>NC_080758.1:28927926-29234619 GCF_020826845.1 Diceros bicornis minor | reverse complement strand
ATGCGTGTGGGGGATCTTTCCTCTTCTTGATGGTGGACCTGTCTTACTGGAACTGCACCAAAGTAGACAAGATTAGAAGATGATAGAGGATATTAATTGCTACATAGATTCTAATTTTCTTTGTGAAGAGGCATGGATCAGTAACAGAATGTCGTTCGTGACAGCAGGAAGGAAGGCCGGGAGGGAAGATGGGTTCTAAGAGTGAGGCTGTGTGGGCTTGCCACTTGTTTCCTAACTGCATGTCCACAGATACTGACCTGACTATAATATATTCTTGGAGTCGGGGTCGCAAGAGACTCATGACTTCATCCTGGAGGTTGACAGACTGAATAGACAGATGCAATGAGAAATACAGCCAACTCTAAGAATTGGGAAGGAGACAAGGCAAGGAGGAGAAGGTGGGGATGCAGGGGCTGCCAGAGACGGTACAAGTGGTCTATGGCACTTCACCAAAGGACAAGATCTGGAACCAGACCTTTATTTTACTTGTAGGGCACTAGATGAACAAAGAAATTTCAAACTAAGCAGAAGTGATGCCATGAACCTCATTAGACCTGGAAAGGTCATGGGAACTCCCTTATAGACAGGACCTGTCTTATAACACATCCAGCCCAGAACTTCCCCCAAAAGTCAAACCCAGCTCCTCTGTGGCTCACCAGCCATGGTCATCCTAAAGTGGCTATCACCAAAGCCATGGTCTGCTCCCCAGGGGTGACTGTCTCTGGTCTGTGCCTTGCTTGGCCTAGATCAAAATTCTTTTTTTAAAAAAAACAGAGGACAAAACCACAATGAGATGCCACTTCACAGCCATTAAGATGGCTATACCAAGAACACCTCCAAGTATTGGCAAGGATTTGGAGACATTGGAACCCTCATACCCTGCTGGTGGGAATATAAAATGGTACAACCATTTTGGAAAACGGTCTGGCAGTTCCTGAAAAAGTTAAACACACAATTACCAAAAGATCCAGCAATTTCACTCCTAGGTACATACCCAAGAGAACTGAAAACATAAGGCCACACAAAAACTTGTACACAAATGCTCATAGCAGCATTATTTGTAATAGTCAAAAGTGGAAACAACCCAACAGTCCATCAACTGATAAATGGATAAAGAAGATATGGTATGTATCCATACAATGGAACATTATTCAGCCATAAAAAAGAATAAGGTACTGATACATACTACAACATGGATGAACCCTGAAAACCTTAAATGAAAGAGGCCAGACACAAAAAGCCACATATTGTGTGATTCCACTTATGAGAACTGTCCAGAATAGGCAAACCTTTAGAGAGAGAAAATAGACTAGTGGTTGCCTGGCGATGGGACGGGGAGAATACGGAGTGATTGTTAGTGGGTATGGGGTTTCTTTTTGGGGTGGTGAGAATGTTCAGGAATTAGATATGGTGATGGATGCACAACACTGAATACACTAAAAACCACTAAATTGCACACTTTAAAAAAGGGTGAATTTTATGAATATGTGAATTATATTTCAATAAAGCTGTTACTAAGAAAAATAGGAACAGGTTATTAAGTGCTGGTATTTATTGTTAAGGCTCCAACTTTTCAGGTGCCACAAAACCTGAACCATTTCCTTTTGCTGCTTGGTGATTACCTGGTGGTGGCTGGAAGGAGGCAAGTGGCCCAGACCACAACAAGCACTGACAGCTTGACCTGGAAGTTCTTAAAGCCCCATTCACTTCCCCCACATAACAGCTAAGACATTGTCTGTGTTCCTCAGTGTCCTTGATGCAAGGAGACCCATTCAAAAAATGGCTGATTCTGCAGATGAATCACTAAAGTTTCTGTTTTCAGAAAACAGAATTATGTATATGACTATCCTTTCAATCTTTGCTACTAGAAAATCTAAGTGGCAAATTTATTGTTTCAATCTTGTCTTTTCCTTGAATCAGGGTCCTGAAAGTTATCTACCTTCCCTGATTGTCTGATGGTCTCTGGTCTGATGTTCCTTTAAATACTTCCTTTTATAATAAAAGATGCTTTTAGGAGCAAATTGCCCCAAGTCCTTTTGGTAGCAGATATGGTCCAATTTCAAAACAAAAACATTCCACCCACTTGCCAGCACTTGAGGAAGAAGACTCTGACTGATGATTGCATCTGCAGCCCTGCCTGACCTCTGAGTCTTGCTCCAGAGCAGAGCTGCTGTAAAGGCTTCAAGGTGGTCTTTTACTAAATCAGTGCTTGAGATGGGGTCTGCCAGAAATGCCCAGGGAGCCTACTCTTGCTAGCCTCCTCACCAGGCCCAGCCCCCATCCAGGACTGACCCTGGGCACATGTGCCAGTTTAGCTTACCCCCAACCCACTCTCAGGCAGGGCAGACAGGCAATCCCAGGCTATAGCGTATTAGTAGACACCTCTGAAAGGCTCTAGTAGCCCTCTGCCCACAGATAAATATTTATGTCCTAATTTAGGGGAAGGAGCCCAAGGAGCTAAGAAGTGAAGGACCCACCCATGGCTGAAATGCTAGTTGTGGAAGGAAAGTGACTAGTGCCTTGAGCTCTTGCCTCTGAGCCTGGTGCTCTATGGTGCTCTTTCCACTCCAGCACAGGGCTTCATCACTGACCACGTCTGCCAGGCCTCGGGCTGAAAAGGATCCAGAGAACACCAAAGTCAGGTGGGCCTGGACGGAGGGCAAAGGCTTCCAGAGGCCTGGGGGTGAAATGCCTTCCTGGGTTGTTTCTTGCTTCACTAGCTCCTCCATCCACCCCAGCCACTGGCTCCCAGAGGCTGGGCTCCCTGCTCCTCCCCAAGTTCAACACCATACTCAAATGGAGCCCACGCTCCCGTGCTCGTCTGGGCCCCAAGGGGGACGAGAGGCACAGAGTTACAACTGTAGGTAAGGACCACACAAAGCTTTGAACCTTCATTCTCTTCCTTTTACACCAGTTCCTATGGGGCACCATACACAGAAGCAGATGTCAGAACGTTAGAGCAGGAAAGGCACTTCAGAGTTCATAGGTGGGCATGAAGGCCCTGGGAGAGGACAGGACTTAGGGTCACTCAGTAAGTTAGTGGCAAAAATGAGATCAGCCCTCAGGTCTGTTCTGTCTCCTCCTCTGTTTATAGGCTGCCATTGCCCAGGCATAGACAGACCCAGAGGACTGGCTCAGATAGGCAGAACTGGAGGATTCTGCCCTTTCCAGCAGGATGCAGTCTTCCTGCAATGGGCCTGCCCTCGTGAAAGTCATCCTTGTGGCCTATGGGGTTTCAAGTCACTCGTTTTCATCCACGCAGCCAGACTGGGACCCATCTTAGTGATGTCAGGAGCAACTGTAATTTATGAAGGGAAGGTGCCTGAGAAGCAAGAATGGGCCCTGGGTAGGAAAAGAGTCATTTAGCCCCACAAAGATTCAAACTCTCAAATCTCATAACTGGAAGGAGCTGTGCAGTAAAGAAATGCAGGAGACTGGCAACATGATTTTTGTATTGACATTTGGTTCTCAATAATAACATCCAAAATGCGTTCTGTTCTTATAGCACTGTAGCTGGGACTGCATTGGGCCGAGGGTATATGTTGCCGAGTCTCCCTTAGGAAGCAGGGAGGAGCTGGTGACAAGAGTGAGACACTGATTTCTCTTTGGGACCTATATACAGCCAGGTGGAGAGCTGCAGTAGGTGTCTTGGCTCTGATAGGGGGTGGGGAGGCAATCCCAGCCAGCCTGCAAACACATGGGCAGAGTCCCTTGCCCCCAGCCCACAAGAACACGGTTGCTGATGGGGCCAGTGGTGGCAGCTCCAGGAGAATGGAGGGAAGGCTGGGATGTTACATTCTTGAGGCCTTCACAGGTACATGTCATCGTAGCCCGGCGGGGGGAGATGGTCTGGGTTAGGTCTGGAATGGAAAGAGGGGTTGGTGAGTTGGAGTGATGGAGGGCCAGGGGCACACAGGCAGACAGGGCCCTGAGCTGAGTGAGCCTGCCCTCCAGGATGATGTGGTGGTTCGTGGAGTTTAAGAGCGTGTGCTCTAGTGTCAGACAGGGCTTAAATCCTGATTCTCCACCTGGGATAAGTTACTTCATCTTTCAGCGCCTCAATTTCTGCAGCTGTAAAATGTGGACGGTAATATCTACCCACGAGTGTTGACATAAGGATCCAGTGAGTTCCTGACAGACTAAAACACACACTAACACTCGCTAAGTGTGAGCAGCAACTCCTCCTCTGAGTCCTCCCTGAGGGGAACTGGGGGAGGGAGGCACTGAGGAACGGGGCTCCAGGGAGGCATCAGGCAGGCGCCTGGAGGAGGCTCCCCTCTCATGGCAGCAGGGGATGGAGCTAGTGGCAACTCTGCGCCTGACGTGAGACATCTTCGTTCCTGCAACACTGAGCTGAGCTGCCAGCAGGTCCTACTTCTCAGCAGCCCTGAGCGAATACCTACCCAGACGGGCTAGTCCCAATGGGTCCAAAGGGGTCAAAGCGTGCTCCTGGGGGCACTGCGCCTGGAGGAAGCCGGTTTGGGAGGCCCGACGACGGGTCAATAAGTGCTCTTGGGAAGCCGGATCTCAGGGGATCCACAATCATGCCACCTCTCCGACACCTGAGGCAAGAAGGAAAGCTAGGTAAGCAGGAACGGCAAGGAGCTGTTGAAGAGGTGCAGGAGGCAAGAATGGACTAAGAATGACTGGGATATCTGCTCTGGGCGGTTCAAGCAGACATGTATGGATGGCTGTCTGAGTGCCAGCAGGAAGCGGGCAAGGGCAAGGACACAAAGAGCACTCCTTTCCTGGCATGCATGGCCTGTACTTTTGGTTCTACAGGCTCCCTGAGCCTGCAAAATTGAGACCTCTGTCATGACCTACACCCAAGGGGGACAATTTGATTAAGAACTGGCGCTAGAACTTGCCAAGGTCAATGCAGAACTATCACAAGGCTCTGCAGGGCACTACTTTAGGTCTAACAACTAACAACAGCATTGAGACAATGCATGCTGCTAGCTTCTCTGATGTTTCCTTAAAGGACCTCAGGGAAATCTATGACTGCCTGTGGGTTGCCCAAGTCTGGCTCCCGACAGCATCTGTCCCTCACGGAGTTCCATGGACCTGACCTCATGGCTCAAACTAGGATGAATGAGCTGATCTTCCCCAAACTTTGAGGTTACTGTTCAAGCTTAACTGCAAGCTTACTTTCCCCACTGTCTAAAAATGAGATGCTCAACTTGGGGTCACTTTGTAACAGAGGTTAAAATCTATTTTGAATCAGTCAGAGAAGACCGTGTATAATTGAGGCTGTAATAACTTTGTTGCGTGTATGACAAGAAGCACACAGAGTCTAACGGGGATCAGAGACTCCTCTTATCAAGTGAGGGGACCTCTGAATAGCCCTGAACTGCTCTAAGGTCTGTAGCCCACCTAGTGCTCTTCAGTCTGCACCTGATAAACCCCCGTGGTATCCTTCCACCTAAGGGAGGACTACTGTCTTCCACCAGGGCAAATGGGGCCAGAAAACAACACAGAAGCTGCCCGCTGGGCTTGCTCGGCCCCTCCCCAACACTCAGAGCCCTCCTGCACCGCCCTGGGCATGGCAGAGCAGAATGAGTGGTGGTGATTTCTAGGCTGCTCAGCAACAACTGCCTCCCTCACCCCAAAGGAAGACTGATGAAAAGCTCTAAAATTAGAAGATGAGCTAGGGCTGAAAAGCCACGAGAGCAAGTTGTGTTGCTGTCAGCACCCCAGCAGTACTCACCCAAAGGGGTCTAGGTCCTCTCCCCCGACAGCAAACGGGCCCAGGGGATCAGACCTGAAACAAACAAGGGACAATTATTGAAAGTCCCAGAGCAGCCGGGGGCCTGGGTGCCCAAGGGCCGGAACCTGACGTGCATGGGGTCACAAATGCACTCACTCCCAGGCACGGGGACAGGGGAAACGCCTGCATGAGACCATAACACAGGGATATTCCAAAGTGATCCTTGGCACAGACTAACACTGACAATATTACAATGGCAGTTATGTGAGGAGAGCTGAACACAAAGCTAAAAACATGGAAAATCCTAATCTCTGTACAAATTTTATCTGTAGAAAGATAAAAATGATAACCTCCAGATGAAATTTATTCACACCTTTTTCAAGTTCCTAAACTTTGTATAAAGAACCAAGAACTTTTAGATCAGAAAAATATTATTCTAAAACCCCAAACCAAAAGCTCAGATTTAAAAGCGTCCAAGGGTGGAGTGAGACGGGTGGTCACATACAGCCGGAACAGTGCTTCTCAACCTTCTGTTCATTGTGGCCCCTGCACGGAGCTTTAATACCACAGCTACTATGTATCTGTTTATGCACTGTAGCCCACTGGAGGGCCACAAACCATGTAATCTCTAAGATTTTTTTTACCCCCTACCAAGAACTAATTTTTGTCCTCATTGAGAATGCATGAACTAGGACCATAAATGAGTGCATGCTTTCTGGAGAGCAATTCCATCCTATATAATATATACACACACAAAATATATCTATCTTTCAAAATTCTTATATATCTTTATATTCTTTGATTCAATAATTTTACGTCTAGGTTTCTACCTTAAGGAAAGAATACAGAATTCAAATTAAAAATATCACCATAAAGACTTTAATCAAGGGTACTGGATTGGCCTAAATGGGGACCAGTTAGACACATTATGGTATATCCCTAAATGCAGTTGTGGAAACATTCTTAGAATATTTTAAAATAATGTGGAAAAATGCTTATGCTCTAGTGTTAACTGTGGGGGGAAAGAGGATTATCAATAGCCTAGGAAATCAACTGTGAAAAATGTATGTGTGGGTGTGTATGTATAAATAAAACTAGAAAGAAGCATACTGAAATATAAACAGTGACAGTTTTTCCTGGGTGGTGAGTTTCTTCTTTATACCTTCCTGGTTTTCTCTATAAAGGATATGGACACAGATACAATAAAACAAAAAAAATTTAGTGTTTGAAAAAGCATGCTTTGGAATCTGCTTGGAGCCCCAGGAAACAATACAAACCTGACAGTTCTGGGGCACCTCGAGTTCCTCCCAGACTTCAGGAAAGTCTTGTAAACAGCAGCTAATCTAAGCTTACAAGTAAGAAGCCATTAATTAAACAACTGGGAAAAAATCCAAATGTAGGTGCTTCTCCAGTCAGTTCTACCTAATGCAATGGAAACGGTATTGTGATTTAGGTGGATGTGGCTAGGTTTCCAAGGGAACAAATTTCTCCTGACCTAGGTTAGTGTTCCCAAAACATGGTCCGTGGAGCTGGTAGTCAAAGTTTCTGGTGGCCTCCAACATTCTGCCTTACTGGACAGACCAGGTGGTGCCAAAGGGCAGTGAGCATCTTACCTATCCCTACAGAGCAGCAAACAGAAGGGGCTTCTAGTAGGCTATAAAAATGCCTGGGAGAAGAGAGCCTTGACGGCTCCTGACACATGCAGCTGTCTTTATTTTTCTTTCCTGGGTCACAGAGTATGGGGAGGGGAGGAAAAACAGAGAACAATGGAGGTTAGAAAGGCAGCTGCGAGGCCCTCTTCTACAATTTGTGTACTTGAAATTGTCAGCATATCCTTTAGGTTCACACTCAACACAGCCGCACTGTAACACATGCACACTTCTGTGACCTCATGATGTACCTGCTTAGAATCCATTTTTAAAATAGTCTCAGTCATGGATGTGCAGAATGAGGTTCTGGGCATTTTACAAAAAAAGGTAATTTTTGTACATGGTCTCTGAAATCAAGCCCCTATGACTTCATCTGGTAATCAACTGAAGGAAAGAGTGTTTTAACCAACCCTGTAGGCAAAACTGCCTGGGCCCAATGGGCAGTATGTCCCCATTCCATAAGGGGCCCCTCCAAGGGATCTGAGGGTGATCCTGACCACACAACTTCCCCCTTATGGGTTCCCTTCTCCTCTTTGATAAAAACAAGCCTCTTTTGGGCACACAAATCCAGGTGACATCATTCTAACGGCTGAGGTCTAGTGAACTGGAAGGGCCTCAGGACTGGGAGTCAGAAGATGGGCCTGGACTCTGGATAGGGAATTAGCTTAGCTGGCTGGCAGAGGTCTGTCACAAACCTCTGCATCTCAGTCTTTTAAGATGTAAAATCTAAGTTGTAATACTCACAGGGTCTCCATGATGGTGAAAGTAGTACTGGATATGAACAGATTTGTTGACAAGAAAGGCTTGAAGAAGAGAATAACAGCAGCCGCCATTTACTGAGAGCTTGCTCTGTGTCAGGCACTGTGCTAAATTTAGTTTTTAAAAGATTAATTTTTAAAATTTTATTTACTAAATAGGCAATGCATTCACCAGTTTCAAAATTAAAGAATAAAAAAGGATACACAGGTCTATAACCTTAGGCTAGATGTGTTGTGGAATTCGGACTTTTCCATATTTTATAAAGGTCAGATGGGCACACCTAATGTGTATTGTGTAACACTCCCAAGCAGCACCCTGTAACCAGTACCCTAGTATTTCTGCAAAATGAGTGAGTATTCACAAGTAAGTGGGATAAATGAATATATAAGGAGCTTCATGCCACTTCAGGTTGGGTTGTGCTCCCAAACAAGGTTTGGCACCAATTTTATGAAAAGAAACTTGGTTTTCAGAACTCTTTTGATTTCAGAATTGTAGATAAGAGACGGTGGACCCTTAAAAGTAAAAAAATCTCCCCCTCACTGCTGTCTCCTAGGCTACCAGGTCTTCCCACAGACAACTAACAACATCAGTTTCTTGAATGTCCTTCCAAAGATACTCTGCATATATGAGCAAATATGTATCTCCCCTACTTGTTTAACAGATGGATGTGCTGAGCTCCTTATATACATTATTTTAGTTCATCTTTGCAGCAGCCTTCTGAGTATGTATGATTCTTATTCCTATTTAACAGATGAGGAAACCAAGGTTCAAGAAGCAAGGTTTCTTGCACAAGGCCACACAGGCAGTAAGTGGCCAAGACAGGTTTCGTACCAGGTCTGCCCAACTTCAAAACTTGTGCTCTTTTTCTTGGTGTGTTGAGATCATTTACATTTAATGTCATTTAATGTGATGCATTTAGATTTAGATCTACCATTTTATTATTGCTTTTCCAATTGTTCCCTGTTTCTCATTTCTCTGTCTCCTCTTTTTTTAAAATTCAATTTGAATCTTAGTGTCTTTCACTAGATCACTTTGTATGTTTTTTCCAGTGGTTGTTTGAGGGATTACAATATACTTACTTAACTTTTCACAGTCTACTTAGAAACAGTATCTTACCATTTAAAGTGGAAAGTAGAAACCTTACCAGCATACCCAGGTCCTTTTATTCTCCTCCCTTTATGTTGCAGATGTCATATATTACATCTACATACACCGAAATACAATTTTTGCTTTCAACTATAAAACGTATTTTAGAAACTTCAAGAGAAGAACAGTCTATTTATTCAGACATTTATCATTTCTACTGCTCTTCCTGATGTTCCAGTTTTCCATCTGGTATCACTTCCCTTCTGTCTGAAGAACTTCCTTTAGCAATTCCTCTTGAGAAGATCTGTTGACTACGAACTTAGTCACCTTTCACTGAGAACATCTTAATATCCTTCAAAAATAAAGGTGAAATATTTGCTGGATATAGAATTCTGGGTTGACAATTCCTTTTTCTCCACACTTCCAGAATCTTAGTCTACTTCTTCCTGATCTCCAGTGTCTGGTGAGAAATCCACAATCATTCAAATTCCTCTGTAAGCAATGTGTTGTTTTTTCCCAGCTGCTTTCATGATTTTTTTCCCTTCATTTTTAGTTTTCAGCAGTTTGATTCTATGTCTGGGCGTGGACTTCTTTGGGTTTATCCTATTTATGGTTTGCTGAGCTTTCTGAATCTGTAGGTTTACGTCTTTTGCCAAATCTGAGAAGTTTTCAGCCATTATTTTCTCCAAATAATTTTTCTGTACTGTACTCTTTCTTCTCTCCTAAGACTCTGAGGGCCCAATGTTAGACCTTTTATAATTGTCCCACAGGTCCCTGAAGCTGTTTATTTTTAAATCTTTTTTCTCTCTGTTGTTCAGACAGGATAATTTCCATTATCTATCTTCAAGTTCACTAACTCTTTCCTCTGTTATCTGCATTCTGATACTCATTGATCCAGTGAGGTTATTCTGATCATTTTTCAGTTCTAAAATTTCCATTTGGTTCTTTTTTTTTTTTTTTTTTTAATTTTATTTATGTATTTTTCCCCCAAAGCCCCAGGAGATAGTTGTATGTCATAGTTGCACATTCTTCTAGTTGCTCTATGTGGGACGCGGCCTCAGCATGGCCGGAGAAGCAGTGCATCTGTGCGCACCTGGGATCCGAACCCAGGCCGCCTGCATCGGAGCGCACGCACTTAACTGCTAAGCCACAGGGCCAGCCGCCATTTGGTTCTTCTTTATATCTTCTATTTCTTTGCTGAGACTTTCTATCATTCCATTCATTTCAAGACTGTTTGCCCTCACTTCTTGGAGCATTTTTATAATAGCTGCTTTCTGTCTTTGTCAGGTAATCCCAACATCTATGTCATCTTGATATTGGCATCTGTTGACTGTCTTTTTGTGAGCTGCAATTTTCTTCGTTCTTTGTATGCCCAGTAATTTTGGATTGTATTCCCCGATATTTTGAACATTTTGTTAGGAGACTTTGGGAGAATCCTAATATTTTTGTTTTAGCAGGCAATCAACCCAGCTGAGTTTGGGCTCCAAGTTCTGGTTTCAACATCAGTACCATTTTCAAAGTCTTTGCAGTGCTGTTCAGTTCTCTACTGTGTATGTGCTATCCAGTGGTCAGTCTGAGACCTTGTAGTGGGCTATCTTAACCTGTAGTTTTTTGTTCTCAAAGTCTCTGGTATGATATTTAGGAACAGATCTACTTATGTATAGTTTGCAGGTAAGGCCAAGAGTCCATAAACAACTTTATGGGGTTGCTTTCTGAGCTTCTCCCTTTCTGTGATCTCCTCGGTGCTTTCCAGTTCCCTGGGGCTCCTTTTGGTCCTCTGGCCAGAAAGCTGGGGCTTTATTTATCACGCTCTGCCATGTACTTCCATGACTATGCCTGTGTCCACATGCCTATGTAAAGCGATGGGAGGAACAAAAGAGGACAAAACGCAACAGTGGTTCACCCCATACTCTTGAGACAAGTCTTCTTACCGGAAAGGAAGGTTCTTCTCCCCCAGTTTTAGGTGTTTGTGGACTGTCACAGGCTCGGGTACAGAAAAATGGAGAAAAGGAAGAGCAGACACGGGATATTTTTTCCACTCTCTCTGGGCATTAGTAGTAGATCCCTTTCCCGCTCCTTTAGCTAGAACTGGAGGGCTCTCCTGGAGTGCTCTCTGTTCATGCCAATGTCCACTTCCTCATTTTGGGCTTTCTTGAGTTCAAAATGGAGAACACCGAAGGAGGACAATGGTGAATTCACTGCCAGTTTGGTGGTACTTCAAACTCTGGTCTTCTCCAATCTACCTGCCACTACTCTTCAGAGTTCTCACATAGCTACTCCATGCATTCTGTATAGCTGCAGTCAGTGGGAAAGTCAGGATGGAGTGTGTTTACTCTAGAACTCCTAAACCCAAGCTCTTAACCAGGACAGAACACCAATACGGCTGCCTTCAACACAGCAGCTGGTTTGCACCCATAGGGGATTGCTGGGTGTGAACATGAAGCTCTCAATCTGCACATGAGGCTTCTCTAGGAGTGCTTGCTGTGGTTTCACAGAGCACCCAGCAGCAACGACCTGAAGATTTCCAGACCCTAAGCCCCGGGTGGGTTTTCACAGCATTTTTTGAAACTCCTAGGCCAGTTCTGCTCAAACTGTAATGTGCACATGAATCGGTGGGGGATCTTGTTAAAATGCAGGTTCCAATTCAGAAGATTAAGGGTGGGACCTGAGACTGCATTTTTCACAAGCTCCCAGGTGATGTAACTCTGCTGGTCTGAGGAGCACAAACAGGCTGTTTCCCAGTCAGGGTACAAGTTCAGCTGGGGAATTTTGGTGATCTGGGTTTATTTACCTTGTTCTGCCAAGTGTGGAAATCCAGGAGTAGGGAAATGGAGATAATGGATAACTATAGATAAGAGTGTGTGTACATACACATGTACAGCACCAGTTACAGTGCTCAGATCAAGCAGGGCACTAAACCTTTCCTTTTCCCCACTCTGAGGATATCCTATGAATTCAAAGGTGAATCAGGGACTGAGAACTGTTGGGAAATACTGCATTTAGACAAAGTGAACAAAGATTTTGAAAAGAAAGAAAAAGAGAAAAGATATGCATAAATTATACTACAAAATTTTAAGAAAATGTGACCCACAATCTGACTTTAATGATTTTTGCTATTCTTTCCTAGTCTTCCTTCATTAGCATGTTTGTATACAATTAAAATATTATAAACATAATTTTAGATTCGTGTTTTCCTCCACTATGTCCCCTATTTCCCAAGTTGTCTTTGCTATTAGTATGTTTAATGGCCAAGTAATATTCACTCAAGTGAAGCAAATTTTTTAAACTTACTTCATCTTATACCGTAGGCATTGATATTGCTTCTGGTGTGTGTAACTAGAAATAATACTGTAATTAATAACCTCTGTGCATATAGTTTTTTCTGTATTAGAAATCAATAACTGTTACCCTTTGCCTGTCCTACCACTGTATGACAGGAACATACAACCTGTTTCTCTGGTCAACAGACAGAAAGGAGTTGTGCTCATTTAGTTATGCTGATTTAGAGGGTGAGATTTGGGTCCTTCAAGCTGATGAGATTTAGATAAGATTTTAGACTGAGCTGATGCAGTAATGGGATAAGACTCTTGAAAATCTTGGGCAAGGGGGAATGTATATCACATTTGGGAGGCCAGAGGGTAGACTCTGGTAAAATTTCTAGAAATGGCCCCCTCTCAAGACTCCACACCCCTGAACCCCCAGAACCTGTGAATGTGATGAGAAATAACTCCTGTGATTGTTTTACATTATATAGCACAATTGACTTTGAAAAGGGGAGATCATCTGGGTGGACCAATCTAATCACACGAGCCCTTAAAAGCTGAGAACTCTCTCTGGTTGATGGCAGAAGAAAAGGCAGAAGGGAAGATTTGAAGTATGAGAAGCACTTGACACGCTGCTGCTAGCTTTGAAGATGGAGGAGGCCATGTGAGAAGAAATACAGGAGGTCTTAAGGAGCTGAGAGAGAGGTCCCCAGCCAACAGCCAGCCAGTGAGGAATCGGGACCCCAGCCTTACAACAAGGAACTGAATTTGGGTTCAGTTAACTTACAAATATTATGGGGATGATGCTGTAGGGTATGAAGACATATCCTCTACCCTCTCTGGGTCCTTCTAGCTGGGCTATGAATTAAAACGATATGAGACAGAATAACAGGAGAAAATCAAACAAAGCTTTATAACATGTATACATGGGAGAGACCCAGGAAAAACTGGGTAACTCAACAAAACGGCAGAGGCTCTCATCTTAAATACCATCTTCAGCTAAAGACAAAGGAGGATGTTGGGGGTAGTGGTTTGGGACTTCAAAGGGGAGGAAGGAAATTCACATGGAGATGGAAAAGCACATGGGCGTAGCAAGGACCCTCCCAGTCTACCAATACCCGGAGTTATCTATGGTGATGGCCTGTCCTGGGGGCAGGCCTTCCATCTTAAATTTCTTTTAGACAGTTAGTGTTTCTGAAAGAAACAAAGTTTCTTTCAGAGTCTTTTGTTCTTGAAAATAATCAAGGTAAAGAGACATATTTTAAGGTGGACAATTCTGATTCCCCACAATGCTTTTCCAAATAATTTAAAAGAAAAACGAGACTAACTCCAGCAATGGCAAGGATAGGGAAATGACATCACAATATAGTGGGAATGCCAACTAATATAACTGGTTAGGAGGGCGACTGGGAAATATGTATCAAAATCTTTAAAAAGAGGCTTAGTCCTTAATGTAGTAATTCTACTTTCAGGAATGCATGCTAAGGAAATATTCAGAGATCAGCTCTAAGTTGCATAAAATGTTCACTGAAGCGTTAGCTATGGTAGCCCAAAATTAGAAATGACTTAGGCTAAAAAAACCCTTGCATCATCCTTGATTTTTCTTCCCTTCGTTAAGCCAACCCATCAGCAAGTCCTGTCAGGTATACTTCTTTTTTTTTTTTTTTTGTGAGGAAGATCAGCCCTGAGCTAACATCCATGCCAATCCTCCTCCTTTTGCTGAGGAAGATCAGCCCTGAGCTAACATCTATTGCCAATCCTCCTCGTTTTTTTCCTTTTTCCCCCAAAGCCCCAGTAGATAGTTGTACGTCATAGTTGCACATCCTTCTAGTTGCTGTATGTGGGACGCCGCCTCAGCACGGCGTGACAAGCGGTGCGTCAGTGCGCGCCCAGGATCCGAATCCAGGCTGCCAGTAGCGGAGCGCATGCTCTTAACCACTAAGCCATGGGGCCGGCCCCAGTATACTTCTGAATTAATGCCAGATCATTTACCTAGTCTATCAGCACCTACCACCATTATTGTTTGCCAGAGTGCCTGTGTCAGACCCTTACCTGGTCTTCCTGTTTCTACTCTTGTCCCTCTATACCCCATTCTCTACAAAGAAGCCAGAGGGATTAAAAAAAAAATGTAAATAACATGAAGTCCCTCCCTTGTTAAACACACCCAGTGGCTTCCCACTGCTCCTGATCTCGACCCCAAGGCTCTACATGAACTGGCCTGTGCTTACCCCTACGGTGTCATCTCCCATCTTTCTACCCTACCCCATTGGTTTACTGTGCTCCAACCACACTAGCTTTCTCTGTCTTGAACACTCCAAGCCAACATAGTTTCTTTTGAAGCAATTGCTGATACATGTGTCAAAAGAAGGAAATACTAAAAGCTGAATCCTATTCCAATGTTTATGAGCCATGTCGCTTTAGGCAAGTTAATGAACCTCTCTGTGCCTCAGCTTTCTTTTCTATAAAAATGGGAATAACAACAGCACCTACCTCGTTTGCTTGTTATGAGGATTAAAAGAGATTTTACACTTAATGTAAGTGCTCAGCACACAGTAAGGGCTCAATAAATATTAACCATGTTAGTTGTCAGAATCTAACTGGGATTCCTGCAAAGAAAAAAAGTCAATGGCTAAAAGAGTCCCAACTAGATAACTTTCTACCCAAAACATTTTGATGGCTCCCATCACCCCAGGCTCAAATCCAGCTCCTTAGCACATAAGGCCCCTTGTGATCTGGTGCTCACATTCACCTATTCTCCCCTCACGTGCCAGCACAAGTGAAATATACTTGTAAAATGGGGATAGCTGATCTCATGGGGTTGAGAAGATTAAATATGAGCATGTGGAGGAAATGCCTGGGATGTTGTCTGAAATACTTGGCACTCAATAAACAGTAGCTATATAAATATTATTGAACTAACTTTGCCTCCATGGGAAAAAATCAAACAGATCAGGATTATTTGGTTTCAAGAGGAAAAGAATGAAGGTAAATTTTTTTTTTTTTTGGTGAGGAAGATTGGCCCTGAGCTAACGTCTGTGCCCATCTTCTTCTATTTTGTATATGGGATGCCGCCACAGCATGGCTTGATGAGTGGTGTGCAGGTCTGCGCCCAGGATCCAAACCTGTGAACCCTGGGCTGCCAAAGTGGAGTGCATGAACTTAACCACTATGCCACTGGGCCAGCCCCAAGGGCAAATTTTAATAGGAAATAAGTTTCACAAGAAATGAAAAATGAAAGTTGAATTATTAAGGTAGCATAGGTAGAGGATAATTCTTTTCAAAATATGGTGCTGGATCAACTGGATATCAATATGGTAAAATATGAATCTATCTTGTACCACACATAAAAATTAATGTCAAATGGACTGTATATCTAAATAAAAGGTAAAACAACAAAGCTTCTAGAAGAAAATATATGAGAAATTCTCCATGATCTTGGGGTAGGGCAAAGATTTCTCAAACAGATCAAAAGCATGAAACATAAACAGAAAGCATTGATAAGATAGATTACATAAAATATTAAGAACATTTTAATTAAAAAAAAAAAAACACCATTAACAGAGTGAAAAGGCAGGCTACAGAGCAAAGATATTTGTAACACATATATCTGACAAAGGACTTAAATCCAGAATATATAAACAATGCCTACAAATCATAAAAAGGCAAGATAACCCAATAGAAAAATGGGTAAGAGACCTGAACAGACTATTCACAAAAGAGTAAATCCAAATGGCTTGCAGACATGAAAAAAAAGAAGATTCAAAATCTGGTCCATGGAGCCCTGGGCGGGTTGCTGAGACTCTCATTTCAGGGGGTCCAGGAGGTCAAAACTATTTCATGTTAGAAGCTATTTGCTTTTTTCACCATGTTGATATTTGAACTGATGGTGCAAAAGTAACGGTGAGTGAAACTGCTGATGCCCTGGCATCAATCAGAGCGGCAGCACTAAACCTGCAGGCACGGAGTCCTCTCTCACCAGCCACCCCTACACACACCCAGTCTCACTTTAGACTATCCTGATGAAGTAGTAAAAATCACCAAGCGTTCTAAAATAGCAATCTTTGAGTACACTTCTCTTTAATGTTCTGTGTGATAAAATGGAAAATATGCATAAAGCATTTTTTTTGCCTACAGAAATGTAGCGCTGTCTCAAAGAAAAGTACTTGTGCAGCTGCTGAAATCGCTAGCTGCAGTAACCATTTTTTCATGAAAAACGTATTTTACTTGAAGGAATGACTGACAGACAAACCCTGGTTATTCAGACTTGGCTACATAGTAGACATTTTCGTGAAAACAATGTGAGCCTTTTACTTCAAGGAAAACAACTGACGGTATATGTTGCCAATCATAAAATTCAAGCTTTCAAATGAAAATAGCAATTTGGAAATTTCTATTCACCACTAGGTTGATGGCTTCTCAGTACTAATGCTGACGAGATCTGTGATTTTATTGACTGTGATTCTTTGACATTGTGTAAGAAAATGTGCCAATGTTTAGCAGATCTGTACATCTCAGTGAACCAATATTTTCCAAATGATCAACACGTGATATTCCAATTTCACGCATGGGTAAAAAAGATCCATTCAAAGGGCACGACAGATAGAACAGTCGATTTTAATGTAATAATGTACTGATATAGATTCAGATTCTATATTGCAACTAATTCTTAAAGAAACTATCACTTGTCAAGTTTTGGTGTACAGTGGTCCCCCCTTCTCCATGGCGGATACGTCCAAGACACCCAGTGGATGCATGAAACCACGGACAGTACTGAAGGCTATATATACTATGTTTTTTCCTATACATACATACCTACAATAAAGTTTAATTTATAAATTAGGCACAGTAAGAGATTAACAACAATAACTAATAATAAAATAGAACAATTATAACAACAAACTCTAAGAAAAGTTACTGTAGATCTTAGCAACCTCAGAATGTGATTTTTTTTCTTTCCTTATTAAGTCAAGAACTTTCGCCTTTTCACTTAAAGGAAGCAGTTTAGGGCTTCTCTTTGGCATATCTGAATTGCCACCATCACTACTCTTGTACTCTGGGGACATTATTAAGTAAAATAAGGGTTATTTGAACACAAGCATCGTGATACCACCAGAGTCAATCTGATAACCAAGACGGCTGCTAAGTGACCAATAGGCGGGTAGCATACACAGCATGGACGCGCTGGACAAAGGGGTGATTCATGCCCTGGGCAGGATGGCGTGGGACGGTACGAGATTTCATCATGCCACGCAGGATGGCGTGCAATTTAAAACGTACAAATTGTTTATCGATGGAATTTCCCATTTAATATTTTCGGAGTGAGGTTGACCACAGGAAAATGAAACTGAGGATAAAGTGCGACTACTGGAATGCAAAGAAGAATTATTTGAAAAGATTTATTAAACTACTCCTCTCTTTTCCAACAACCTGTATTAAGGCTTCCACAAAAACAATTATCACCTGTAGACTAAATGCAGAAGCAGAAATGAGAATCTAACTGTCTTCTACGCCAGATATTAGAGAGATCTGCAACAATGTAAAACAATATCACTCTTTTCACTAAATTTTTTGTTTTGAAAATAGTTATTTTTATAAAATTTCTATTTTATGTTAACACATAATGGGTTTATTGCTACTTTTAAATGAATGAATAAATGTGTACTTTTAAAAATTTCAGCTATGATTTCTAATATGATAAATATTGATAGATATAACCCAAACAAGAGCTCTTTGGGCTCCTCATTAATTTTTGAGAGTGCAAGAGAGTTCCTGAGACCAAAAAGTTTGAGATCCGTTAGCATAAGAAATGTAACTCTAGGAAGTAAAAGAAAAATTTATATACAGATGTTCATAGTATACTATTTCAAATGAAAAATTGGACATGCTTGAAATACCCCATGGAGGTTAGGCAAACCGTAGCATATCAGTAATAAAATATCAGATACTAAAAAAGATATGTTCAGCACTTTAGTAAATGAATGATGAAATCTTAAAAAGAGAATGTAGACCACAAAATATTGATAGCATTTAAAAAATAAGTAAAGATACAGACTGACTGGGATTGAAAATGAATTTTGAATGACATAAGAGCTTTATATCTAAGGGTTTATTTTTAGCAAGGCTGGTTAAGCATAGGAAAAACTGGTTTCTCAAAACAAGCAACAGGATTTGGGGCATACAGTCTCCTGACTGAGGACAGATGGAGCAAAGGGAAATGGGTTAGAGTTGTAATGACAACACAAAAAGAGTTAGGCTTAGATAAAAAAAAAAAAAACCATCCCTTACAGATGGGCTGTTTTCAGTAATTCTTCCCTAGAGATCTCAAGAGTAGCACAGACCTACTTTTCACCCTCAATTCTCCATCACAGTGGAATATCCTCTCCATCTACACTCCTAGCCTGGAAGCATCCAGCATCAAATCAGCAGACCAGTACTCTTTGATAAGCTCCGGACACATGTCACCACACATTCAGGGAAGCAAATCTCTTTATGCACTAAGGCAGACATCCCATCTTCGGTCTGCATCTGGAGGTTTCCAGGTGTGGGATAGGCAAGATGGGGGTGTGGAAGGCGAGAGGTGAGACAGAGGACTGTGTCCTGTGGGAAGGGGCAGAGGCTGCTCTCTCCTACACAGAGCACGAGCCAAGGCTGTTCAGTGACAGGGTAATTAACACCCCGCCACAGCCAGATGGGCCCGCTGCTGTGCTACTCTTTCCCTTCTTCCTGCCCTAAGGCCTCACCCCCAAATCAGGCATTTGAGGGAAAAACAAAAAGGTGCAAGTCTTGAGCGCCTGGTTGCCCAGCAACATGGTGGTGGAGGCTATAATAAAGGAATCAATGTCATTATAGACTTCTGTGCTGACAGAGGAAGGGGACTGGCAAGGAGTGGGGGTGGAGGGAGGCGAGGTGACCATAGAGGGAAGACCTGGCGGGCTGTCAACTTGCTAGCGGCTGACAAAAAGCCTCCTAAACATTCCACCTCCTCTTCCAATCATCTCATCCAGTTCAAGTCCTAGTCCTGGGAGACAGGCTTGCTTGAGATAGACCTAACTGAGAGGGTGGAAGTGGATGGATTTTTCTCCATTATCAGTGGGCACTCACTACAGTGAACTGGTACACACAAATTGACTATTACATGAACTAAAACTGAAGGGTGCAGTGGGGAAAGCAAAAGCTTCTGAGTCAGACCCAGATAGGGGTAAACCCCAGTCTTCACCTCCCACGGCGATAATGCTGGGAAGCTATGCTACCTCCCTATCCACTGTCTCCTGCTCCTGTAAAGTAGGGATGCCACTGATCATCTTGTAGGGCTGTCTGGAAGATGAGAAACCATATAGGAAAGCATCTGGTTCAGGGGTCAACACATGGTAGACAGCCAAGAAATGGCAGTTACCCCCATTCTTTTTTTTTTTTTTTTGTGAGGAAGATCAGCCCTGAGCTAACATCCATGCTAATCCTCCTCTTTTTGCTGAGGAAGACTGGCTCTGAGCTAACATCTATTGCCAATCCTCCTCCTTCTTTTTTTTTCCCCCAAAGCCCCAGTAGATAGTTGTATGTCATAGCTGCACATCCTTCTAGTTGCTGTATGTGGGACGTGGCCTCAGCATGGCCAGAGAAGCGGTGTGTCGGTGCGCGCCCGGGATCCGAACCCGGGCCGCCAGTAGCGGAGGGCGCGCACTTAACCGCTAAGCCACGGGGCCGGCCCACCCCCATTCTTGATAAAAGTGGCCAATGTTGACAAAGGAAACAATGTCCATAAAGGGCCGGGGCCTAAACACAGTTGCCTAACGTACCCTCTGGGTCAATACTCTCATACCTAAGCGGCTCTACTGCACCAAATCCTTTTTTGGAGGGTAAAGAGTAAGTATTTAAAA
Source organism: Diceros bicornis minor (assembly GCF_020826845.1). Classification (NCBI taxonomy): domain Eukaryota; kingdom Metazoa; phylum Chordata; class Mammalia; order Perissodactyla; family Rhinocerotidae; genus Diceros; species Diceros bicornis. The sequence goes on along the minus strand of NC_080758.1, from coordinate 29,214,281 downwards.
AAATAAAACAAGGTTCTCTCTTTTAGTGGATCCTCTACTCATTACACCTTCAGTCTTGTTCTCATCTCTGCCTACTACCTGAATGAGATCTGCTGAGTGCATACTGAACATTTACTATATTCTGAGAAATAACTCAACATGTGACATCATCACATTCAATCCTAAGAAATCTCTGAGACAGGTATTATGATAATTCCCAAGGTGCAGATGAGAAACCAAGGCTCTGAGAGGCTAAATGTGCTCACTGAGAGACAGGTAAAGCTACAAGGTTAGGGTTGGAACCCAGCTGATCAACCTCTGAAGCCTGTGCTCCTAACTGTCATATAATACTCTCTCTCTGACAGGGGGGTGGGCGGGGCAGCGGAAGGAAGGGGACCAAGTCCCACCTGCTGAGTGGTATGCAGGAGTGACAGGCTCTGCCTTCTGCCTTACCCCCTCCAACCCACCAGGTTCTTTAGCCAAAGGCACTACTGCCCTCATCAGAATCCTTCAGTGGTTTCCAACTGCTCATGGAGAGATTCACGTACTTCGCATCAGAGGCCTTTCAAAACCTAGTCCCGTCCTCCTATATCCTAGGATTCCAGACATGAATTCTTTCTCTAGCCTAACTTCAGGGACAGTCCCACGCTTTCAGACCTTGACGCCTCTCGCCTACTGCTCTCTCAGCCGGGAACAACCTCCCCCCTGAAAGAAGTGTTAAGAAATAATTCAGACACACGAAAAGGATTTCTCAAGAATACTTCTCCTCTTCCCCATGAAGACACAGCTTAGGCAGCACCTCCTCCAAGAAGCCTTCCCAGGCTACTCATGAAGGATCTCTGTGCTAGCCTCTGTAATGGCAGTTATCACTCTTATTTACTCACCTGTCTCCCACGCCAGAGGGAGAGCACATGGCTCAAGAGTGGGAGCCCAGCCCTAAGAATCCCTGAACCCACAGGGAAACACTGGCTGATTAGACAACTCATCAAAAATGTGCAAGGCACAGGTCCAGGCGATGGAAATACAAGAGATGAAAAAGTGGGACAAAGGGGATAAAACAGGATATGCACTTAAAAAAAGCCAACAATCTTGAGATTAGACAAAAATAACCGAATGTTAGTGTTTTCAGACTGTTCATGCTAATGTATAGAAATATAATTGATTTTTGTTTATTGATCTTGTATCCTGTCACATTGCTGAACTCATTTATTAGTTCCTAAAAGTTTTTTTCGAGGATTCCTTAGGATATTCTATACACAAGACCCCATGTCATCAGCAAAGAGAGATTGTTTTACTTCTTACTTTCTAATCTGGATACCTTTTATTTCTTTTTCTTGAGTGACTGCCCTGGCTAGAATCTCATGTACAATGTTGTATAAAAGTAGCAAGGGCAGACATCCTTGCCTTGTTCCTGATCTTAGGGGGAGAGTATTCCATCTTTCTCTATAAGTAGGATGTTAGCTGTGGGCTTTTTGCAGAAGCTCTTTATTGGGTTGAGGAACTTTCCTTTCTTTTGCTGAATGCTTTTATCATGAAAGGGTGCCAAATGCTTTTTCTCTGTCTACTGAGATAAACATATGGTTTTTGTCCTTGTTCTATTAATATCATGTATTACACTGATTTATTTTCAGATGTTAAACCAACCATTTCTGGGATAAATTTCATTTGGTCATGATGTATAATCCGTTTTATATGTTGCTGGATTTGTTTTGATAGTATCTTGTTGAGGATTTTTACATCTGTATTCATAAGGAATACTGGTTTGCAGTTTTCTTGTGATGTCTTTGGTATCAGGGTACTACCAGCCTCACAAAATGAGCTGGGAAGTATTTCTTCCTCTTCTATTTTGTGGAAGACTTTGTGAAGGATTGGTATTAATAAAAAATTCATTATTAAGGAAATTTTCAAATGGACCAAAAAATAGTACAAATAGTATAATTTATGAAACCCCATGTAGCCTTCCACTCAGTTTCAATAATTATCAACATACTACCATTCTTATTTCAGCTATGCTCGTTTCCCAATGTCTTACTCGTTTAGAGGGTGAAATTATTTTAAGCAAATCCCAGACATGTCTTTTCACCCCTAAAGACTTCATTCAACATATCTAACAGGTAAAGACGACTTTTTTTTTTAACATAACTAGAATTTAATTATTTCACCTAACAAAATTAGCAGTAATTCTTAATGTTATCTAATACCTGATCCATGTTCAAATTTCCCCAAATATCTCAAAAATGATTTTTAGAATTAGTTTGTTTGAATCAAGATCCACACAACATCCAACATTGTATTTACTTGAAATGACTTTTAATAGCCCCCTTCTCTCTTGTCCCCCCCGCCATTCACTTATTTGATGAAAAAAACAAGGCCAATTTATCCTGGAAAAAGTTTTCACGTTCCAGTTTTGGCTGTAACACATCTATCCCCATGTGTCTGCTTAAATTGTTCTTCTCTCCCTCATGCTTCTTTCATTCATTCATTCATTCATTTATGAGGAAGATTAGCCCTGAGCTAACATCCATTGCCAATCCTCCTCTTTTTGCTGAGGAAGACTGGCCCTGAGCTAACATCCATGCTCATCTTCCTCTCCTTTACATGGGACACTACCACAGCATGGCTTGATAAGTGGTGCAGAGGTCTGTGCCCAGGATCTGAACCTGTGAACCCCGGGCCACCAAAGCAGAGCATGTGTACTTAACCACTATGACACCGGGCCAGCCCCCTCATGCTTCTTTTAAACTGGGAGTTAGATCTAGATTCAGGTTACTGTGAATTACTACTGCATCATATTAGAAGACACATAATGTCTGGCTGTCCCACTTTTAGTGCTAAGTTTGATCTATGGGTTCAGGTGCCATCAGCCTCATTCACCCATTATAACATTTCCCATCAACCTTCTACCTAATGGTTTTAGCAACCACTGACAACTCATGCCTAGGTACATTATTTCAGTAGGAGTTGCAACATGGTGATTTTCTAATTCGTTCTGTTGTTCCAAGGCTAGGATTTTTTGCCTTCATATTTATGGACTCCAGGTCTATGATTCCCAGTTAGGACAGCACAGCTTCCAGGTGCCACTGCAGAAGCCCTGGCATTTATAGGCAGAGACCAGAGAAGCTGCATGCTCTACAACTCACAGTAGAGTTCCACATAACAAAGAATCACCTGCATCCCACACAACTTTCGAAAGTCTTGTCAGACATTCATGGAAGTGTAAAGCCTATAGAAATTACGCGAGTCTAAGACCATTTTATATACGAACACAAAGTATTTTTTATACTGTTTTAATACAAAGTTTTCCAGGAATGTAACTATGACGTAACTGAAGAAACACTGTCCATCTACTATCTTGTTGCCATCCTCCTAAGGGCTATGCACCATTTCAGAAAAGTCATGTTAGTAACAGCAACACAGTTTGTGGTATTTGAGTTGTTGACATAACACACCTGTATGTCAGCTTTTGTTACTGTCGAATTCAAGATAATTCCACATACAAGTGCAAACGTCTATGTTTTCCCCAAGGTAATTATGCTCAGGCATCTACACGATGAAATACACATTACCTTATTAATTACTTTCTATTTCTCATTTAGATTATAGTTAGGACTTCATAGCGATTCTTTTTGAAATTGTGCATTCAGTAAGTTAGATCATCTACAAATTCATTCATCCATTTCAAGAGGGTAAAAGAGATTTCATAGAATATTTGCTTTGAAATGGGCAATGAGTCTAAGAGAACTGAGAATTACTATCTACCTCAGGTCTAAAAAAACTCCCCCAACTTGACTGCTGTCTAGTGCTTACTCTTAAATCTTGTTACCCTATTCTGGTTACATCACAACCAGAGCACTGTGCTGGGAGTGAGGACATCTGGACCGCAGCGCTGGCTCTGCCTCTTTATTAGTGTCTGGTGACCTTAGGCAGGTCATCTTACCTTTGTTTCTGTCTGTACCATAAGGAGGTTAGATCAGACAGCTGTTTCCAACCTTTCAACCACTTTTTACTATTCTCCACTCTCCCCTCAGGACCCAATATTTCCCAAGAGTGCCAAAGAGACTTGTCAATTTACTACTTACCGTAATAATTAAACCAATTTCCCATTTTTTAAAACTAACCAAAGGTGTAGAATTGCAAAATAGAATAAAATAACAATGGCAGTTAACACTTACGGAGCGCTTATTATGGTCCCACAGTGAACCCTCCTCCTAAGCCTGCCAACCCCACCATTGCTACCACACTGCGGACTCCAAATTGGGAAGTGTTGTCGCAGCCAGAGACTAAGGTCTCCTAGTCCTTGTCTCCTCCCTCAGAGCGGAAGTCTCCAGTCCTAAATGCTGCCATTCTAATCTGCAAAGATCTTGGGTGTGACTTGCTCATATCCCATGCTGTTTTGGTAAAGTTCTGAAGTTGTCAAAGAGGTCAGGGGACTACAGTGAAACGAAATGCACAATGAAAGGCAAGACAGTGGGAACACATCCCCCTTCGGGAAAGTACTTCTGCATTTTCCCAAACAGCCTGGTCCAGGGCCCTGCACAGACAAAGAGGTCTGGAATGAATAACTAAATCACCTGGGCAGCAACCCTGAGTCTGCACACAGCCCCAGAGGCACTGCCCCTTGGGCAGACTCAGCAGCTCTGTGTGCCTCTAGAAAGGGGATAGGCAGCCTTAAGACACTGGGTAGTCAGGCAGTACAGTACAAGAATGCACTGCTCCACTTGTGTCTCCATTTTCTACCTCTGTACAACCAGACTCTTGACAATTCTGTTGAAGACACATGGGGGCCAGAGAAGAGGGCAAGTGGCAGGAGAGTCATGACTGGAATTCTTCTGCAGAAGCATGGGCTGCCCACTGGGGGCTCTGTACTCACCAGGGAGGCTGCCGGCTGGTGTGTGGGTGGTGTGGGTGAATCCGGAGCGGGTCCACCTCTCTGGCAGTGGCAGGGGGAAACTCCTGGGGGGGACTGCTTACACTAGCCTTTTCCCAGTGCTCATGGATAGGCGTGATGATTCCAGACACAATACGAGACCGAAGCTCCTCACTGTTCTTGTAGGTCCTGTGGGAAGCAGATGAGGTGTCAACTGCTTGCAGCTGGCGGGCAACCCTGTGTACAGTATTTTGGCAGCGGCGGCCCTGACAGCTCTTGGCGTTGCGCTTGGACCGTTTGCAAGGGTGGGAACGGGCCGCCCGGCAGACCTGCGTGAGGGGGGCAACAGCCTGGCGCTGTCTCCGAGATTTGGGCCTAAGCTTCTTAGGCATCTGAGTTGCCCCTCCTCGTTTACCACCCCATTAGAAAGAGGTGAGGGTGTAGGGGCACAGGGCCTGGACTGGCTACTACTCTGTACCAGCCCCACCTCACCCTCACCCCACCCTCACCCTCATTGTGTGTTCATCACATGTCACGGGAACGGTCAAGGAAGGCCAAAGCTCTGTGGGGAGGACAAATCAGGTTCCTGGTCCAGGTAGGCAGGGCTCTGGGGACTCAGGCCCAGTTCTGTCACTAACTCAGAGGGCCTCAGAAGGCTGCTCTGGGCCTCTTTTCTCTGCCTGTGAGAGACAAGCAATGTGAGCTCTAGATGAGATGCTGATGAAGACTGAGGTAATAGAGTGGGCAGAACACTAGAGTTCCTAAATATCTGGTGTTTTAAAAAGAGCCATATCCTGGGTCAAAAAGCAAACCTCATAAATTTAAAAGAACTGAAATGATACAGAGTATGTTCTCTGACCACAGCAAATCATACTAAACATCAAAACAGAAAGGAAGTCTCTAAATACGTGAAGATTAAGCAACACAATTTTAGATAATCCATGGATAGATAAGAGGAAGTCTTAAAAAAAAGTACAAAGCACTAAATAAAAATAAAAATACAACAGATTACAATATGTGGGATATAGCTAAAGCTGTGTTGAGAGGAAACTTTATAGTACTAAATACCTATACTGGAAAAGAGGAAAGAAATCAATAATCAAAATTCTGACTTCAAGAACCTAGAAAAAGAGCAAATTAAGCCCAAAGCAAGCAGAAGTAAGGTAATAATAAAGAACAGAACTCAATAAAACCGGAAAATGATAGAGAAAATTAATAAACCAAAAACTGGTTCTTCCAAAAGATGAATAAAACTGATAAAACTTCTAGCAAGAGTAGCAAACATAAAAAAAGAGAAGACACAAATCACCAGTATCAAGAACAAAACAGTGACTATTACAACACACCTGTTGCCATTGAAAAGATAATAAGAGAATACTGAAAGTAACTCAATTCAACAACTTAGGCCAATTCTTCAAAAACCATCAACTGTAACAACTTAGCCAAAATGAAACAGATACTCTGAACAGTTCTATTAATGTAACTAAATTCATACTAAGCACTCAAAAAAAGAAATCTCCAGGTCCAGATGATTTCAGTAGAAAATTCTACCAAACATTTAAAGAAGAATTAACACCAACTTACAGTCACTTCCACAAAACACAAGAAGAGGGAATGTTTCTCAACTCATTTTATGAGGCCAGTATTACCCTGATATCAAAACCAGGCAGAGAGCACAAAAAAAAAAAGAGAACTACAGACCAGCTATTTCCTGTGAACTTGGATGCAAAAATTCTCAACAAAATATGAGCAAATTGAATTTAAAAATATATAGAAAGAATTATACACCATAGGATTTATTGTAGGCATGCAAGGCTGGTTCAATACCCACATATCCCTACCATATCAATAAACTAAGAAAAATCATATGATCCTATCAATTGATGCAGAAAAAGCATTTGACAAAATCCAACATGATAAAACCATTCATGATAAAAACTCAACAATCTAGGAATAGAGGGGATCTTCTTCAACTTGATAAAGGGCATCTACAAAAAAACCTATAGCTAATAATATACTTAATAGTGAAAGATTGAATACTTTGCCTCTAAGACTGAGAACAAGGCAAGGATGTTCTCTCTCACCACTCTTAACATACAATTAACAGTATTAACAATATTGGAAGTTCCAGCCACTGCAATAAGGCAAGAAAAAGGAAAAAGGATACAGATTAGAAAGCAAGAATAAAACTGCCCCTATTTGCAGATGACATAATAGTCTACCTTAAAATTCCCAAGGAATCAAAAAAAAACTCCAAGAATACTGTGAGTTCAACAAGGTGATAGGATAGAAGATCAACACGCATAATGCACATTAACTGCATTTTTATATACTAACAATGAACACTTGAAAATCAAAACTAAGAACAGAACACCATTTATAATCACCCCCTCAAAAGAAATAACACAAAACATCTTCCATATATATGCTTAAAATTACAAAATGATGACGAAAGAAACTGAATTATGACCCAAACAAGTGGAGAGACATACCATATTCACAGTAAAAACAGAAATTTTCCCCATTATAAGTTTAATGATCCATAGGTTTAATGCAACTCCTATCAAAATCCCAGCAAGGATTTTTACAGACATAGACAAGCTTATTCTAAAGTCTGTACAGAAATGCACAGACTCTAGAGTAGCTAAAACTATCTTGACAAAGAAATAAGTGGGAGGAATCATTCTACTCAATATTATGGTCTAATATGTAGCAACAATAATCAATACTGTGCGATACTGGCAGAGGGATAGACACAAAGATCAAAGATCAAGGGAAAAAACAGAGAACCCAGAAACAGACCCACACAACTATACACAACTGATTTTTGATAAAGTTGCAAAAGCAATTCAATGAAGGAAGAACAAATGGTGTTAGAGCAATTGGACACCCACAGGCAAGAAAATGAACTTCTGTCTAAACCTCACACTTTACACAAAAATTAACTTAAAATAGACAACAGACTTAAATGTAAAAACATAAAACCATAAAATGTTAAGGAAAAAACACAGGAGAAAATCTTTGGGCTCTAAAGCTAGGCAAAGAGTTCTTACATTTGACACCAAAAGCTTGATCCACAGAAGCAAAAATTGATAAAATAGATACTATCAAAATTAAAAACTTTTGCTTTGCAAAAGACCCTATCAAGAGAACTAAAAAAAAAAAACAACCTAAAGGTACAGCCACTCTGGAAAATCATTTGGCAGTTTTTTAAAAAACTAAACATGCAATTACCATTGCACTCGGGCATTTATCGAAGAAAAATGAAAATTATGTCCATACAAAAGCCTGTACATCAATGTTCATAGCCCCATTATTTGTAATAGCAAAAAACTGGATGTGCTTCAACAAGTGAATCGTTAAACAAACTGTGGTACACCACACCATGAAATACTACTCAGCAACACAAAGGAACAAACTATTGATGCATGCAACCACTCAAATGGACCATAAGGGTATTAGTTGAGTGAGAAAAGCCAATCCCAAAAGCTTACATACTGTATGATTCCACTTATATAACATTTTTGAAATGACAAAATTTTAGAAATGGAGAATAAATGGTTGCCAGGGGGTTAGGGGTGGGAAGGAGTGGGTGTGGCTATAAAAGGGCACCAAGAGGGATCCTTGTGGTGATGGAAGTGCTTTGTATCGTTGTCTCAATGTCAATATTCTGGCTGTAGTATCTAGTAAAATTTTGTATGATGTTATCAATACAAAGAGTCTCTCTATATTATTTCTTACAACTATATTTAAGACTAAAAATACCTCAAAATAAAAAGTTTAATTAAAAAATGCATTATATAACCATAAGATAAACTGACTCTATTGGACTAGAATTAATAGGTTTTCTCTAGCATAGAAGGGGGTTCAGGGAAGGCACGAGAGAAAGCCTCTATTTCCTGCACCCATCCTTTCCACCAGAGAAACTCTACTTGAACTAGCTTAATATGTCAATCCTAAAGAACACTGCTTGAGGGCCGGCCCCGTGGCTTAGCGGTTAAGTGTGTGCGCTCCGATGCTGGCAGCCCGGGTTCGGATCCCGGGCTCGCACCGACGCACTGCTTCTCCGGCCATGCTGAGGCCGCGTCCCACATACAGCAACTAGAGGGATGTGCAACTATGACATACAACTATCTACTGGGGCTTTGGGGGAAAAATAAATAAATAAAAATTGAAAAAAAAGAAAAGAACACTGCTTGAAGAAAGAGTTCCAGGGTTAAAAAGTATAACACCAGCAATAGCCTGGAAAATCTAGAGGCCTGTGATCCACACATCCCTACAAAGATCAGGTTCCTATTTAGAACACAGAACTGCGGGGACCTTGCTGCTTCCCTGCCCAAGCTGGGTGGAGGGGATAAATCTAACTCGTCTTTCCTTCAATCAGACGAGCTGTGTGTGATACAGCTGGAAGGCCTCTGATCTCCCCATGTAAGATGTTTACCTGTAGAACTCAGGTCTGATTCAAAACTGCCAAGTCTTGAAGGAGAAGTTCTCGCACAATTTCTAAGCCTCAGTAGAAGTGCCACTTTGGTAGTAGCAAAGACAGCCTGTCATCCTAATATGGAAGGGGCATGGCAGGACATGTTTATACACCCTAGCAGATCAGTTTGCTCACCAAGGGGCACAAATTCCTACCTAGAACAGACAAGACGTGCCATGATAACCCAACAAGGAGGGCCCAATGGGGGAAGGGGACTATAAGCAGGCAGCTGAGGCTGCTGGCAGTAAGGCAGGAGAGAGGGAGGGCCTTATGATCAGGAGGCAGATCCATACCCAGCTCTCAGAGCCTCAGTTTCCATGGAGATGATTCCCAGGGATATTTTTCTCCTTTGTGTATTTACTAAGAGCTGGGCTCAGCACTAAGCACTCTGTGCTGACATCTCATTTCGTTCTCACAACAACGCTCTGAGGTAGTACTACTGTGCCCCTCATTTCACAGTAATCAAAAAACAAAACAAAACACCTCCCCCTCACAAAACCCCCAAAACAAATGCATTTAAAAAAAATAAATGGAGACTATCACCATTTTCTCTGAGTACTGCTGAGCGGACTAAATGCTCTAACGAGCCTGAACAGCCCAGTTCAGTGCCTGAGTTCTTCCACAGGTTTTGTCAATTTCTCTCCCAATGGAATGCCAGAATAAGAAGTCGAGAGAGACCACCCTCCAAATGTCCTTCCCTTACTCCCCTTCAGGGGTGTGGGGGGTCATGGTGTGGGCAGTAGCCAGAAGGTCAGCTCTGCCAAGGCCAGGCCTGGCCTCGCTTCACTCCTTCATTCCTTTGTCTGCTATACACAAAGCAGACCCAGGGCCTGCCTTCAGGGAGATCAGAGGCTAGTGGGGGAGGCCGACTCTAAGAAGGCAATCATCAGATACCCACTTATTAAAGGCTTATAAGGTTGTTTCAAAACATCAAACATGGGGGGCCGGGGAGGCTTCTCTGAGGAACTGACGTGTAAACGGGAACTGAAGGAAGAAGAGGAGCTGGCCATGTGAGGAGGCTGGGGAGAGTGCTCTAGGCAGAGGGAGAGTTCTGAGAGGGAAGACTGGGCCTGGCGTGGGGGGAGCAGGGCACTGCGGCTGAGGCACAGGCACTAAGGGGGAAGAGGGACAGGATTAGGCTGGAGGGGCCGCGTGCTAGACTTTAGGTCTCATCAAAGATTTTGTTCTTTATCTTAAGAGCCAGGAACATGGAACATTCACTGAAAGGTTTTGTTTTTTGGATTTTAAAAAACTTTTCATTGTAAAATACACATAAAATTTATCAACAGCCAGTTTTAAGTGTATACTTCAGCAGTATTAAGTACATTCAGATTGTTGTGCAATCACCACCACCATCTTCAGAACTCCTTTCATCTTGCAAAACTGAAACTTTGTACCCATTAAACAGTAATTCCCTATTCTCCCCTCTCCCAGCCCCTGACAACCACTATTTTACTTTTTTCTTCTATGAAATTTGACTACTCTAGGAACCTCATATAAGTGGAATCATATCATATTTATCTGCTTGTAACTGGCTTATTTTGCCTAGCATAACGTCCTCAAGGTTTATCCATGTTGAAGCATGTGTCAGCATTTCCTCCCTTTTTAAAGCTGAATAATATTCCACTGTATGCATAGTTGTCCCTCAGTATCTGCAGGGGATCGGTTCCAGGACCACTCACCAAGGATACCAAAATCCTCGGATGTTCAAGTCCCTTAATCAGCCCTCCCAAGCTTGTTGAATCCGTGGATGCAGAACCCTTGGACACAGAGGGCCGACTGCATATACATTTTATTTATCCATTCACCTGTCCTAGGTATTCACAGACACCTACGTTGCTTCCACCTTTTGGCTACTGTGAATAATACTTCTATGAACGTGGGTATACAAATATCTCTTTGAATCCCTGCTTTCAATTCTACTGGGGATACCTAGGAGTGGAATTGCTGGATCATATGGTAATTTAATTTTTTGAGGAAACAGCATACTGTTTTCCATAGTGGCTGCACCATTTTATAATTCCACCAATAGTGCACAAGGGTTCCAGCTTCTCCACATCCTTGCCAATACTTGTTTTCTTTTCATAGTAGCCATCCTAGTGTGTGTGAGGTGCTACCAGTGAAGGATTTTAAGCAAGGTTTTAACCACAACCTGATCTATGTTTTAAAAAGGCTGGTCTGACTGCTGTGTGGGAAATCGACTGGAGAGTGGTGGGCAGAAGTGGAAGCTGGGATCTCCTCACATAGAGGTTGCATGGAAAAGGGGAAGAGACAAAGAGGGGTGGCCAGAATGATGGAGGTAGGTGGTCTGAAGTCTGAGAAGAGTGCAGCAGGTTCAAAATGGTTACTGCTAATTAGATGCAATTAAATGCAACAGGGTTTTCTAGGCAGTTCTGATGACTGTGAATTTATAGCAATGCCAGGCTTCCTCAAAAACCCTGATGAGGTCAACGAGGATGGGGGAAAAGTCCCTAAAGGGGAAATAAATGGGCCTAACTATATATCAGAGATAATTTCATTACACTGATGGAAAAACAAGCATTAATCTAAATACCTTTTGAACACAATACTCTGACTATATATATCCTCAGTGGGACAAGGTCAAAGGACAAAAAGAACTGGAAAGAAACCGTATTTGGAACTTTACTGAGATCTGTTATTGGTAGGTACTGACGCAGCAGTTCAGAAACTATTTGTGCGTTATTTTAAGGTCAAACAAAAAAGTAAATATATTGATGCTGTTGGGCATCAGGGTTCTCACCACAGATACAAGTACGGAATAAGAGAATAAGAATCCTGTGGTGTTAGATTAAAAATAAAAGTATCAGTTTAAAATTTAAGGAAAAAAACTTGAAAAAGCTTCCTAGCTCTATTCTCTGAAAAGGCCTGGAAGCAATAACATCCTTAGCATTAATGAGCACACTCAGGGCCCAGATATTGGTTTTTAAATACTATTCCCCACCAAAGGAAATCATAGTTCCTTAGAGAAATGGCTGATTTCAAGGTAGGGGTGAGGAAAGTACAAGGTGAGGCTAGAACATCTTACTGTGCCAGAAAGTATGAAAATGCTCAAAGAATGATGAGGATATGTCAAAACGACAAAGGAGGCAGCTTGCAGGGGTTTCTACCAGTCAATTCTGAACAACTTGCGCAAAGAATAACAGAAATGGACCATAACTTCGAATAAAATAGAATCTGTGAGTCTATACTGATATTTAAAAAATTAAAAATAAAGGGGACAGGGAGAAAGAAAACTCTTTTTTATTAAAAAAACAGCTAAAAAATGTAGAAAGAATGACCAACATAGAAAATTACTGTTTTGTAATCATCACAGTAATAACTGATTCAGGCAAGAATCATCAATAGATGCTAAAACCACTGATGAAAGACCTTTAGGAAGCAGAATATCCACAGTCTGCTAATATAATCCCACAGATCACTTAAACACAAAAGAAGACAGATGCCTTTACTATAGAGAAACCTGGCAGATACTGTCATAACCAAGTGATCAAACTGAACCAAATCAACGAAGAGATAGACGTCACGTGCCTGATGTGAAACACTGAGGAGAACAAAGCCTCACCTATGTAGTGTTCGTGCCAAAAATGTTCAACCTGAATCAAGTGATGAGGACACAATCTGAACAGTCTACACAACAACTGCCCTCGAGTCTTCAAAAATACCAATGCCACGAAAACAGTCTAGGAAACCATTCCAGATTGAAGGCAATTAAGGAGACATGAAAATAAACGCAACATGTGATCTCTGGTTGGATAAGAAAAAAACCTCAAACCAAAAACCAAAAGACTAGCTAAAAAGGACACTCTTGGGATGACTGCAGAAGTCTCAGCATGGACGGTGTATTAAATAATCTTAATCTATCAATGCTACATTTCCTGAGTGTCATAACTGTTTTAAGGTTATACAGGAAGTTGCCCTTGTAAGAACAAGGAGATACATGCCGAGCTATTTAGGGGGTTAAGGTTCAAAAAGAGCGGAAATAATTCTCAGATGGTTCAAGAACAAAAAAGCACACAGAAAAATTAGGCAAATCTGGCAAAATGTTAAAAATTGGTAAATTTAGGTAATAGGTATATGGTTTTCACTGTAATATTTTTGAAAACCTTCTTCTCTGTGGGATTGCAAATTTCAAAACAAAAAGTCAAGAGAATGAGAAGACAAGCCAGACTAGGAGAAAATATTTGCAAAACATAGATATAATAAAGGCCTGTTATCCAACATATACAAAGACCTCCTAAAACTCAATAATAAGAAAACAACTTGATTAAAAAATGGACCAAAGACCTGTACAGACGCCTCACAAAAGAAAACATACAGATGGTAAATAAGCATATGAAAAGATGCTCAATATCAGATGTCATTAGGGAATTGCAAATTAAAACGACGAGATACCACTATACACCTATTAGAATGGCCAAAATCTGAAACACTAATACCACAAATGCCGACAAGAATATTGAGCAACAGGAACTCTCACTTACTGCTGGTGGGAATGCAAAACTGTACAGCCATTCTGGAAGACAGTTTGGCAGTTTCTTACAAAACTAAACATGCTCCAACACCACCAAGAGTGAACCTTAATGGAAACTATGGACTTTGGGTGATAATGTATGTCAGTGTAGGTTCGTTCATCTTTAGATATGTACCACTTTGGTGTGGGATGCTGACAGTGAAGGAGACTGTGTGTGTTAGGCAGGCAGAAGGTACATGGGAACTTTCTGCACTTGCTGCTCAAATTTGCTGTGAACCTAAAACTCCTCTAAAAAAGTCTATTAAAAGAAAAAAAAAACTTGGGGGTGGAGCGGAAACCTGATTCAGCACACTTTTTCCCAGAAGCCTACAGTGACTGACCCCATCAGCCTGGCCCCATCTCTATTCCGTAGCCAGTGTAGCCCTTGTGGACTCTTGACTGCATCACTTTATTTCACATGGCATTTCCCATGTGGTCTTCTCTTCAAATAATTTAAAAACAGAAAAGAGAACTTAGAAGTGACTGTGCCCAGGGGTGAAAGATCCTTCCGTTAACCTTCCTCCATTCTCTGGTCACCTCCACCCCATTCCTCATATCTGGCCACTGGTTCTCTCTTTTTCCCAGAGAAAGGCCATCACTCAGAAGTACCTGTGGAAGTCAACCAGGTGTTCTGAATCAATATAATCATCCAAGTTCAGGGTCAAGTCTGACACTTGCTGTGAGCCACATTCCTAGAAAAATGAGAACATAAAATGAGAGACTGGGGATATTTCTAGGCTAATGAGTGGGTGGGTAGGAGGAGAAAATTAAATATGGAATCTAAAGAAACACATATATGTACAAAGAGGCACATATAAGGACTGCCTGTACTACAGGAAATACTCTTCTAATGCTTGGAGACTTCTCTGATTTAGGAATACTGCCTTTCTGAGGTAGAGCCCAGAAAACCTACTCCCAGGCTCTTTGCAGCTTGGGCACAGGCATGTAACTGAGGTGCCAAATGGATGCACAACTTTGAGTTGGAGGTGGGCAACATGGAAAAGCAGACCCAGCAAGGGGCAGACTTCTTGCTAATGAGGGAGGCAGCAGGGGTCACAACATAAGTGGCTCATGAGAGGGGGCACCAGGGCTGGCAGTATTGGCCAGTACCTAATGCCTCGGGGTGGCAGCAGCAGCAGTGGTTTCCATGGCACAGTCTGGGGCACTATCCTGGAAGCCCAGCCTTGAATCTGTTTTTCCAGCCCTTCCAACAATTCAATGAGCTGTCCTAGTTCTTTTAATAAACACAATCTGTTTAAACTAAGCTGAAGTGATCTTGTTGTTTGTAAGAATCCTGTCTGACACAGGATCTAAATGTTTATCAAAAGGAAAAGGGATAAATAAATTATGGTATTATGGAATACTACAGAGAAGTTAAAACGAGTAAGGTATATCTATATGCATTCCCACATAAAGACCTCCAAAACATATTGACAGAAAAAAGCAAGGTGCAGTACAATACAGACTGCACGGTACTTTCATATGAACACACAAAAACAACCAGGACAAAACTTAACAAAAGGGAAGTCATTGCCTTCGTGGTGCTTCCAGTCCAGTGGCAGAATACAAACATTAAACCAAAGCATAAATAAATATATAACTACAAATTGTGGTAAGCTCTAGGCAGGCAAATAAAACGATGAAGTAGAGAGGCATAATTTAGATTTTCCTCACAAGTCAGAGTAGGTAGTCAGGATTGAACTTTTGGAGGAAGTGCAAAACGAGTGAGAGCTAGCCAGGCTAAAGGAAGGGTGGAGGGTGTGCATGTGTGTGAGGCAGTCCAGGGTGGAGGGGAAGAGCTTTCCAGCACAGGAAACAAGAAGTGTAAAGGCTCCAAGGCAGCAAACAGCCAGGCTTATCTCAAGTAGCCCCCTGAAGCTACAATAAGCTTTTTTCTCCCATGTGGTCACTGAAAGAATTTACCTTAATCAGTATCTTTTACAATACCAGGCAGTGAACAGCCCTGAGCACAAAGCTTGTCTATATTTAGGGTTCTTGCCTTAGGATAAAGTTCCAGAAGTAGGATCACTGGGTAAAGGTGCACATTCAGGGCTCTTGATCCATACTGTTAAATGGGTTTCAAAAAAGCAATCCCAATGTCCACTCCCACTGGTGGACCCCTACGTGTCCGAGAGACTCACCAGCACATTGATGATCATGCTGTTCTCCACGGTGACAGCCTTCACAAGGAGCTTTCTGGACCCATCCTTAGACTCATACCGGAGGACATACAGGTCTTTATTGTTGTTCCACTCGGCTGGCAGCAGTTCTGATTTCTTATCATTGGGACCCGGCTGAAGAGACACCAGGGTTGAGAGGAGGAAGATTATAACCTCAGAACACAGAGCTATAAAAGGACCTTACAGATAATCTAATCCCACTCCCTCACTTCACAGATGAGGACAGGGAGGTCAAGAGAAATAAAACGACCAAGGTCGTGCAGCAACTCAGAGGTCTGAGACTCAGGTCTCTGGACTCCTAGTCTAGTGTTCCCTCCCTCCTATCTGACTGCCTTTATGGCACAGCACTGGAACCTGTCAAGAATCTGCAGCCTCAGTTCACTAACAATCTCCTCTCGATCCCCCTGCTGAGAATAAGGCCAATGATCTCAACGGATACCATGAAATTTTAAGGCAGTGTTTTTCAAAGTTTGGAACTTGGGCCATCTGTAATAGGATCACCATAGAGTTGATTAAAAATACAGATTCTAACATACTACCCTCTAGACTAGTGTAGTGGTTTAACAAAAATTATGAACAATTTTCATACAATCACAAAATGTAGCATATGTACAAGATAAAAAAGAATGATAAAATGGACACCAATGTATCTACCACCAGCTGAAGAAACAGAACACTGCCAATACTGCTAATGCCTTGAGTAGCGTACTCCCAATAAATCTCCTTCCACTCCCTCACAGGTAATCAAACTCTGTATTTTCAAAAATTTCCTTACTTTTCCTTATAGTTGTATTACTATACACACAACCTTAAAAGTATATTGTTTCAAATGTTTTTGAATTTTATATAAATGGCATCACTTTTATCACTTGCCTTTTTCATTTGATAGTTTTTTGAGATTCAACCATGTCAATGCATTTATCTATAGTTGATTCACTATACAGCATTCCATTACTATACTGTTCACAGTTACACAGCATACCGTCGTATGAATACGCTGCAAGTTACACATTCACTTGTTGATGGAGATCTGGAGTGTTTCCAGTTTATCTGTTTTGCTGTTATAAACAATGCTGCTACTTGTACACTTCTCCTAGTACACATGTGGATGAGTTTCTATAGAGCATGTCTAGGGGAAGAACTTTTAATTTATAAAATAAAGTCAAACTGTTTTCCAAAGAGGTACTGATTTACAGTCCCATCAACAGTGTATCGGATTTCCTGTTCCGCGTGGTCAGCAACACTGCTATTGTCCAATTTTTAAATTTTTGCCAACCTAGTGGGTGTAAAAATGCATCATGTGAGTTGTGATAGCTTCCTTTCTTTTCTTTTTAAATAATCCTAGGACTTTCCTTTTACACACTAAGGTCTGAGAAACAGTTCTCAAACTATTTCTATAGTAAAAACTAATATAGTTATTTCCAGGTGGGGAAAGATTTCTTAAACAAGATCCACAAAAGAAAAAAAGTGGTCTTTGAAACCGTTCATAATTTAAAGCTTCTGTTCAACAACAGACACCACAGACAAAGTTAACAGGCATCACAGGCTAGGATGAGATGTTTGCCATGGCTGCAAATGAAAAGAATTAATAACTAGTACATAAAGGGAACGCCTGGTAAATAAACAATAAAATTGGGAAGCTACTTGAAAAACTGGCAGAAGATATAAACAAGCAAAAGATAATGGCAGCTAACAGTGTATGAAGAGTTATTCAACTTGACTAGCACGCAGAGAAGCCCAGGTTGAAATGATGAGATACCAGGTCACACCCATATTGTTCTGCCAGGTGTTTGTGTGGGTGTGGGCAGAATGAGAACCTCCAGGCACTGCTGGTGGCCATTTACACTCATACCACTTCTCTGGAGAGCCGTGTGGCAGTATTTAGCACAATTAGGAGACCTGATACTCCATGACCCCAAACCTCCACTCCTGGAAGAAACCCTATGCACAGAGACACAAGAGATACAGCAAGGGATCTTCATCACAACCTTGTCGGGGGCACCAAAGTGGAGGTAAAATGCAAAATATGATCACAGAGGAATACGATATAGCAGTTTAAAGGAACAAACTAGATCTAATTGTAGTATTATAGATAAATGTAAAAGATATGACTTAAAGAAAAGTTAACAAAAAAATAAGATTTATAGCTGGGTACCATTTATGTAAAAAATTATTAAAACAAAAAAATTTGTATTTTTTTTCATGGATGCATATTTATATAGCTAAACACAGAGCAAGTAGACTGGGAAAGATCTGTATTCTTGAGAATACAGTGGGAGGGAGTGGGACCAAAGAAAAGGACAACGGCAAAGACAAAGGCCCAGCACACGGACCTTACACACAACAAGGACAACGGGAGGCCAGGAGTGGGGAGAACTGTGGGCCTCTCCTCTTTGGTCACCCCTGGCGCTCAGGAATCCAATGCGGGAAGCGGTCCCAAATAAATTTCAAGATGTTGCAACTGCATGGTTTAAAACCTGGCTGGCCTGAAGCTGTGAAAGGAGAGTGACAAAAAACAAAAGTGAAACTTATCAAACCACTCTGCTAAGTGACAAAGAGAAACTATCCTGTCACCATAACCGGGTAAATTTCCTATAACATGTTTAGTGTTGTGGATTTAGGGTTTACTTTGATAACACGCCTTGTCTTTGTTCTGTCAAGGGCCTTTGAATTCATATTTACATCTTTCATGTACAACTTTCAACCCACCAGATTCTTTCTTGGAATATAGATAATTCAGTCTGCTCAACATCCCATAATCTCTGGCTTCCAGAGTAACAGAGAATCCTGGGGCCAGGGGAGGCTGATGCCTCTCACTGCAGTGGAACCGATGTTCCCCAGTCCAAGGGCTACCCTGATATGGGGAAAACAGGTGGGACTGGGAGGGACTGGCTTGGGTGATATCAACCAGTGGCATTCGACTGCCTCTAGGCCCTGACATCAAATATCAGGCTTTCCAGAAAGCTACAACTGGAAAGCAGCCAAAGTGCATGGTTGTGTAGTTTAACTCCCTCGGATGGAAAAGCTAAGGGCTGAGAGGGTTTGAGAACTGCCCAAAGTTAAGTCAGGTGCAGAGCGGGGTTTGGCATTCAGAGCTCCTGGATGCCCAGGTTATGGCTGGAGAAGATTTTTCCCAGCCAGGTCCACCAGACTGGTCCCAAGAAAGTAAAGACAGTTGTCCCCTTAGACAATCCCAAGGGGCTGGAAGCATTCTTTAGCAGCCATGAGTTTACCCCAGTGTCTCTTGGCTAAAACGCATTCAAAGAAACTCAAACAGATCATTTTGGGCATTTTCTCTTTTCCAACATAATCCTAAGATTCCTACAACAGAAAAAAAATTCTCTAACTTAAGTCTATGGCCATCTCTATCCCCTTGCCACCTAAATCACTTGACATAGCTGTAAAGCTCTTATGAGGAGTGGTGTTGACTTCAAAAAAAGAAATCCAAATTCAAATACTGCGTTTTTATTGAAGCCAATGGCTACAGTGCTCTCCTAATCAAGTTTTATGTACAACTCCCTTGTACCAGAGGAGACAAAACCAAAGAGAAAAGCAAACGATTCAGCTTTCCATTTAACTGTCAATATACTATATGATCAAGTATACACTTTCAGGACCTTTCTCTCTCTCTTATCACCCTCAAAAGGGTGGGGAGCAGGAGGTGGCTGGAGGGGCAACATAAACATCCTCTGAGCTTGGTAAACACTATTGGTCTCAGGCCAGAAAAATAAAACCCTCTCTTAAATAAATTACTAGGAAAGATGCCTCTCCAAACAGCTTCTACTCTGAGTGAAAGTAGACTCGGCAGAAGCGAGAGGAGGACAAGTGCAACCTGAGCTCCCGTGGCACCTAAGAGAACGGGCAGAGAGGCAAAACTACACTCCAGTGTGCAGTACAAGCACCCACCCCCTTAGAGGGCATGCATGATTTAGCACTGGGGTGGACAGATGGACAGAGGGCAATGCCTTTCAAAACCCTCATCCCCACTCTGTGGCCTCCCCTGGAGCCAGCATCTTTTTCTGGCCTGCATCAACTCAACACGTGGCCCCATGAACAGAGTAGAATTAGATGGACCTTTGGGAATCAGCCAAGGATCTTTTATTTATTTTTTTAAACCAGTATTAAAATAAGATCGTATTCTTTCTACATATTTCACCTGAAAACTTTTGGGCCAGGAGTATATGGCAAAGGGATGATGCCAGCTGGAAGGAGGCAACGACCTATATGAACCGATGTCCCTAAGCTATCAAAGTGATTCAGACAGAGTTGCTGTTGCTGACAGGATGTGTGAGGGGACGAGCAGTGGGAGCAGATGTGCAGTGTTGATGTATCTGTGGAGTGGGAAGAAGCGAAGGGAGTTGCGCAGGCCCTGTGTAACAAGTTCCTGTTCTGGAGGAAAGGTTCCGACAGTGTGTCCGAGTAGAAATAGCTACTTGGGAGTAAATAAGGTGAGGTACATGAGGAGGGGCAGAGAGCAGGGCAGACCTGGCAGATCTGAAGGACAGGGCAAGGGGCAGGGGGTGCTGAGGGCCGATGGGGGAGCTCCAAGGTCAGGACCAAGTCTTACTCGCCTCTCCAATCCCACTTCCCCCTGCACCACCCTACACACCAGCCTCCTGGGAGAAGTTCCCAGGAAGAGCTGAAATGAAATGACCGGGGCAAATGAAAGAGCTGCTAAAGAGGAGAAAGCTGGAGTGGGCAAGTGAGGAGAGATGGGTTTCTGAGGGGAGACTATGCACTGAAAGGGGAAGCCTGACACTTGTGAGCGGGGCCCGACTCTACCTGGTGCCAAGGTCTGAAATGCTGAAGGGCAAGGTAAGTGGAAGAAACGGTTCCTGCTTGCAGGTGTGTGTGCAAGGCTGGCCTTTCTTTTCCAGCCTCATCTCCAGGCCTAGAGTCCACGTGCGGGATGAAGTAAGAGTGAGCCTAGAGGTGGGGACGGGGGATGCTAAGTGTGTACCTGGGGTCCCAGCGAGATAACTTGAGGTCTGAAAAAAAGAAGCCAGAAATCCATGACAGTTCTTGTGCTTCCAATTCCCGTTGGTGGGCAGAAGTGAGAGGGGTGTGGTGGTCTTGGTCACTAGTTCTCAGGGACAGAGGAAGGGGGCCGTGGGGGGTGGGGGGAGTACTTAGCTCTAAGTGCTCAGGATGTGTAAACCGTGTTTGAGGAGGGATCCTACAGCTCTGTGTCGACAGGAAAAATGAAGACTCTGGATACATATCTGAGAAACTGAAAAAGGATTACGGAATTTGAGAACTGAAGCAATCAGAGAAGAGAGGAAGGTTAAAATTTCACTGTAAGATGCAAGGGGTGAGGTGCTCCGCTCCCCAGAGCTGGTCCAGGTTCTGAGAGTAAGAAGAGAGCGACAGTGAGGGGCAGCTCGGAGTCCCGAGCGTGTGTCGGGGGGAGCTGGCTGGGAGCATCTTTTCTCTGACGGAGCAGAAGGCAAATGAAGGGGCAGGCCCAGTTCCCCCAGGAATCTCACGTGTAGGCCGCTGTGCAGGGCGCGAGTCACAGGGAAGGGGCAGGGGAGACGGAACAATGCTACAGCAAAGAACCGGCGAGATGGGCTGGGCCCAGCATCCTGGGGCTCTGCGGGGAGGACAACAGGACCCCAGCTGCGAGAGGCAGAGCCCGAGGACGGGAGCGCAGAAGGGGCTCGTCTTGCAGGGACAGGCTGGGGGAGGAACGCGTACCCGGCGCTCACACCCAGGGTGTGCGTGTGCGGAAGGCGGGGATGGCAGCGCTGAGCGGTCTGCGGGGCGCGCCCCTTCAGTCCAGGGTGCCGAGTGCGAGCTCTCCGGGCCGTGCTGAGTGCAGGAAGGGGCCTGACCGGGGCTGCGCAGATCAAAGCTCACCCTACCTCTGTGCCTGGACCCGGACACCCGGTGGAGGCTCGAGGGCAGCAGGAGGGCAGGACTGAGTCCCCCCAACCCCTGTGCGGGAAGGGGCTGGGCGGGCGTTCAGGCAGCCGAGGAGCGCGCAGGGGAGCTGCACGCTGCCTCGGGGCCCGGCCCACCCGACCCTGGCCGGGGAGGCCGCCAGCCGTGCCGGGGCGAGCTTCCGTCCTCGGGTTTTCATACCACGCTGCGCCCGAGGAGCGCCCCCGACCCGCAGACAGACGCGCGGTGTCCGGACCCCGGGCCCGGACTCGGGAGGGGGCCGGGCGCTCCGCACCGGGCTGCGGGCCTGCGGGCTCCTGGTCTGCGCAGAAGACGCCGCGCCCCTCCCCGGCCCGGCCGCCCCGCGGCGTACCTGGTCGCCGGCGCCCAGGCCGCAGTAGCCGTGCGTCACCACCTCCCAGTGCAGGAAGCAGACGAGCGCGTCCTGCGCGCAGGTGATGGCCGGCGCCACCGACGCGAACAGCACCTCCAAGCCCGCCATGCGCGCCCCCGGCCTCTGCGGGCGGAGGAAAGAGGGAGAGAGAGCGGTGAGCCGACGTGCCCTCAAAGCACTGAAGACGCCGCTCCGCTACCCGGCTGGTCCTGGCCGCGCCTCCACCAGCGGCCAAAATGGAGACGCCCAGGGCTGGGGGCGCGGCCGCCGGAAGTAGCTCCAAGCTCCCGCACAGCGCGCGAGCGCGCCCGGCTGGAAGCCCCGCGCGGCGCTTAAAGGTTCCGCCAGGCAGCGCGCGGGGGTTCCGAGCTGGACTCCGGTTTTGTCCGGTAGCTGGCAGGACCGCTACGCGCAGGGGTTCCGCCTTCGAGCAGAGCCCGCCTTGTTCTGAGCCAGAGATTCCCAGGTGCAGAATGGGGTGGGCGTGTGCTGGTGGGGGAAGAGGTTATGAAATATGGCTAAAACATATTCATAATAACAGTTGGGACTTAGGCAGTGCCTGCTACGTGTCACATTATTCTAAATGCTTTATTTGTAGTCATTTATTTACTTCTCAGGACCCAACCCTATGAAGTTGGTGTTAATGATAGCCGCATTTTACAGATGGGTAAACAGAGGCACAGAGGGGTAGATTTGACCTAGATGACACAGTCAGCCAGTGAGTGGCAGCGGTGGTACTGGAACCTAGCGGTCTGGCTCCTAGGACAACGTTTATTAAATGTTTGTTGTGTGTTAGATCCTGTGCCAAAACCTTTACATCACCCTATCAACAACTCTACGAGGTGTGTTCCGTTGACATCTCCATTTTGGGGATAACAAAACCAGCTCAGGGTTGAAGCCACTTGCCACGAGAAGACACAGCTGCCGACCGCACAGCGAGAGCTCCTGATCCACTACCAAATGTCAATCATTTATTGGCCTGTCTCCTGCACGATTTTTGCTGCCTATTGCTTCTTCAACAAGTGTTTTGAAATCCACGTATCATTTTTACTCAAATAAATTTAGTTTTCCCATCCCAGTCAAAACCTCTCTGCAAGCCACCATTATCTCTCGCTTGGATGTCTGCGCCAACCTCTGGACTGCCCTACTCCATCTCTGTCTCCCTGAAGTCTGTTCTACACTCTGCAACTAGAGATTCTGTTAGAACACCTGCCAGATCACATCCCTCCTCTGCTCAAAACCTCCCGGCGCTGCCATCACACTCAAAGGAAAGGTGAAGTCCTCCCCATGGTCTGCAGGAACCTGCATATGGTCTGCACCGCTCCTCCCCACCCCCACCTCTCTCCATCTCCTCCAACTCTCCCCTCATCCTCTGCACCGTTGGCTGCTATAACCTTGCCTCCTCTCTGCGCTCACACACACATCTAATCCAACAGCAAAGCTAGTCAACCTTACCCTCCAAATATATTCTGAATCTGACCACTTCCTACCTCTTCTGCTGCCTCCACCCTGGTCTGATCCTCTAGCATCTCATACTTGGACTATTGCAGTAGTTCCCTAACCAGTCTCCCTCTTCCACATGTTCTGTTCTCCAGGCCTTCACATGTACTGCTGTCTCTGCCTGGAATGCTCTTTCCCCAATTGTCTGCGTGGTTTGCTCCTTCATTTTGTGACTCCTTCCCTCACCTCTTACCAGCCTCAGCAAAGGGCTTCCCTGACACCCCATCCACAATAACCTCCTCCACTCTTTAACCCCGTACCCTGCTTTCTTTCCTGCAAAGCATTAATCATAACCTGATACTAATTAGGTATTTATTTGGTTGTTTATGACTATCTTCCTGCTAGACTGTGACAAGGGAGCAGGGACCCTGTCTGTGTTGTGCACAAGTATTCCTGAGTACCTTCCTGGCTCAATATATACTTATTTGATAAGTATTTAATATTGAATGAATGAATGAATGAATGAATGCTGAATGAGTGAATTATTGGCCTGGGCTCAACGCAATTGGGCTAGTCTCACTCCTTTGCAGTCCACCACTCACTTTGTTAGCTGGCCCTGTACCTCTCCAAATTTTGTGTTTCTGGGGTTCCCCTGGAGTGCCCAGATTCTTGGACCCATCTCTAGAGATTCTAGCTGAGCAAGTCTGAGGTGGAATGCAGGTATGTTGACCACACTCTGGGTGATGCTAGAGCTGGTGGCCACGGAACTCCTGAGATATCCTGTCTGTGGCATAGAGCTATTTGCCCTTTCCACAGTGAAGCTCTGCACTTGCAGGAATCCCATCTTTTGCTTGCTCTGTCCCTTCTGCTTGCAGTCCTTCCCCAGTTATTGAAAATTCTAACCTATTCATTCATCATTCATGCAGTCATTCACTAAACCTCCACAGGCTGGGTTGCCATGGATAGTGATGCAGGCTGTGCACTGCACAAAGCTGGCCGCCCAGTGGCAGCCCCATTCCCAAGTGTCTACTGTAAGACAAGCCCAGATGAACAAGCCGTAGTTCCTGCCCCTATGGAGCTCACTGTCTAGTGGTAAAAATATTACAAACAAAGGTAATCCAGTGTAAAAACTGCCATGACAGAGGGGCTCTAGGAGGTCTGTGCAAGTCCAGAGGAGGCATCTAATTCACGCTGGGGGTCAGGGAGGGCTTCTTGGAGAAAGAGATTCCCGACCGCACTGAACCTTAATGGAAGGTTGGGAGTGAACTGAAGAATAAAAGGTGTTCCAGAGAAAGGGAACAGCATATGCAAAGGCCCGGAGGTGTGAAATGCGCTAGTACTGTGTGATTAGAGGGTCAGTGCTGCCTCCTGAGTGAGGCTTTCCCCCATTTACTCTGCCCACAATCAGCTACTCTCTCCTCAGTGCCGTTGGCACTAGCGGGGTGCCAAGGGGCGGGCACGGGACAGCAAGGGCTATCAGCCTCAGTGGGGAGGAGAATTTTGTCATCGAAGATGATTAGAATGGCTGGTTCATGGAGATAATAGAAAGCAGACTCGCGGTTGGTCAGCTTTATCACTGCTTTTCAGTTTTTACAGCAATGCACCCCTCATTGCCTGCACCCAGGCTGACGGCTCCCCCACCCCCAGCCCTTGCTTCAGCCACTGCTTCGCATACAATTGGTCATAGCTCGAATCTCACAGAACCTTGGCTCCCTGTTATAGCATTATTCACCATACTGTTATACATCATCCCTGTGGTAGCTTGGGTTCCCTCAGGAGTCAGCGTGAGACAAGGATTTGAGTGGTTTATTTGGGAGCTGATTCCAGGACATAGCAGGAAGGGAGTGGGAAGTGAGACTGGGAGGGAGAGGCAGCCAATGGGTGGCGTGTGATCAAGCCAGTTACCTCTGGGCACCCGGAGCTCCATCTTGTCTGGCAGCTCTGGGAGACACGTGTGTCAGAGTTGCCCCAGTTGAGGGTGAGGGCATTGCTATTTTTTCACTCACTCTCTGGATGAGGGCTGCTTCTGTGGGCATGAAAAGCCCTCAGGCAGAGAACTGCAGAGTTTAGAGAAAGTAGTCCTTGGTGCTTGGAGGTGACTGCTATGGAGTGAGCGAGGCACCGTGGTGTCTGCTGTGGCCCCCACTAATGGTGAGCCACGCCTTTACATGCTGTGGCCAAGAACCAGCGTGGAGTAGGCCCCAGCATCTATGTATTGAAAGAACAAGGTGAGCTCTGTCTCTTGCACAAGGCTCTGAGTCCCCTGAGAGCGGGACTGTTCCGTCCACCCTGGACCCCAGGGTCATCCATGGATGGGAACAAATGGGAGGATCCCCTGGGGCTGGAGGTTGTCCATGTCCTGCCCCTGGTCCATCCAGCACTTTCTGTGGACTTACCTCCGTCAACAGGAGTCTCAGTTGTCCCTGTGAGGCCTGTGAGTGGCTGAGAAGGCAAGCAGGTGGAAGATGCCTCCCTAGCTGGGCCCCCACCGCCTGGGCAGCTCAGAGCCCATGCCAGAGATGAGGGCCCAGGATGGTGGAAAGGATGTGGTAGGTGGTGGCAGCCACCAGTTCCTGGTTGCCGAGTGACAGCAATGTGGGTATTCCAAGCTCTCTGGAGACTGTCTCCCTAGAAACTGTAAAGAGGTGAGCTGAGGGGCAGGGCCCAGATGGACACTGAGGTGGAATAATTCACCACTGGAGTCCTTCTCTCCTTTAGCCTAGCATCACCCCAACCACTTCACTTCCTCCAGGAAGTCCTCCATGATTACTACTGTTCAATGCTAACTGGAACCCAAGACTTCCCATTCCCCTTGTTAGTGGAGTGCCCAGCATATCTGACACATGGAGGAGAGGACTCTTTTTTAAAAAAAAATATATTGTAATTTTAATATCACTCAGTTTTTTGAAAGATTTTTTTATTGTGGCAAAATATGCACAACATAAAATTTAACCATCTTAAAGTGTACAGTTCAGTGGTATTAAGTAAATTCACATTGTTGTGCAATCACCACCACCACCCATCTTCAAAACACTTCATCTTGCAAAACTGAAACTCTGTACCCGTTAAACAATAACTCCCCATTCCCCCCTCCTCCCGATCCCTGGCAGCTACCCTTCTACTTTCTGTCTCTTCGCAATTTGACTACTCTAGGTAGCTCCTTTCAGCGGAATCATACAGTATTTGTCATTTTGTGACTAGCTTATTTCACAGCATAATGTCTTCAAGTTTCATCCATGTTGTAGCGTGTGTCAGAATTTCTTTGCTTTTTAAGGTCTTTGCTTTTTAAGGTTTAGTAATATTCCATTGTATATATCTGTACTATCTATACTCATATCCATATATATGCAGTAAAATGTCTATATATCTATCGCATTTTGCTTATTCACTCATCTGTTGATGGACACTTGGGTTGTTTCCACCTTTTGGCTATTGTGAATAATGCTGCTATAAATGTGGGGGTACAAATCTCTCTTCAAGACCCTGATTTCAATTTTTTTGGTTATATACCCAGAATGAGAATTGCTGAATCAATGATAATTCTACTTTTAATTTTTTGAGGAATTGCCATACTGTTTTCCGTAGCAGCTGTACCATTTTACATTCCCACCAACAGTGCACAAGGGTTCTAATTTCTCCACATCCTCGCCAACACTTGTTATTTTCTGGTTTTTTGATAGTGGCCATCCTAATGGGTATGAGGTGGTATCTCATTGTGGTTTTGCTTTGCATTTCCCTAATGATTATCAATGTTGAGCATCTATTCATGTGCTTATTGGTCATTTGTGTATCTCCTTTGATGAAATGTCTATTCAAGTCCTTTGCCCATTTTTGAATAAGGGTTTTGTTTTTTTTAATAGACATTATTTTTAGAGCAGTTTCAGATTCACAACAAAATTGAGCAGAAGGTACAGAGATTTCCCGTATACCCCCTGCCCTCACACATGCATAGTCTCTCCCTTCATCAACATTCCCACACTGAGTGGTACATTTGTTACAATTGGTGAACCTATGCTGACACATCATCATCACCACAGTTCGTAGTTTACATTGGGGTTCACTCTTGGTGTTGTACGTTCTATGGGTATGAACAAATGTATAATGACATGTTTCTATCGTTATAGTTTCATACAGAGTAATTACATTGCCCTGAATATCCTCTGTGCTCTGCCTGTTCATCCCTTCCTCCCTGCAACCCCTGGCAGCCACTGATCTTTTCACTGTCTCCATAGTTTTGCCTTTTCCAAAATATCATATAGTTGGAATCATACAGTATATAGTTTTTTCAGACTGGCTTCTTTCACTTAGTAATATGCATTCAAGATTCTTCCATGTGTTTTCATGGCTTGATAGCTCTTTTTTTTGTTGTTTGGTTTTTGTTTGCTTGTCTGTTTTTAGTGCTGAATGACATTCCATTGTCTGGATGTACCGCAGTTTATCTGTTCACCTGCTAAAGGATATCTTTGTTGCTTCCAAGTTTTGACAATTATGAATAAAGCTGCTATAAATATATATGTGCAGGATTTTGTGTGAACATAAGTTTTCAACTCCTTTGGGTAAATACCAGGAAGCACAGTTGCTGGTTTGTATGGTAAGAGTATGTTTAATTTTATAAGAAATTGCCAAATGTTGCCCAAAGTGGCTGCACCATTTTGCATTCCCACCAGCAATGAATGAGAGTTCCTGTTGCTCCACATCCTCTCCAGCATTTGGTGTTGTCAGTGTTCCGGATTTTGGCCTTTCTAATAGGTGTGTAGTGGTATCTCATTGCTGTTTTAATTTGCATTTCCCTGATGACATATGATGTGGAGCATCTTTTCACATGCTTATTTGCCATCTGTGTATCTTCTTTGGTGAGGTGTCTGTTAAGGTCTTTGGCCCAGTTTTTAATTGGGTTGTTTGTTTTCTTATTGTTGAACAACTCTTATTGTTGTTAAGAATTCTTTGCATATTTTGGATTAAAGTACTTTATCAGATACGTCTTTTGCAAATATTTTCTCTCAGTCTGTGCCTTGTCATTTTATTCTCTTGATAGTGTCTTTCACAGAGAAGAATTTTTCAATTTTAATGATGTCTAGCTTATTGATTCTTTCTTTCGTGGATTGTGCCTTTGGTGTCGTATCAAAAAAGTCATTGCCAAATCCCAGGGCATCTAGATTTACTCCTATGTTATCTTCTAGGAGTTTTATAGTTTTGCATTTTACGTTTAGGTCTGTGATTCATTTTAAGTTAATTTTTGTGAAGGATGTAAGGTCTATGTCTAGATTCTTCTTTTTTTTTTTGCATGTGGATGTTTTAGCACCATTTGTTGAAAAGACTATCATTTTTCCATTATATTGCCTTTGCTCCTTTGTGAAAGATCAGTTGACTATATTTATTTGGGTCTATTTCTAACCTCTCTATTCTGTTCCACTGATCTATTTGTCTATCCTTTCACCAATACCACACTGTCTTGATTGCTGCAGCTTTATAGTGAGTCTTGAAGTCGAGTAATGTCAGTCCTCCAACTTTGTTCTTCTCCTTCAATATAATGTTCACTGTTCTGGACGTTTTGCCTCTCCATAGAAACTTTAGAATAAGTCTGGCAATATCCACAAAATAACTTATTGGTATTTTAATTGCATTGAATCTATAGATCAATTTGGAAGACCTGACATCTTCACAATATTGAGTCTTCCTATCCACGAACATGGAATATCTCTCTGTTTAGTTAGTTCCTTTTTGATTTCTTTCATCAGAGTTTTGTAGTTTTCCTCATATAGATCTTGAATTGTTTTATTTTGGGTTGTTTTTGATGGAGTTTTAAGAGTTCTCTTTATATTCTGGATATTAATCCCTTATCAGATATATGATTTGCAAATATTTTCTCTCATTCTGTGGGTTGCCTTTATTTTGTGAGGAAGATTAGCCCTGAGCTAACATCTGTTGCCAGTCCTCCTCTTTCTGCTGAGGAAGATTGGCCCTGGGCTAACATCCATGCCCATCTTCCTCCACTTTATATGTGGGATGCCTGCCACAGCATGGCTTGAGAAGTGGTGCATAGGGATTCAAACCTGTGAACCCCGGGCCTCCAAAGCAAAGTGCATGAACCTCACCACTACGCCACCGGCCCAGCCCCATGTGGGTTGCCTTTTTACTCTGTTGATAGTGCCTTTGGATGTACAAAAGTTTTTAATTTTCTTGAAGTCCAATTTGTTTATTTTTTTCTTTTGTTGCCTGTGCTTTTGGTGACAGATCCAGGAAATCATCGCCAAATCCAATGTCATGAAGCTTTTACCCTATGTTTTCATCAAAGAGTTTTATAGTTTTAAGTATTACATTTAGGACTTTGATCCATTTTGAGTTAATTTTTGTGTATGGCGTGAGGTAGGGGTCCATCTTCATTGTTTTGCATGTGGATATCCAGTTTTCCTAGCACCATTTGTTGTTAAAGACTGTCCTTTCCTCATGAATGGTCCTGGCACCCTTGTTGAAAATCATTTGACCACATATGCAAGGGTTTATTTCTGAGTTCTCTATTCTGTTCCATTGGTCTACATGTCTGTCTTTATTCCATACTACATACTGTCTTTATTCCATACTACAGTATTTTAAATACTGTAACTTTGTAGTAAATTTGTAGTAAGAAATCAGGAAGTGTGAGTCCTTCAATGGAGCATTCCCCCATCTATATGACAAAATTATTTTAAGTAATAATCATGTGATAATCAGTACAAATTATTTCCCTGATTCATCCTTTTTTCATGAAGGTATAACTTAGACATATACAAATCCTCCTTTTAAGTGTACATTCTGTGTTTTGACAAATGTACACAGTCCTGTAACCACCATATGCTCTAGATATTTCCAGATTTTATAAAGATCATCTTTATTGAAGTATAATTCACATATAGTAAAATGACCCATTTTAATTGTACACTTTGATGAGTTTTGACAAATGTATAAACCAGTGTAACCACCATGACAATCAAGATATAGAGCATTTACATCACTCTGAAAAGTTTATTCATGCCCTTCTGCAGTCAGTCTCTGTAGGCAACCAGTGACCTGTTTTCTGTCTCTGTAGACTAATTTGGCCTCTCTAATTTGGCCTTTCATAAAAATGAAATATATATGTCAGTTGGGGGCTCCAGGAAGCAGATGTCAGAATGGAATTAGCAGTGCTAGAGATTTATTGCAGATAAGGCTTGTGAAAGAAAAAGGGGAGTGGGAACAGAAGTAGGTGGGGAGAACCTTCACACCATGATGCAGGTCTGACACCTGTGAAAGAAGAGGAGGAAAGAGTGAAGACTGGACAGGAAGGGCCTCAGGCTGCAGTGCAGTTCTGAGAAAGTCTCAGCCAGCCAACATGGAGTGCTAAAACAAAGATTCCCATAGAGTCCCATGTTGGGCAGAAATGACCAGGCATCCCTCTCTACTCCCTCTGTGCCCCATCACTGGGTGGGCTGCCATGAAGAGCATGGCCTCAGTATTATCCCGACAGTGCTACAGCTGGAGGCTGTTGGCAGACTTCACTCCTCACAGTTGATTGGCAGTTTCTTGAAGACAGATTGGCATCCCTCCATGGTTGACATATAAAATATATACTCTGTTGTGCCTAGCTTTTTTCATTCATTGTCATCTCTGAGATTCATCCATGTTGTGGCATCACTTCCTTCCTTTTTATTTCTGAGTAATATTCCAGTGTATGGATGTACCACAGTTTTTCCATTCCCTTATTGATGGACCTGTGGGTTATTTCCAGGTTGGGTGATTATGAATACTTATGTACAGGTCTTGGTGTGGACATATGTTCTCACCAGTGTTGGGTAAATCCCTAGAGTGGGACTGCTGGGTCATATAGTAGTAGTGTATGTTTGTAAGAAACTGCCAAATGGATTTCCAAAGTGGTTGTACCATTTTATACTCCCATGAACAATGAAAGAAAGCCCTAGTTATTCCACATCCAGCAGGAAGGGATTTAATGTGAAAAATTTGGTGCTTACAAAACCATTGGATGGGTTGGAATGTAAAGAGTAGGGAAAGCTGCCTCCAGTTTTCAGAGTCTGGAAGTTTCAGGAACTGCAGGAAAGCACCAGAAATGATCTAAGGCTGTGGTCAGAGAGAAACCTGCAGAGGTGGCTGCAAAACGGAATCCTGAAGCTGGATCCATTGCTGTGAAGGAGCAATAATGTGCCTCTGCTGCTCCCATTGGCTAAATCTAACCAGGTACCCTGCTGGCAAGTCATTCTGGAAAATGTCAAGCCTCAGGCCCCTGCAATACAGGGGAGGGGCAGAGAAGGTGTATGTGGGGTGAGGGACAGGGATGGTATTGAGGCCTTAACATGCAAATTGTCCAATGGGTGTTATCTCATTTAATTCCCATAACTCTTCGAGGTAGAAACTATTATGACCCTCATTTTTAAAATGAGAAAACTAAGGCACAGCGAGGCTGTGCAATTGCTCTTAAGTGACTCAGTCAGGACTTGAACCAGATGGCACATCTACACACTACGCCATCACATGGCTGTGCCCCCTGTGAGCCTCACAAGGCTTGCAGGCGCCCAGGCTCTGTGTTCCGAGGTCTACGTAGGAAAAGGTGAGAGAGCTGTGACTGAGATTTTCAGGCCTCAGCTGGAGGCAGGAAGGGCTGGGCATAGGGAAAAGGGTACAGAATGGGGACAGAGAGACGGACTAGTCGCCAGCAGCACCTCCAACCTCAGGGAGGCAGGGAGTGTCCATGCAGAGACACGGGAAGCCACAAGAGGGCTCCCGGGCCCACCCAAATGCCCAGTGAGGGCAGCCATGCAGGATGAGGTGTATATGTCCTTTATTGTGACTTTCTACCAGGAGGTTCAGGGGATCCCTAGACTGGGGCCCCCATAGCAGACTCTGTCCACAGTGCCGTCAGAGTCTTCACACATGGAAATACGTGCTTTTAGCTCTGGGCATTGTTGACCCCAGAGAGAGACAGTTCTCAGAGAACCCAAGTCTTAGGGGGCACGGAGGGTCTGCCCCGCTCGTTTCTGAGGCTGTTCTCCTTCCCGCATCCCCCACTTCCCTCAGCAGATGTCTTTGTGTCCATCCTTTCACTGACTTGGTCCTCATCCTTTCCCCTGCCCTCTATCCCAGCTGTGTCCAGCTTCTGCTCCAAAGCCCTGCCAGGCACTTGCCCCAACTTGGTCAGGCAGGTGGGAGGGGTGACCAGCGTCACTTTGACAGCCCAGAAGCTTTGTCTGATGCTCCCCTAACTAGAACATCACGTTCGTGAGAGACTTGAGTCTGTTTGGTTCACTGCTGTACCTCCAGCTCCTAGAACAGTGCCTGGCATACATAGTAGGTGCCCAATAAATATTTGTTGAATTGAATACATTAACGAATGCATAGAAAAGGGTCTAGGTCTTGGCGCCAGGCAACCTGGTTTACATCTTGGCCTCATTGCTTACTCTGTGCAACTTCGGCAAATGGTTTATCAAATTGTCAAATAGGGATTATAACGGTATCTCCCCAAGGGGTGTTGGGAGGATTCCTGGAGATGACGTCACTAAAGTGCCTCCCACAGGGTCTGGCACGTGGCAGGGGCTCATAAGTGGTGGCTCATCATTTGAGATGCCGAGGCCTTGGAAAGCAGCTGCTCGTCATTGAAGATTTACCATGTGTCTGGCACTTGGCTTACATTATCTAATTCAATTTTCTTAACTACTTCATGAGAGGTTAAGTAGCTCAGAGACGTTAAATAACCTGCCCAGGTTCACACAGTTGAGAAGAACAGACTTGAGTTGAAGTCCAGGTCTTGACGACTGCAGCATGCCAGGTCAGGCTTCCTGGGGTCAAGTCCTGGCCCCATCACTTACAAGCAGTTTGACTGTGGGCAAGTTTCTCAGTGGGGAGATGTAGGGAGAGACAGAAGTGGGCCACTGCATAGGCCTGGATTGTTCTTTAGGATTTGGAGGGTCAAAGACACACCAACTGTAATGCTGCAGCCTCACTCCCTTGAGACTGAGCGACCTGCCAGGGCCTCTGGAGTTTGCTCTTCAACCACAGCATCGCCTGGCCCCAATCATGCACCAGACTGTTTCCAAATGTAGTCTTTGGACTCCACCTGGAGCTGGGTTCACACTCTAGTCAAGGAGACAGGACACGCACACACATGCGCGCGCGCGCACACATGTACACAGAGCTCTGGAAGGAAAAAGTGTTGGCTTTAGCTGTGTCACCTTGGCTAAGTTGCTTTGCCTCTCTGAGCCCTAATTTCCTCATTTGTAAGCTGAAGGGTGATAAGTAGCATCCTGTATGAGGATTATCTAGAAAATACACATGGAAGATCTGTGTCCCGAGCACTGGAGGTAAGCAAGGGTCAATGGGAGGGTTGATTTCCAGGATGACTGCCATAAGGATCAGGCATTGATTTCTAAGGTCCTATTAAAAGATAATTTTCAGAAAAGGTAAATTCACAATTCTCATACAAATCTAAAAATGGCCATGTGTGAAAGATTTTATTTTCCTTGTTGAATAATGAGAGAATCAGACTGATGTTGTAACTGCTTCAAAGGAAAAGTCAAAAAAGCACAAATTTATATGGAGTAAAGGAATTGAATTATAAATGGAGCAGAGCTTCTTTTTCCACGAAGGGGAGGTAAGTCAATTCTACCAGACCAGACAGAGTTTGCATGTCTATCAGTTACCTAAAAGAGGTGCAAAACAGCTCAAAGACCGCGGACAGGGCTAGAATCCGACTGCAGTGGGGGGTCTGCTGTAGTTTTCTCTGTAGCCCATTCTGGCCCGGAGATTCCAGGCTTCTCATGCTGGGGAAGTGCAGTGCTTCTCAACTTTTCTGGGTTTCAGTTTCCTCATCTGTAAAGTGGGGTTACTAACTGTATTACTTCCCGGGCTTGTCATGCAGATGAAATGAGCTGGTCGAGTAGAGCGCTTCGAATGGGGCCTCGCATGGAGCAAGCTGTCGTCTCTATTATCCAGAACTGCTCTTAGGGGAGTCACCACGTGCTGAGGGACCGTGTGGGTCAGGCCCCTTGTTGTTTGTGTGTGTCGCCTCATTTCATCCTCTTCACAACCTGATACAGGAGAGACTGTTATAACGTTTCATTAGGGAACCGAGGCTCACAAAGGTGCTGGCACTTACTCAAAGCCACTCTGAAAGTAAGCACAAACTGGGTTGAAACCCAGTTGGTCTGGTCTCGCAGGCTGTGTGATTTTGTTGAATGCCTGTGTGACCTTAGGCTGGCCTCTGTCTGCCCATCTGTCCGGGAGGGTGGGATCAGCAGACCTCTGAATGACGTCTCCCATTCCCTCCGCTCTGTGGGGTGCTCTATGGCTGCTGAGCTGGCCAGGCCAGAGGAACTCTGGGGATGGCCTGGTGGGCAGGTGGCATGGGTGTGGTGAGTCACGGAGACTGGCGTCCAGGGATGTGGCAGGAATGAGGTCCAGCCCTGGCATGCAAACCTCAGCCCATCCAGAACTGCCATAGTTTCCACCTTGCTCACATGGCCTGCTGGAAAGGGCCAGCCCCAGCTGGACTTTCATGAGGAAAAAGGAAAAGGAGTTTCCCAACTGCTGGGTCAAACCCCAGGTTGGCGAAGCTGGGAAGGATCGGGCACAGGCCAGTTCTGTCTGAATCAGTGTTTTCCCTCTGCCTTATCCGTGACCCAACTGTCATCCTGCACACAGCTGTCATCTTAGAGCATCCCTGTGCCAACTTCAGCCACAAGGCAGGTTGTCCTGCTTTGGGTCAAGGCCTCTGCTGCGCCCAGAACTATGCCAAGTCTTTTGGTGGGGCTAAGAGAGGGGCCTTTTTCTTCAGAGGGTTTAGATGTCAAGTCTTCAGCAAGGACTGTAACGCTTAGGAATGCTTGATTTGCAAAGGAGGGAAAACTCAATTCAAAATGGTTTGGGCAAAAACAATTTATTTACTTATGTAACAAAATAGTCTGACCTAAGGAAAAAAGTGAAATGGGAGAGGAAAGAGGGGTAGGAGTGAGACGGGCACATTTTAATTAGGGAGGACAGGGAAGGTCTCACTAACAGGGGACATGGGAGCAAAGACCTGAAAGAGGCAAGGAAGTGAGCCAGGTGGATGTCCCAGACAGATGGAACAGTAAGTGCAAAGGCCCTGAGGTGGCAGTGTGCCTGGCATGTGTGTCCAGAGCCCAGGGAGAGAAGGGAGAGGTGGGAGATGAGGTGAGAGGGGTTACCTAAAGCCAAATATTAGGAAAAGACGTGGAAAAAAAATTTTTTTTAAAAAGCTCTTTATCCCATGGCCTAACAGAAGAGTCAGGTTCCTGCAGGCTTTGGTGGGGAGGGGGATTGAGGTGAGGAGGAGAAGTGGGGGGAGATGAGGATGAAGCAAGGACCACTCCTTCCCAGCCTGGCCCTCCTTGGCCTTGGGAGGCCCAAACAAGGAGCTGGAAGGGGAATTAGTGGCCTGGGAATTAGTGACACAGCTGATAAGGGGTCCTGTCATCAGTGACAGCCCGGCAGGCAACAGCTTCCTCTGGAGTCACCTAAACGCCCAGGCACCTGGGCTGGACCAGAGCAGTCTGTGACAGCTCTGGGTGCACAGGGCACTCTCTATAGCATGAGCACCCAGGCCTGGCCCCCATGCAGGGGTCATAACTTTATGGGAGACAGTCCAGTGGGCACTCCTGGCTCTCGGGAAGCCAGAGAGAATAGGAGATATCAGCCAACTGCTTCATTTTACATATGGGGAAACTGAGGGAGAGAGAGAGGGGCTGGCGCACAGGGTCACACAGTAGGGTAGCAGCAAGGCTGAGACTTAAGTTCCGACTTCCTGACTCCAGAGTCAGTGCTCCTTTCTCAATCCTGGGGAGACAAAAGAGCCTAGAGCACATGCCAGCCCTGGCATTAACCTCTGTGCTTGAGTCCTGGCTCCACCAGTTGTTGGTGTGTGACCTCGAGCAGTCGCCTCACCTCTCTGTGCCTCAGATGCCTTCTCTGTAAGACAGAGGTAATGATAATAACAATGCCTGCCTCGTAGGCTTGTGGCAAATATTCAGTAAGGTGATATCTGTAAAAGGTTTAGAAAAGCAAAAACGGTAGTATAGGACTTCTGAAAATCCTCTCTTCTGTAAAAGCAATGACAAAATGGGCAAAAATGGTCAGAATCAACATTTTTAAAATTCTTGAAGTTAATCAAAGGCTTGCAGCAGTAAAGGGAGCATTTATTCAAGAAAAGGGCTAAATCTGGTTAAAAGTGTGATCCTTGTAGCATTTTAACTTACCCTATTCCCATCTCTCCACCCCCAACTCTATCGTAGACTTGACATCCAGCAGCCTAGCAGTCACCAGAGGGGACAAAATAGGGTTGACCCTCCTTCAAAGCCTCATCCCCAGAGGACTGTCATTATCTGGCCTGTCTGGTGTTCCCTGGAGGACCCCACTTGCAAGGCTGTCTTTATTTGTCTTGACTAGGAGATTACCTTGTGCAAAAATCCTTTTCCCTGGGGTATTTGTCAAAAACATTCAGAGGCAATTGTTTAACTTTGGGGCTGCCTGAGATGGTAGATAACATTTGGGGAAAACAATAGTCTAACCAAAAGGCTTAAAGGAATAGCTGGAGAATGAGGTGTTCATAGGGGCTATAAAAAGCTCTGACATATTCCTGGGAATCTACTCGTGTGCATTTGTAGGGCTATGTGCATGCCCAGGGCTGTGCAAATGCGAAGCAAAGATCTGAGAAGGTGCTAAGCTCTCACCTCTGGCTAACTGTAAGGCTCTGCACAAGCAGGAAGTGAAGGCTAAGGCAGAGTTATCAACTGCCTGGCTGAGTGTTGAGAGTGTGCCCCAATGTGCACATTGAGCCCCTCAGCAAAGACAGGGAGACTTATTCATTCCAGGCACTTAAGGAAATCTCTGCCTAACCATTAGCTGACCACTAAGGTAACTGAACAGAGATTTCAGTGCCACACACACAAGAATACAGACTTTATAGAATCATTCAGAAAAGTCACTAAAACAACAACAGCAAACGGCAACAACAACAAACCCTGGGGATGGGGAAGAATCTGATTTCCAGAGGCACCACATTAGGTTATGCAAAATGTCCATTTTTCAACAAAAAAAATTATAAGACATGAAAAGAAATAAGAAACTGTGGTCCCTACACATGAGAAAAGCAATCAATAGAAACTGTCCCTGAGGAAGCCCAAACATTGGACTTACTAGACAAAGACTTTAAATATGCTATTTTAAATGCATTCAAAGAACTGAAAGAAACTATGTCTAATGAAGTAAAGTAAAGGAAATAGAGAATTACAACAGAGATAGAAATCATATAAAAGAATCAATGGAAATTTTGAAGTTGAAAAGTACAGTAACAAAAATGGAAAATTGACCAGAAGGGCTCATCAGATAGTAGCAGGCAGAAAAAGAATTAGCAAACTTGAAGTTAAGTCAATTGAGATTATCCAATCTAAAGAATAGAAAGAAAAAAAGGATAAAGTGAAATAAACAGAGCCTCAAAGACTTGTGGGACATCATCAAGCATAACATTGTATGCATAATGAGAATCCAAGAAGGAAAGGAGAGAGTGAGTCAGAATATTTGAATAAATACTTTGATGGAAAACATTAATCTACACATCCAAGCAGTTCAACAAACTCCAAGTAGGATAAACTCAGAGATCCACACCCAGACACATCATAATCAAACGTTTGAAAATCAAAGACAAAGAAAGAATCTTGAAAACAGCAAGAGGGATGTGACTCATCAGGTACAAGGAATCCTCAATAAGATTAACAGCTGATTTCTCATTAGAAACCATGGAGGGCAGAAGGCAGTGAGATGACACATTGAAAGAAAAAGACTATCAATCAAGAATTCTACAGCCAGCAAAACTATCTTTAAAAAAATGAAAGAGAAATTAAGACATTCCCAGATAAACAAAAACTGAGACAGTTTTTGTTAGCAAACCTGCCCTTCAAGAAATACTTGTACACTGTAGACTAAATGACATCATTGAAAGAAATTAAAGAAGATCTAAATAAAAAGAAAGACATCCTGTGCTCAAAGATTAGAAGATAAAATATTGTCAATACTCTCCAAATTGATCTACAGATACTTTTCAATCCCTATGAAAATCCCAGCTAATGACTTTAAAGATATTGATAATATAATCCTAAAATTCACATGGAAATGCAAGGGACCCAGAATAGTCAAAATAATCTTAAAAAGAAGGACATATTGGAAGACCTACACTTCCCTATTTCAAAGTCTACTACAATGCTACAGCAATCAAGACTGTGTGGTACTGGCATAAGGATAGACAAATAGATCACTGGAATAGAACTGAGAGTCCAGAAATAAATCCATACATTTATGGGCAAGCAATTTTTGACAAAGGTGCCAAGATAATTCAATGGGGGAAAGAATAGTCTTTTAAACAAATGTACTGGAATAACAGGCTATCCACGTGCAAAAGAATGAAGGTAGATCTCTTTCTCAATCCATATACATAAATTAACTAAAAATGGGTCAGAGACTTAAATCTAAGAACTAGCACTATAAAACTCTCAGAATAAAATTTATAAGAAAGTTGGATTAGGCAATGATTTTTTAGATGTGACACGTAAAGCACAAGCAACCAAAAAACAAATTAAAAACTTTCATAATTCAAAGAACACTATCAAGAAAGTGAAAAGACAACTCACAAAATGGGAGAAAATATTTGCAAATTATTTATCTGATGAGGGTATAGTATCCAGAACATATATAAGACTCTTATAACTCAACAATAAAAACACCCAAATAGCCCAATTTAAAAATGGGCAAAGGATTGGCATAGATATTTTTCCAAAGAAGATATGCAAACTGCTAATAAGCACATGAGAAGATGCTCAATGTCATCAGTCATTGGGAAAATACAAATCAAAACTACAATGAGATAGCACTTCACACCCACTGGGATTGGTAAAATAAAAAAGTTGGATGATAACAGTTGTTGTCAAAAATGTAGAGAAACTGGAACTTTCATACACTGCTAGTGGAAATGTAAAATGATGCAGCCCCTTGGAAAATGATTTGGCAGTTCTTCAAAAAGTTAAGTGTAGAGTTACCATATAACCTATGAATTCCAATCCTGGGTATGTACTCAAAAGAACTGAAAACATATTCACACTAAAACTTGTACATGAATGTCCATAGCAGCATTATTCATAATTACCAAAAAGTGGAAACAACCCAAATGTCCGTCAACTGATAAATGGATAAAAAAAAAGTGTTATATCCATACAATAGAATGTTATTCAGCCATCAAAAAGAATGAAGTACTGATACCTGCTACAATATGGACAAACCTTGAAAATATTATGCTAAGTGAAAGAAGCCAGACTGAAAAGACCATACGTTGTATGATTCTATTTATATGAAATGTCTAGAATAGTTAAATCCTTAGGAACAGAAGGTAGATTTATGGTTGCCAGGGGCTGGGAAGAGGAGAAATGACTGCTAATGAGTATGGGGTTTCTTTCTTTTTCCTTTTTTAAAATAGACTTTATTTTTTGGAGCAGTATTAGGTTACCAGCAAAATTGAGCAGAGGGCACAGAGATTTCCCATATATCCCATGCCCTCACATACGCACAGCCTCCTCCGCTATCAAAACTCCAGACCAGAGTGGTACATTGTTACAATCAATGAACCTACATTGACACATCATTATCACCCAAAGGCCATAGCTTATATTAGGGTTCACTCTTGGTAGAGGGTTTCTTTTTAGGGTGATAAAAATGTTCTGGAATTAGATAGTGGCAATGCTTGCACAAACGACTGAACCGTACACTTTGAAAGGGTGAATTTTATGGTATATAAATCATCTCTCGATAAAAAGAAGTTTTAGAACAGTGCCAGACACAGGGTAAGCTCATTAAACATTAGCTGTTATTATTTAAAAAATTTTTTTACTAGGATTAGAGGGGTAGGGGGATAAATTAAGTATAATTTATTTTATATTGACCTCCACTTATTAGAGATGAAAAAGCAGGGCAAAAAGAAGCAGAAAAAGAATGAGTCTCAAGTGTGTGCAGCCCTTTTAGTTTACAATTCTCAAATCTTTTTCTAAAGA
Organism: Diceros bicornis minor; assembly: GCF_020826845.1. NCBI lineage: Eukaryota > Metazoa > Chordata > Mammalia > Perissodactyla > Rhinocerotidae > Diceros > Diceros bicornis. The sequence continues at coordinate 29,173,455 of NC_080758.1, read as the reverse complement.
AGCTGCCCTAGCCACCACGAGGCAATTATGACCCTTGATCATTACTGTGATTATTTATTCATCATCTCATTATTTTGTCTCTTTCCCTCTCTAGGGGAGCAGATACTTTGTCTAATTCACCTGACAGTTCCTGGCATACAGTAGGTACTCACTATATGTATTTGTTGCGTGAATGGATGAATAAATGAATGAACACCCCCAAGATCTCGCTTGAACTGCAAACAACACTATAAGGTTAGATTAGGTTCATCAGCTCCACAGAGTGAGGAAACTGAGGCTCAGTGAGGGCCAGTGATGAGCCCACGGTGCTCCATGGTGGATGGTAAGTCCATCTCCCTCTGCCCTCAGGAGTCCTTCTTCTGGCCAAGGCTGTTTTCTCTTCCCAAACTGAGTGTAGGACTATTCTGGCCATGTTCTCAGCCCCTCCATGAACCCTAGAGAGTCATCCCTGACAGTGCATCCCCTCAGATGCACGTGATCATCCTGTTTCAGAGATGACTGGGTCACGCTTCTGCATTACTGAACTGAAATGCGATTTTCTCATCTCTAAAATGGGTATAATCCACGTTCATGTTTGTTCAGTACTGCAGTGATGTCAGTTCTCCCTGATCTGATCTACAAATTCAACGCCATCTCAATCAAAATCCCAACAAATTCTTCTTTCTTTCTTTCTTTTTTATTTTTTTTGGTGAAAAATGTTAAGCTGATTCTAAAATTTATATGAAAATCCAAACAGCCAAGAGTAACCAATAAAATCTTGAAGAAGAAAGGAAAATTTACTCTAGCAGATATCGGGATGTATTATAAAACCAGGAATTAAGATACTGTAATATTGGCAGAAAGAGCCCAATGGAATGGGTAGAGGCTGGAAACAGACCCACACGTATATGATGCTTGATTTAGGCCAAAAATGACAGTGTAGTACAGTGAGCAAAGGATAAACTTTTCAACAAATGGTAGTAGGCCAAGTGAATGTCGAGTGGGGGAAAAAATGGATCTTGATTCCCTACCTCACACCATACAAAAGAAAGTCCAAGTAGTTTGTGAAATTAAAAATTAAATGTGAAAATTAAAATGATAAATAAAATAATAGATAAATATTTTCATGACTTCGGGTTAGGCAAAGATTCCTTAAACAGTTCAGAAAAACACTAACCATAAAGGAAAAATTGACAGATTTGACATTATTAAAATTAGGAATATGTGTTCGTCCAAAGACACTGCTAAGAAAGTGAAAAGGTAGGCCACAGAGCAAGAAAAGATATTTACTGTATGAACAACCAACAGAAGACTTGTTAAGCAGAACATATAAAGAGTGCCTCATTATAAGGAGCCTCTCATATAAAGAGTCATGTATAAACAGTCTCTCACATAAAGAGTCCACTACTTAAGAAAAAAACAAATCGATTTTAAAAAGGACAATACACACAAACAAGCATTTCACAAAAGAGAATATCCAAATGACCAATAGGGCACATGAAAAGATGCCCCACCTCACTGGTTATCATCAGGGACATGAAAAGTTCAGCCTTAATGATATACCTTTACATGCTCACTAAAATGGCTAAAAAGAAAAAGTCTGACAATACCACGTGTAGACAAGGATATAGTGCAACAGAAACCTCTTTGCTTCTTGGCTTAAATTGGTACAGACACTTTGGAAAACTGACGGTGTCTAGTAAAGCCAAATGTATGCACACCCTATGGCCAGCAATTCCAATCATAGGGTGACACCCAATAGAAACTAGTCCATATGAGCACCAGAAGATATATACAAAGTGTTCATAGAAATGTTATCTGTAATAGCCCCAAACTGGGAAAAATTCAAATGTCCATCACCAGTGGAATGAATGAATAAAGTGTGGTATATTTATACAATAGAAAACTAAAGAGCAATAAAAATAAATGTTTCTACTTCATGTGACAAGATGGATGAATCTCACAATCATAATTTTGAGTGACAGAAGGCAGACACAGTAGACACACACTGCTTGATTCCATGTGCAAGGAGTTCAAAACCAGATGAAACTAATCTGTGGTGTAGGAAGTAATGATGGGGGCTGCTCTTTGGAGCAGGGAGAGGGGAATGGCTGGGAGGTGGGGGGTGAGAGTTACACAATGTGTTCACTTTGTGATATTAAGTTGCACACTTAGGGTTTGTGCATCTTTCTGTACATGTTATACTTGAATGAAATGGCTTATTTTTAAAAATGTGTATAATGATAATATCTGTTATTGTGGGGAATACGTGAGAATAATAATAATAATATAACAGCCACGATTATTGAGCTCTACTTAAGTGTGAGGCACTGAGTCGGTGCTTCACAGAAGCAAGGAGTACAATTCTGAAATATTTCAGTGTGCTTTTCTCTTCTTCCTCTCCCTTTACCCGAGCTTTCTCCCAGGCAGCCTTCCGGGGGATCAGGATTGTTAACAGCAGAAGCTCAAGGGAAGAAGCTGATGTTCAGTCTTGGAGTCTCAAAATAGGAATTCTGAGTCCCTCACAAGGAAATAGTCTTGAAAGCCTGTGCTATTTAGAGAGAAAGAAATTTTCTTGGTTCCCAGGGTTCTGTCAATACATGAAGAGCCTGGGCTGCTGGGCAAAAAGATAGATCTTGACCATAAGCCACAGGTAGAAAAAATCTGAGATGTTGTTAGGGATGTCCTATCTGCCTAGGAAAGAAGATCAGGGAGGAGAGAGAAAAGTCAGGGAAAAAGAGGTAGAGAAAGGAAGCAAGATAGCTGGGAGCGTCTTTTATACACACACACACACACACACACACACACGGGTGCATTGTAAGATGGCTGCTGTCAAATGTCCAGAGAGGCAAAGAGATCAGGGTCAGTTGGAGAAAGCAAAGACTCTGCATTGTTTGCGCACATCTACTAGCCATGGAAAATTCTAGCCCCATACACACACATTCTCATTTCATCCTCATAACAAGCTTATTAGGTAAGCACTATTATCACTCCCATTTTTCTTTCTTTTTCTTTTCTTTTCTTTCTTTTCTTTTTCTTTTTTTTTTGGTGAGGAAGATTGGCCCTGAGCTAACACCTGTGCCAATCTTCCTCTATTTTGTACATGGGATGCTGCCACAGCAGGGCTTAACAAGTGGCGTGCAGGCCCACGCCCAGGATCCAAACCTGCGAATCCTGGGCTGCCGAAGTGCAGTGTGCGAACTTAACCACTATGCCACCAGTTGGCCCCTATCACTCCCATCTTTCACACGTGGAAACTGAGGTTGAGAGAGTGATGTGCTTGCTCCAGGTCACAGCTTGACTGCAGAATGATACTCATCTGTGATGCTACACTGTTCCTAAAGCACTGAATGTAGTGCCTAGTATGTTAGAAGAGATCACTGTTAGCATCTTCCCAGTTCTTCCTCCCAGATAAATTGTAGAGGATGCTACAATTAGAAATCAGGGGATTCGAGTTCTAGAAAGACGTAATTCTGCCACCAATTAACTGGAAACCCTTGAGTGGCAATAGTCTTGCTGATCACCTGGCCCTTCCTCCCCACTATCTTGTCTGCTCCTCGCAGGGGATCCTTGGAGGTGATGGGGGGGCTGTCAGCACCATCCTGCCTTAGAGATAAGGAAACTGAGGGGCTGGAGCTGCTTGCCGCAGGTTATTTAGTAGGTCAGTAAGAAGGTTTGTGATGTAGTCACTACTCTTCCCTGAGCCTCAGTGTCCCTTCTGTAAAATGGGCAGAAGGGCACTTAGGTTGGACAATTTCTAAACTCTTATACCTGATTTGAAGTTCCTGAAGTGTAAAAGAAAAAAAGAAGGAAGAAAAGAAAGGGAGGAGAACAAAGTGAGAAGAGATACAGAGTGTTACAGGAGTGGCTTCGATTTCAGCTTTTATTTTTTTTAGATCATAATGAGAAAAGATTCAAACCAGATGTTGTCCTGTGACTTGCAGTAGCCGAGAGTGAGACTGTGCTGTGATGATACGGCATTAGCTCGAAGCAATATATCCATCAAGAGCCCCGTCAGAGTAGAGCAGTCTGCATCTGCAGGAACCGTGTTCCCCACACTTGAGTTCAGCGTTGAAAGGGCCTCAGACCCCGACTGGGTTTCCAGACTCCTCCAGGAAGGGCCCGTCCTTCAGGGGCTGTCCAGCCCCCATCTCCCACTCGTACCTCTGGGGAGATCCTCACTCCCAGGCCAAGGCCAGGACCCCAGTCACTCACTTGGCTACACATTTGAGGCGGGTTGGGGGGCAGAGGCAGCAGCCCAGGAGAGCCAGGCTCCATGGCGGCCAATGGAGCGTGGCCCAAACAGCCCACGGGATCCTAGGCCACATTGTTATTACTTTTTAATTAAAATGGCGTCTTTTTCCCTTATTACAAAAGCCACATCTGTTTATTTTAGCAAAATTAGACAGGCCAGACCAGGAAAAAGAAAAAATTAAAAACGACCCATGACTGAGAGAGACCCATTGTCAACGCCCTGGTGTGTTCAGGGGTCACAAACTAGAAGCATGGGGGTGGGGGGGTCAGGCGGGTAATGTAAATATGAACTGGATGGTATTAAAATTAATATAAATGTGTGAGTAGGGTGCATTCATTTATATGAAAATTACTGTAAATATCTGAATTGTGATATTAAAAAATAACAAGAATGTTTGAATCTGTGGAGTAATAGAGAGTATGCAGCCAGTATAAAGACATTCAAAAGTCAAAGAAGTTTTAGCTACTGACTTAGGCTCCAGGGCTCACCAGGGCTCACCCCTGCCATGTATCTTTCTAAATCTCTCTCTCTCTTTAATCTTTGTAGAATACATATATATGTATATGCATAAATATGTATATATGTAAAGATACACACATATATATACACACACATATATATAGATAAACACACATCTACACACACATCAAGTGGAATTTTATGTGGATGCTCAATATGATATTCAGGTAGAAGTGGAAATGCCTGGTTTGAAGGAAGATTGGGGGCTAGTACCTCCACCCTTTCTCCCCACCGTCTCACCCTAACAGTAGCACCTATATAGCTCTGGACCACACAGGAATCTGGTCTGAAAACCAGCCACCTATTCCAGGGGCTCCTAGTCTTCAGCATTTCATGGACCAGTAAACTCCACCTTCTAAAACTTAGGGGGGCTGACCTAGGGTTGCCAGCCTTCTTCCCGTCAGGTGTGGCAGGCGTGGCTGGCTGCCCACCCACTAGCCATTTCTTACCACTCTACCCTCTGCATTCTTGGTTTAGTTAGAGGGGATCATGTACCCTGTCCCTGGCGATTAGTCATGAGTAAACCCAACATGGTAATCCCATTTCCTTGATATCCTGGACTCCCTTGCAGCTAACAATGGCCCTGTGACCTAATTTAGCTAACGAGACATAAGAGGAAGTCTGCTGGAGACTTCTGGGAAAGCTTTTGCTTTCCTGTAGAAGGGAAAATGTCATCGGCACTGTCTCATCCTCCTTCTTTCTACCTTGAATGTGAATACCATGCCAAGAGCAGTGGCAGCCTTCTTGGGACCATGAGGGAAAGGGCAAAAGAATCACAGAGACCCCTACATGCCCAGCATTGGTGAGCACTGAAACTTCCCCACCAGTCACTATCTCCAGACTTCTTTTTAGTGAAAAAATGAGCCCCTATTTGTTTATGCCACTGTTAATTGGATTTTTTGTTATTTGCAGCTTGGAAAGAAGAAAAAAGTTAACATCCATTGTCATCATCAAGCCAAAGAAGCAGAGCAAAGACAATGTTACAGAAAAAAAAGTTTTATGAGCATCTTGTTGTTGTCTCTATTTTTCTGATTTTGCCATAGATGAGCAACAACTTTGTCACAGAGCAGGCTTGGCCCATGGACAAAGGTCTGGGAATTGTCAATCTTTACCACAGCAGCAGATCCAATGACTAAAGAATAATCCATCATCAGACTTCTAGTCATTAGGTAGACCAGCCTCCTATTGTTGTAAATTCAGATCATTTCCAGTTATTTCCTATATAAACAGTGTTGCAATGAACATCTTTGAAGTTAAATCTTCACCCTCATCTTTGTTGATTTTCTTAGGATAAATTCCTAGAGGTGGAATTTCTAGGTTGAAGAATATGCATGTTTTAGGCTTTAGTTCATATTGCCCAGCTGTCTTGCAGAAAGAAAGTACCAAGTTGCATGGTCACCGCCCCACAGATGTTTTGCACAACTTGGATTGATAACACAAATCACCCGAGGATCCGTCCCAAACTGTGCTTCAGGCCCTGTGGTTTGAGTTGGTTGGCTTCTGCCCCTGCAACCAGCAGTCCTGGTTCACACACCTGTGCAACCTCCAGTCCTCCCAAGGTCAAAGCCACTCGCGTATTTACAAGTGGTCACTGCCCATCCTACAACCCTCCTGTGCCCTCCCCTGTTCGCCCAGAGCCAGCGGAATAGTCAGGGCTCTGGTCAGCTTCAGACACAGGGCTGTGCCCCCCAGGGCCTGCTGACCACTCCAGCCGCATTGCCTACCATTCTCTGGCATATCCAGCCATACGGAGCTATTTACTGTTCTCCAACCATATCGAGAACTATTGCGTTTCTGCACTTTTGTACATGATGTTTCCATCACTGGGAAGGCCTTTCTTCTTTTCCCAGCTAACTGGTACTTATCTTTCAAAACTCAGCTCAAACATCACTGCTACCAGAAGGCCTCCTTGACCGCCCAAAGCTGGGCAGGGTCCCCACACCCCTCTAATGCTTCTCCTGTAATGCCCTGGTCACACTCCATGGCAACTGCCTGTCCACCTGTCTTCTTCCCCCACCAGACTGTTGGGTCCTCAGAGGAAGAGAGAGTGCGAGAGACAGCTCCCTTTGAGGGAAGCCCTACTCTCCATGCAAACTCTGCCCACCCTTCAAGCCCCAGCTAAAGACCTCCACAACCCCCCGACCCTGGAAATCTTCTCTGGTGGCCTCAAGACCCCATCAGTTCCCTTGGGGCCTGGCTCATCTGTCCTTACCGCTGAGGAGGCAGTTGCCAGGGAGAAGGCCTAGAATCGTGATTGGGCTTTGTCACTGTCTCAGTCCACTAGGGCTGCTGTAACACAAACCCTAGACTGGGGACTTAGACAATACACACTTATTCCTCTCAGTTCTGCAAGCTGGGAAATCCAAGATCAACGTGATGGCAGATTCCGTGCCTGGTGAGGACCTTCTTCTTGGTTTGCAGACGGCCGCCTTGTTGCTTTATCCTCTCGTGGCAGAGACAGGACTCTGGTCTCTTCTCTTCTTCCAAGGGCACTAATCCCATCATGGGGGCTCTACCCTCATGACCTCATATAAATGTAATCACCTCCCAAAGGCCCCACCTCCTAACACCATCACATTAGGAGTTAGGGCTTCAATGTATGAATTTTGGGGAGGACACAAACATTCAGTCCATAGCACCACTGACAAGCTCTGTGATCACAGGCACATCCTCTCCCTCTCTGAGCCTGATCTCCCCTTTTGTACAAGAAGGGATTGGAAAGGAAATTTTTGATCAGCCAGTAAACTCTAAGGGGGGCATTTATGGTTTGTGACTCCATCCTGCCCTCTAAACATTCCCCTTTCTTCTGGCAAACACCTGGTTTTCTTTGGGGGATCCAGCCCCCCTTCCTTCAGTCCAGGAGGGCTGGGGGTGGAGCACTGGTCCCAAGCTAATCTGATTTAGGTACTCCCTGGCCACAGTGATTGGTTTGGGCTTGTGGACATGTGACCTGAGAGCCGATTGCTGCTGTGATCGCTGGAAGATTGTCATGCTTTGTGCAGCTTTGGAGTCCCCAAGCTGTGGCTATGAGGTTGCTGGAGAATGGGATCCATACAGATGGGTCAAGAGAGAGCCCGATTCTGCTGACACTGTGTGAACCCTGTATCCAGCCTCTCTCGGAATACTTGCTTTTGTCTTCCCTCCCCTTCCTCCTTGTCCTCCTCCTCTCCTTTATTTCTCCTTCCTCTGCCTCTCTTGCCCCTCTCTCCTCCCACCCCCCACCCCCAGCTGCTCAGCGTCTTGCCCGCACGGCTGCCTTCCCCGTCACCTGTGCAGATGTCTCAGGCTCAGGTCTGTCCCGAGTTGTGCACTGGCCTAGCTGCAACCTTGACCCCAACAGGGGTGGGAACGGGGTCCTCAGAGGGGCTGGTGAGGAACGGGCTGCAGAGGGCGCATGGAAGGGGCAGGGAGACTGCGTGACGGGCAGTGTTCCTAGAACCCTCCACGGGGAGTTTCTGTAACCTGGGCTCATGGCTCAGTTGGCGTCGGCAGCCTTGTTGCCAGGTTAGGAGCTTGCCCCAGGCCAGCTCTTACAGCACTGGGGGAAAGGCTCCCTCCCTGTCTGCCCCGTGTGCTCATTGTTGGGACAGTTCAAGGCCAGCACCGGACAGCCAGAGAGACTTAAAGGGAACCCTCTCCGTTATAACTTGAACATCGTTCTTGTGATATTGATTGGCAGGAAGCACGAAAGACATCAGTATTTTAAATTGGGAGATTTCACAAAATATCTAAAGTATCTAAATTATCCCACATTTCCACATATAACAACAGGATGGAGGTGAACAACAGCTGCCTTCTTTGCACGGGGCAAGAGTCTTTCCAGGTCACCACAGTCCCCACCATTCCTTGTTGATCCCTGACAGGGAAACTGGATTTTAGTGATCGTTAATAATTCTCTTTGGTCTGTATCCTTACTGCAGAGAAATACTTCTCTGCAAACCCGTCTATATTAAAAGAGGAAAAAGAAAAGATAGACCAAAAGAGCCTCCCATTTTAAGAAACATCAGGGGGACTATATTTCTTATTAGGAGGGAAGACTCTTCCTGTATATTTAATATGCATATAAAGCAATTTTTTTTTCTGGGTTCAATACATTCAATACATTTATTTATTTATTTATTTATTTATTTATTTATTTTTATTGATGTTTTAATGGTTTCTAACATTGTGAAATTTTGGGTTGTACATTTTTGTTTGTCCATCACCCCATATATGACTCCCTTCACCCCTTGTGCCCACCCCCCACCCCCACTGCCCGGGTAACCACAGTCCAGTTTTCTCTGTCCATGTGTTGGTTTATATTCCACATATGAGTGAGATCATACAGTGTTTGTCTTTCTCTTTCTGGCTTATTTCACTTAACATAATATGCTCCAGGCCCATCCATGTTGTTGCAAATGGGACGATTTTGTCTTTTTTTATGGCTGAGTAGTATTCCATTGTATATATATACCACATTTTCTTAATCCAATCGTCAGTCGAGGGACACTTAGGTTGCTTCCACTTCTTGGCTATGGTGAATAATGCTGCAATGAACATAGGGGTGTATAAGCCTCTTTGGATTGTTGATTTCAGGTGCGTTGGATAGATTCCCAGTAGTGGGATGGCTGGATCATAGGGCATCTCTATTTTTAATTCTTTGAGGAATCTCCATACCGTTTTCCATAGAGGCTGCACCAATTTGCATTCCCACCAGCTGTGTATGAGGGTTCCTGTTTCTCCACATCCTCTCCAACATTTGTTGCTTTTTGTCTTGGTGATTATAGCCATTCTAACGGGCGTGAGGTGGTATCTTAGTGTTGTTTTGATTTGCATTTCCCTGATGATTAGTGATGTTGAGCATCTTTTCATGTGCCTATTGGCCATCTGTATATCTTCCTTGGAGAAGTGTCTGTTCATTTCCTCTGCCCATTTTTTGATCGGGTTGTTTGTTTTTTTGTCGTTCAATTGTGTGAGTTCTTTATATATTACGGAGATCAACCCCTTGTCAGATGTATGTTTTGCAAATATTCTCTCCCAGCTGGTTGGTTGTTTGTTCATCTTGATTCTGGTTTCATTTGTCTTATAAAAGCTCTTTAATCTGATAAAGTCCCACTTGTTTATTTTTTCTTTAGTTTCCCTAGTCTGGGTAGGCATGTCATCCGAAAAGATTCCTTTAAAACCAATGTCAAATAGTGTGTTGCCTATATTTTCTTCTATGAGTTTTATAGTTTCAGGTCTCACCTTCAGGTCTTTGATCCATTTTGAGTTAATTTTTGTGAATGGCGATAGCACATGGTCCACTTTCATTCTTTTGCATGTGGCTGTCCAGTTTTCCCAACACCATTTATTGAAGAGACTTTCCTTATAAAGCAAATTTTAAACAACTACAACCACTGTAGTTTGTAAATGTTACTGCCTGTCATGGAGGCCAACCTCCTTAGCTTGGCATTGAAGATCTTTTGTAATCTGGCCCCTCCCTACCTTAAAGACAATACGGTATAGAGATTAAGAGTTCAGACCCTGGGATCAGACCAATGGATTCAAATACCAGCCCTACCACTCACCAGTTGTGTCTTCAATTTTATCTCAAAAATGAAGATAATAAAAGTACTCATCACATAGGGTTTTGTCACTACTTTTCCAGCTCTATTTCTAGCCCTGCCAGCACTCTAACTTACCCCCCAGACTATTTTAGGCTTGTGCCTTTGCACGTTCTGCTTCCTCTGTCTGCAATTCACATGTCCTGCTTCTCTGCGGCAAGGCTGAGTCCACCGTCACTCACTAAGGTTATCCTTAACACTGTTCACCACACATGTCCGGTTCTCTTGGGCAAGACATGAGATGGTACTTCTTGGTCCCCTTGTGGTTGGCTTGGGGCCATGTGACAAGATCTGGTCAATGAGTTGTGGGTGCAAGTAACACATGTCTCTTCCAGGCTGGAATATTTAACAGCAGGTTCAAGACCCTCCAGAATTCTCTCTTCCCTCTGCCACAGCAACTGGGTCCTGGAGTAAGGATGGTGATGATGTGAGCAGAGCCAAAGCCAGGCCATGTTAGATGTGTTGAGCAAAAAACCCACCGTTGTGGTTTAAGACTTCAGGATTGTTACAACAGCATTACCCAGCCTATACTGACTGTGACATCGGCTCTCAGTAGCTTTCCTTAATCTTCCCAAACAGAGCCCATCACGGCTTGTGGGTTGCCATGGCAACCATTACAAACCTCTATCAACACATTATTCCCTATTGCCATCTGTTAAATAACTGGCTTACGTGTATCGTGGTGCCCACTGGTACTGTTCCCTCTTCAGAGGGGCGTTCCCTCTTCAGAGGGGCCTTTCCTAACTACCCATCATAAACACGATCCCTCTGCTCTTCTCTGAACGCATATCCAGTTTATTTAGTTCTCGGTACTTTATTCACAACAGCAATTATTTTTATTTACTTGTTTACTGTCTGCCTCTCCCACTAAACAATAAGCTTGTAGCCCGGGGGCCTAGCTCGGTGTCTGACACAGAGATATTAGTAAAGGAAAGACTGAGTGAGTGAATGATCAGTGAAAACTGTCCACCCAGCACTCAGCATGGTGCCTGGCACACAGTGTGTGAGCCTGAATGAATGAGTGAATGCGTGGCCCCCGGTGCAACTCAACCACTCTTCCCCCCTTGCCCACGCCAAGCGTCCTCTCTCAGGCTGCAGCGCCTGAGAAGCAGCGGGAGGCCCAGTGTAAGGGGCTCTTGCTGCTGCCCTTTTTGTTTTTCCCTCTTGCTGCAAAATCTCCTGTGGCCATTTAAAGCCAGGAAGCAAAATCAAAGGGCCCTGGATTCAAAGGACACTAATTACCTTTCAAAGAGTCCCCCTTGGCTTTAGCCACACGGTTCCCGTCAGAGGCCGTGGGAGTTTGTGGTTGTTGCGCTGGGCTTTGAAACTGGGAGGGATTAATGGGGCTTGATTAAACCACAGAAGTCAGGAAGTGCGGAGGGCAGCCTGGAATGCCGGCCACCTCCGTCTGTCCTGGGAGGGGGGACAGTCACTGACCTGCCCTCCCCCACCAGGCTTGAGCTTCTGATAAAGGAGCTAAGGGGAAAGGCATCTTCTCCCCTTCCACTCAAGGGTACCACTTTCATGGTGACGCTCCTTTACGTGCTCATTTCCATGGAAATGACTGACATGCTGGCGAGCGTTTCCTTTTGCATTTCATTAAGGCAGCCCTCTGAGGAGGTATAATAAGAAAACTGCCTACTAATTTTCCATGGCCTGACATCTGAACAATAATCTCAACTCTGCAACAACAGGCTTGTGCTAAAATAATTGATAATAAAGACAATAATAGGTACCAGTTCACTGAGCACCTACCTTAGCACCAGGCATTGAGCGTCTTGCTTTGTGCGGTTCATCTCATTTCATCCTCCTACCTCCCAGCGGGGAGATAGGGGCCTTCATTAGCTCTATTTCACAGATGAAGAAACCGAGGCTCAGAGAGTTGGAGGCACTTGCTCAAGGTCACACAGCATGGAAATGACAGATCAGAAGTTAGCCCTGGTCTCTCCCACTTCAGAACCTGAGCTGCTCCACCCTATTTGCATCTTCTGGTAAGTTCTGAGGGCCCGTCTCTTTGATATTCCAGGAGGAATGATTCTGTGGAAAACAAAGACAGTAAGAGAAGAGAAGTGGAAAGATGCGTTGGATAAATCCATGCCTACTGTGGTGGAGCTCTCATTTAGTTTGTGAGCCGACCCGGGACTGACTTCCGCACCATTTTATCAATCCCTCCAACTACCGAGAAAGAAGCTGTAACACCTCCTTGTCAGGAAGCTCTTCAGCTGTGAGTAGCTAGGACTCAACTCAGCGAGGAAGAAAGTGTGGATTTGCTCACCACACATCATCCCCAACCCTTCCTTGCCTGCCTTCATTATAGAGGTTGGAGAAACCAAACACTCACTTTCCCAGCCTCCCTTGCTGCCAGAGGTGCCCACGTGGCCAATTCTGGCCAATGAGATACACATGGAAACCTCCTGGGGGCTTCTGGGAAGCCTCTGCTTTCCCAATAAGAGGGACAGACTTAGCTTGCAGCAGCCTCCTCCACTTCTTTTATTTTTATTTATTTATTTATTTATTTATTTATTTATTTATTTATTTATTTATTTATTTATTTTTTGTGAGGAAGATCAGCCCTGTGCTAACATCTGCCAGTCCTCCTCTTTTTGCTGAGGAAGACTGGCCCTGAGCTAACAGCCGTGCTCATCTTCCTCCACTTTATATGAGACGCCGCCACAGCATGGCTTTCCAAGCAGTGCTTCGGAGTGCGCCCGGGATCCAAACCGGCGAACCCTGGGCCCCCGGGCCCCCGGGCCCCCGCAGCGGAGCACACACACTTAACCGCCTGCGCCACCAGGCCGGCCCCGCCTCCTCCACTTCTTCCTCTTGCCTGGAATATGATGTGACATCTGATCTGTGGCAGCCATCTTGTGTTCAGAGGGAAAGGCCAAGAGAATCATAGGCCTTGCTGAGTCATCAAGCCAATGCTAGTTACTGCTTAGCTCTAGATTTTTTGAAAGTGAGAAGAATAAAATCCCTATTTATTTAAGCCCCTGTTAGCTGAATTTTCTATGGCTTGAAACCAAAAGCATCTTAATGGGTACAGCCTTTCATCCTTTGTCTCTTATTAAGAATGACATTTCCCAGAAGCCCGCCTCCCCACCAATTCGCCTCACATCCCCAGAATTTTGTCCAATGTCTCTTCCTAAGCTAATTGCTTGCCAAGGGAAAGGAACCAGCATCGTCATCTTAGACTGGTGGTTCTCAAACTTGAAGTGCATCAGTCAGTACCTTACCAGGAGGGCTTGTTAAAACCCAGACAGCTGGGTCCTGTCCCCAGGGTTTTTGACTCAACACATCTGAGGAGGTGTCTGAGAATTTGCATCCCAGAGAAATGTTCTACTTCACTATCTATTCGTATAAAGTCAGAGACAGTTCACTGGGGAGAGAAGTAGTCAAGGAAGGCTTCTTGGAGGAGGGGTCATGAGCTAAACCTTAAAGAAGGCTTAAGGGTGAAGAAGAGGTGTAAGGATGGTAGCAGAAAGGAAGCCCTGAGAAAGGAATGGTCAGGAAGGAGGAAGGGGGAGCATGAGGAGGTGTGGTCAGGAGTAAAACAGGGAGCCTGGATTTGGTGGGCACTGCAGCATCAACCATTAGCTCTAGAAGCCAGGAGGTAATGTTGGAGGCAAGAAGAAGACAGGTGGGGTAAGAGTTCAGTCTTTGCTGCCAGACTTGGATTCAAACCCTGGCTCCACCATTTTTATGCTGTGGTTTCTCTGAGCAATTTCTCTCTCTAAGCCTTTATCTTCTCAGCTGTAAAATGGGAATAATGATGCGTCTCTCACAGAGGTTGTTATAGATTTAAGTGATATAATGCATGTAAAGCACCTAGTGTTAAATATGTGATAGCAAAGAAAAAAAAAATCATTTTGAGAAAAACCTGTGTCCCAAACTCACATGATATGTAAACAGGCAGGCTAAGGGCTCTATCACCAAATGATCTGGGGAAAGCACTGAGTAATGGAGTCTTCCTTACTGCGGGACTGTGCAGTCTTTTATACGCTAATATGAGGGATGAATCTCATCGAGGAAGGCAGTGGCCTGCAGCATTTCCTCAAACTTATTTAAAAATATAAATCCTTGTAAATATTTTGGGGCAATGCTCCTGTTTACCAGAACAGTGATAAACCAGTGTAAGGCATCAATGTACTAATTATAAAAAGTTGCCATGTATACCCTAACGAAGGATAAAAATGGCCACATTTTATCAATTCCTCAGGTTATATTTCTGTATTAGTTTCTCTAAGTTATGCTGAGGTAACAAACAAATGCCAAATCTCACTGGTTTACAAAACAAATGTTTATTTCTTGCTCATCCTACACCCAAGATTGGCCACATCATCTTCCTTCATTGGACCCAGCTGGTTCCTCCTGGGATCCAGTGACCCTACTTGGGATATGCTGTTCCGTTGGAAGGTGAAAAAACCATCGTGGAAACATGTGATGGCTCTTAAAGCTTCTCCTCAGCAGTGGAGGTCCATCACTCAAGCTCACGTGTCCTTGGCCAAGTCGGTCACATGGTAGATCTGATGTCAGTGTCACAGGAAGTGTAATCCTCCTACAGGGAGAGAGAGCTTTGTGAACAAAAATTACATCCACTCTGTCATTTTGAACGTAGCCACCCTGTTTTAAAATCCTGCCGAATTTGGATTGTTCACTAATCCAGAAAGGCATCCTTTACGGTGGCGCATAGCAGTGAGCCTGTATTTGGCATTTCATGGTCTCGTTACTGTAGCCTTAGAGTGAGTGGATCTTGATGTCTTGTAGGATACTTTAGGCTTAGTATTTCTGGTCATTTATTCTCTAGCATACATTTTAGGATCAAATTGTCAAGTTCAGTGAAAAACTTTGTTGGGATTTTGACTAAAAATGCGTTGTATTTATAAATGAAAATGGGGGAACAGTTTCTGTATTTATAATATTGAGCCTTCCCATCTGTGAATTTGGTATATTTCACTATTTATTTATGCTTTCTTTCATGTCCTGCAACACAGATTTATAAGTTTCTCCATAGAGGTTTTGCACATCTCTTTTGATTTATTTCTGTTACATTTATTCCTGAGAATCTTATAGATTTTGTGGCTAGAGTGAATGGGGTCTTTTAAAAAAATGAGATTTTAAAATTTGTCATTGCTGGTGTATAGAAACACTATTGACTTGTGAGTATTGATCATCTATCCAGCAACTTTGCTGAACTCTTTTAAGGATTCTATTATGATGTCCGTAGTTTGAAATTTCTATGAGGATAATTGTATCACTTGTAAATGGCAGTAATTTTTATTTCTTCCTTTCCTTTTCCTTTCTTTTTTTGCTACCTTATAGTTTATGAAGTATATTTAATTCTCCAGAAACTCTGTAAGTTTGGTATTTTAATTATCCCCACTTTACAAATGAAGAAATTGAGGTTCAGAGAGAACCCAAGTCTGTCTTACTCCTAAATCTGTGTGTCAGGGCTGCTTCAGAAGGTGCATGTGTCAGAAAAGCAGGTCAGAGTGGCTCTCACTACTGAGGCCGAGGCAGAGCTGAATCTGGGGGGTCTCCTTGGTGTCACTAGGGCAGTCTCCCTCCCTCCAACTCTCAGCACAGCTGTCCTCCCCGTTGGCTTCCTTCTCAAGCAGGCATTCCCCAGATGACAGTAAAGACAGTTGCCAGAGGCTCCAGGCTTACACGGTCCTTACCACTGGCAGCCCTAGAGAAAACACTGAGACTGTTTCTCCACTAGCATCAACGTTAATCCCCGAGAAAGACTCTGATTGGTCAGCCTGGCTTTGGGCCCACCCCCATAGGACCACATGATTAACAGCCCCACTAGAATCACTTGGAGTCAGAGGTGACAGGGAGAAATCCCAAAAGGAAAAGGGGATATTGGGGAGTGATGCTAGGTGGCCAGAATGGCAGATGTCCACTGCATCTTGCAGTCCCCGCTGCCCCTCACTGACTGCGGTGTGGAGTCGGGAAGCCTGCATTCCAGTTTTGGTTTAGCCACTAGTACTTTTGGCATATTGTAACATCTGAGACTCTTCCTTTGCTTATATGGCAAATGGAGAGCCCAACCACATGGGTGGGAATCAAATGAGGAAATGCATGGAAACAAAGATCAGCAAAGTAAAACACTCTGTAAGGAATTACATGCATCATTACTGGCCCTCATTAGTAGAGTCACTCTTTAGCTCAAGAACCATGAATGGCTCCCTAGTGCCTGACTCATCAAGTTGAGGACCCTTTGTAGGGCTCGCAAGGCTCTTCATAGTCTGGCCCCACCTGGCCCACCTCATTCCTCCCTAACTCTCCTCTTCCACTCTAAGCAAGCTGGTCTCTTGTCCTGCACACCTGCCTTCAAAGTCAACCCATGGTTCCACCTGGTGTGAACCCATTCACTTGCCTACCCAGGCAGGCGCCCCTCTGCTCTTGGCTCCACACCCATATCTGTGCTCTGGGGCTGTCACTGCTAGTCGTCACTTCACTGTGTGAGCAGGATCTTTGTCCACTTCTGCCCCTCGGAGACGCTGATGGCAACATTCTGGCCAAATCCAGCCCATAGACCCATTTGGCACGACCACACAGTGCCTGGTGTTTTTACAAATGGCTGCAAATTCTTTGATGCTCCTCCCATCAAGAGGTGGGGTCTGTGTACCCCTTCCCTCGAATCCACATGGATACGTGGCTGCTTTGACCAGTGGAGTAGGTGGAAGTGACACTGTGGGACTAGAGGCTAGATCATAACAGGCCATGCAGCTTCCACGTGGCTCTCTGGATTTGCAGCGCTCGCTCTCGGATACTCTGTCTGGGAACTCAGCCGCATGCTGTGAGACGGCCAGGCCACATGGAGAAGCCATGTGTAGGCGCTCCAGTGGACAGTCTCAGCTGGGCCCAGCCTTTGAGTCATCCCAGCCCAGGCACCACATACGTGAGTGGAGGAGCCTCCTGATGATTCTAACCCCAGCCGGTTGAGGCTTCCCAGCTGAAGTCCCAGACGCTGTGGAGCAGAGTCAAGCCATCCCCACCATGCCCTGTCCAGACTTCTAACACAGAGAATACATGGACATAATAAAATGGATGCTTTACGTCACTAAATTTGGAGTGGTTTGTTACATGGAAATATTAACTAGAAAATAGTGCTTTAAAATTTTTTTATTCTGTTGCCAACATTTAAAATTGGAAGATTTCATGTACAAATTTGACTTTCTTGCTTTTAATGAGAAATCAGAATATCTGGCCACTGGCATCGCTGTTTGGCAAAAATTGGCCAGAGCTGCCCCTGGAGAAGAGATATGGATGTTCTGTCTGCCCTGGCTCCCATCTGGCCGTCTTTGCTTGTTTAGGTCACCTGCCTGGTCCCTGTGGGCTTGTGGGTGTGCTGGCACTGGGCCAGAACCATCCTACTGCCTCATGGGGAGCCCAAGATCTCAGCTCCTTTTCCTCTCCCATGATGGCCTGGACATCCCTGACCTCTGTGGGTACCCCTTTTTTGTCCCTGGTGCTACATAAACTCACCAAACTAGGCAGGGTTCTACCCTTTTCTCTGCTCAGAAAACTGCTTATGTGAAATAAAAACCGTGCGGCGGCTGGGGGTGGTGAGAGCTGTGTCTGGAGCTTGCTTGTCCTGTAAACAATTTCCTGGTGATAATCTTTCCAATTATCCCTCCAAGCTGAAGCTGCTGCGTGAAATCAAGCTGGGTGCCCTCGGCTTATCCTGTACATCTTGGAGTCATTAAGATCCAGCTTTATATTTCAGGGTGAGCTGTCCAGAGCCTCCAAGGCCGGGATTTCCAGGATCCTTGACATGGAGGCAGAGAATCACAGTAGTATGGAAACTTAGAAACAAATACAGGGCAGATTATACAATCTTACACACAGCAAGACTCTTAAAAATCCATCTATCTTAGCACCAAGCGTAGATGAGCCAGGTAAAAATTCCAGTAAATATAACTTTATTTCTCCTTACACAAACTTAATTTATTAGCTTCCATTCATACAAGTAGCAGAGAATTAATTTGTTAATTCATTCAACAAATGTTTGTCAAGGGCCTCTATTACCAGGTACTTTCTTTTTTATAGAGGGTAGGAATATAACCACGACATGTCACATAACAATCTTGGCCACTATGGAGTTTAATTTGCATTCTAGTGGAAGAGACAGATGACAAACAAATAAACAAATAAGTATATGATAGAATGTCATAAGTGGTGATAAGTGCTCTGAAGAAAAGTCAAGCAGGGGGAGGGACAGGCAATGGGGAAGGAGTGTTATTTTATACACGGTAGTCAGAGAAGGTGTCCCAATGAGCCAAACTTTATGCAGAGACCTGGAAGACGTGAGGGAGTGAGGCCCATGGAGACCCAGGGGAGAAAGGTCCAACTGGGTGAGGCAAAAGGAAGTGCAAAGGCCCTGAGGCTGAAATGAAGTGTGCTTGGCCTGTCAAGGGAGAAACTGCAGGAAACAATGGGATGACCTGGATGACTGGGCAGAAGTGGGAGAGGGGAGGAGGAGCAGAGATTGAGGTTGAAATCTCAGTCAGTTTAGTATTCTTCTTCTCTACAGGGTTACACCTAAATCCTGAGGGGCTCACATAATCCCAGGATGGGAAAGAGCATCTGGTCCTACACGTCATGCATCTAGTCCTCTGCCATGCTGGCCGCTCCTGCTGTGCCCTCCTTGCTCTGGTTTTCAGTCGGGACTGTTGGCTTTTGATGCCTCACCTGTGCCATCTTCAGGTGCTTGGCTCACCTCGATTCTCTGACCCGCAGGGATCCGTGGGAGGCTGTCTGCCTAGGCACCTCCTGCAGAATTTCTCAGCTCCTGTACTGTGCCAAGAAGGAGGGATCTGGCTGGGACTCAGCCAATACCTGTCTTTCTTCACCCTGACACCTCCTTGAAGGGGTGGAAGCAGGGCTCAATCTAGTTTTTGTGAGGTCCTTATACCATTTTGGGTGACTCTCTTTAAGACAAAGAAAAGAAAATTATGAATACGTATTTAGGTATGAATGTGAATATTTATTTAACATAAGAGAAGAAAATGAAAATAAATCACAAATTTTTAAAATGCTGATAAATACCACAAGCAATACAAAAATCCAGAAAAATAATGCTATTTTTATTAACTGTCTGACACCCCTCCCCATATTGACTTTTCCCTACATTTCTGGCTGCAGATTTTACACAAGAAGCCATGGAAGTGAGAAGGAAGTAGAACGACATATTTCAGGTGCTGAAAGAAAAGAACTGCCAACTCAGACTTCTATACCTAGCAAAAATAACCTTCAGGAATGAAGGCAAAATAAAGACATTTTTGGTGAAAGAAAACTAAGAGAATTCATAGCCAGCAAAACTGCTCTAAGATAATTGCTAAAGGAAGTTCTTCAAATACAAGGGAACTGGAAGATCAGGAATGAAGAGCAACATAGATGGTAATAATAGGTCATAAAACGGTAAATATCTGAATAAAAACAATGGACTATTCTTTTTCTCTTGAGCTCTTTAAAATATATCTGACAGCTAAAATTTTATGAACATTGTCTGATGGAAATTTCAGTGTATATAGATACAATACATAAGACAACTGTAACATAAAGAGAGGAGGGTAAACAGACATATATGATGGTAAGGTTTCTACATTCCACTTGAAGGGATAAAATATTGACTCTAAATGACTGTGACAAGTTAAGTATGTACACTGCAATCAATAGAGCAACAACTAAAAATAACTATACAAAGAGATACGGTAAAAAAACACAATAGATAAAATGGAATACTAAAACAGGTTCAAATAACCCCAAAAAAATAGTCTGGAAAGCAACAGTGGAACGAAAAATAGAGGGAACAAACAGAAAACAAATAATAAAATGGTAGACTTAAATCCAAACTTAAAATCAATAAGTACATTAAATGTAAATGGGCTAAACATACCAATCAAAAGTCAAAGATGGGCAAAATGGATTAAAAAAACAAACAAGTATGACCCAACTATATGCTGTCTGCAAGAAATTCACTTCAAATATGACGATATAGGCAGGTTAAAATTGAAATGATGAAAAATGATATACCATGCAAACAATAATCACAAGAAAGCTGGAGTGACTGTATCAATATCAAAGTGAACTTCAGAGCAAAGCAAATTACTAGGGATAAAGAGAAATGTTAAATAATGATGAATGTGTCTATTGACTAAGAAGACAAAATAATCCTAAAGTGTGTATGCACCTAACAAAAAAACTTTAAGATACAGGAAGCAAAAACTGACAGAACTGACAGGTGAAATAGACAAATCCACGATTATTATTGAAGACATCAATAGTCCTCTCTCAGTAATCAACAGAATTAGTAGACACCATATTAGTAAGGATATGGAAGAACTGAAAACCACCATCAAACAACCGTTTCTAATTGACATTTATAGAATACTCCACTCTAAAACAGCATAGTATACATTCTTTTCAAGTGCACATAAAACATTTACTGAAAGAGACTTAATCCTGCAAGAAGGAATAGGACAAAGGATATAAAAAAATGCAGGATCGGGCCGGCCCTGTGGCTTGGCGTTTAATTGCGCACACTCTGCTACTGGCGGCCTGGGTTCAGATCCTGGGCGCGCACCGACGCACCGCTTCTCCGGCCATGCTGAGGCCGCGTCCCACATACAGCAACTAGAAGGATGTGCAACTGTGACATACAACTATCTACTGGGCTTTGGGGAAAAAAGGAGGAGGATTGGCAATAGATGTTAGCTCAGAGCCAGTCTTCCTCAGCAAAAAGAGGAGGATTAGCATGGATGTTAGCTCAGGGCTGATCTTCCTCAGAAAAAAATAAATAAATAAAATAAAAATAAAATGCAAGATAAAATCCTTCAGTTAATATCTTAAGATGTTCTAGCACATGTGGTCTTTGAATCTTAGAAACAAATCCAGAGAATCTTAGAAATATAAACACAGATTCTTTGGAAATGCAGTTTTGTTGACTAGTTGTTGAGTCCTAGAAGTATATAACAAAAAATGCTAGAATCTGGAATATTTTAAAAGCATAGACTCTTAGAATAATTGCTTAATAGATTTGTAGAAATATGGAACGTTAGATACTTAAGGGGTATCAGATCCAGCGGCTTCAAAATTAAGGTCTCAGAAGACAGTACTATTTCAAAAAGGCTAGAAGAAAACTTCACAAACGCAGTTTATTTAAGACATAAAAATATTTCAGAATTTGGAATTTGTGGAAGAAAAATAAGAAGAATCCCTCAAGGTGAAAGGGCTAGAAAGCTCAGATATAGTCCAATGTCATTATTTTACAAACAGCAAAATTTGTAAAACAATGCAAGAGCTTGCATTAGTGTGGGAGATTGCATTACCGGCCCCAATTCTTCACCTCTCCTGTATCCATACCCTTTGCAATTCCTCCCACGAAAGAGGTGACTCTGCACTCAGCCATGTGACTTGCTTTTGCCGATAATACGAAGCGGAAGTGACAGACTGGCAGTACCGAGCCTAGGCCTCACGGCGCCTCTCTGTTTCCACCTGCTGTCCCGTGTTTTGCCATCACCATGAGAAGACTGCACCTCGGCTCCCACAGGAGAAAACCCAGAAACGTGGAGCAGAGCCGCCCCACGAAACATGCCCTGGCCAAGCCTAGCCTGAGAAAGCCCCACCCACCCCACAGTCACATGATCGAGGCCAGCCAAGATCCACGGAGCGCCGGCTGACCCGTAGATCCATGAGCTACAATAATAAACGGTTCAAGGCGCTGAGCTTTGGGGTGGTTGCTCCACACGGACTGCTGACTGATGTAGGGAAGGGATGTAATGCGCCAATGATTCTTTCTCCAGTTCTGTTTTCGTTGTGTCAGTGTTTCCTCAAGCGTGGAGGGAGCGCCATGGGAGTACCCACAGTGACCTAGGGACTCGGACCAGACTCTGACAAGCACTGAATCACACAGGGGCAGTGTTATTCCATTTCCAATTCTTCTTTAGCCCTTCTGATAACTTTAAGGAGAAAGTCTCAGTTATTTCAACACATCTACAACACTTGCTGATCTTTTTTTAACAAAGAGAGAACATGCCTCAGGTTCAAATTTTTTAGGTAGGCAAGAGTACCTAGCAAGAATTTGATAACATTATTTAGTTTTTAGAGTATTTACTTTTACAGATACCCCTAGTCATAACAAGGGATAGGTACTGCTTTTCCACTTATAGTTGTGATAAGATTTAAAAATTTTTATTTGCACAATGTTATAAACTGATGTGACCTCAATAAAATAATTAAAAATTTTTTTAAGTACATCTACTTGAATAAATATGTTTTAGGATATTTATTTACATAAAGAAGAAAAGGAATCTAAAGAAAAATATGGAGTCAATAAAAGTGCAGATGTTGGTGGATCTGGCCAAAATGGTGCCATGGTGATACAGGCCCTCAGAATTGTGCCCCACTGTAGCAGAGGGCACAGCTGGGCAGTCCAGCTGGGTGCCAAACTCGGGGGAGTGGGGATTGTTTGAAACAAACATGACCAAGGTCCTGGGTCTGCCTGGGATGGGCCTGCCAAGCTCCCTTCTAGAATTCATACTTTGAGGCTGATTCATATTATGTGATGACTCGGACTGTGATTTGGATCCAGGAGGGTCCAGCTCTGCCCATCTCTCTGTGTGACCTTGGCTGGATCCCTTGCCCTTTCTGGATTTGACGCAATGGGTCATTCTTAGCATCTAAGGCAAGTAAGTGAAGTGAGGTTAATTTGCAGTGTGGGCTGGTATGGGCTCAGACTTCACTGGAAAAGAAAGTTGCTCATGTCTGCCTGCTCTCCTCTTACCAGTTTCATTTGGAGGTTTCTCCCCATCTGGTTTAGCAACAGGTTGATTAGGAACCCTCAAAACTGCCTCAGAGAAACACAGATAATGTGTTACCACTCTCAATGGGGATGTAATTCCCTGCGAATGCTTGGGGAGATGTGGGCTTGGGTTTCAGTTTTTTCTGGGTCTCAAGGGACCTTGGGGCCTAGGGATTCTCTCCCAAAGAGAAACTGGAAAAACCCAGTGTTGGGGGTTGAGTTGTGTCCACCTCAAATGCATATGTTGAAGTCTTAACCCTAAGTACTTCAGAATGTGACTGTATTTCGAAATAGGTTCATTGCAGATGTAATTAGTCAAGTTAGGGTGAGGCCATACTGGAGTAGGGTGGGCCTCTAATCCAATATGACTGATGTCCTTTAAAAAAGGGGCAATTTGGACACAGACATGCACACAGGGAGAACACCACATGAAGACTGGAGTTTGCTGCCACCAGCCGAGGAACCACCAGGAGATCTAGGAGAGAGACCTGAAACAGATGCTTCCCTGGCACCTTCAATGGAGTATCACCCCGCTGACACCTTGCTTTCAGACTTCTGGCCTCTAGAACTGTGAAACAACAAATTTCTGTTGTTCTCAGCTAGCCAGTTTGTGGTAATTTGGAATAGCAGTCATAGGAAATTAATACACGCAGAGTCCCCATAGTTCAGGGGTTGCAACCTCAAATCCTATGAGGCCAAGCAGACAACGTAAACAAGGGAAGCTGGCTGGAATGGGGCAGTACGAGCTGGAGAGCACACACCCGCTCTGAATGTGTCAACGCTGTGCAGTCCAGCCCACTGCTGCCATGTTGAAATGTAGGCCCAGTGTTTCCAGAACTTTCCATTTTCCCAGAAAAGTCAGAAATCTGAACTTGTCTTTGAACTCCTGCTATTGTTAAATGGCGACAATTAATCAAAAATATTTAAAATTCTGTGTTCAAAAACAACAACAGCAGCAGCAGCAGCAGACTCACACCACCACCACCGCCTGTTTTGATGTCTACCTTCTAGCCCAGCATTCAAGACTCAGGTTTGAATTTGATCCAATCCAAATTTAAAATTTCTTGGAAAACTCTGGGAAGATGGCAGCAATGATAGAAGCATAGTGTTTGGATTTTCAAACCCCCGCATAAAAACAGAGCAGATACAGAGAAAACCACAATCCACTGATAACATTTACAGCTGAACAAAGTAACCAAGTGCTCCCTTTAACTCTACCTATAGGTGTACTGTGGGAAAACGTCAACTGTCACACAATGTGTGGGCTGTCAAGTCTACGCCAGAAGAAGCTGAGGTAAGCAACCTGTGACCGACAGAACTGAAGGTAGGATACACCCCAAATAGCAACAGGTATTCAAAATTGGGCAGGATAGACATGAAGGAAAAAGAAAGTCCTGTCTAAGTGGGGAGAGGAATAGAACCAGTATATCTTAGACAGCAAGCCACCATATTTTTAGACATTATACAAAAATAGCAAAAGAGGAAGCTTGGAGAATTTAGGAAGGCTCCACTGAACTAAATTCTAAATGGCCTCCTTCGAAATGTTTAGGTAAACTAATTTAATATAAAGATGAGCCTCAGAAAAGTATCAAGGTCAAATCCCATATAAAGTTATTAAAAAAAAAAGAATATGGACAATAACATCCCTGCAGATAATGAAAACACTCCAGAGAAACATATTCATAAAGTAGACTAGAACTCAATGTGCTATTTCCAGCTGAACTAGAAGACATTAGGAAAAACTCAGAAATTGTATTTAGAAATAAAAGAAATACCATTAAAAAATAAAGTCTAAACTAGAAGGAACAGACAATCAACATGATAAATAAAACCTTAGGAGAAAGAGAAGATGAAAAAGGAGGAAAGTTCTTAATCAAAAAGAAATGAAGAAAAACATTAAAAAGATTCAAAGAAAGTGGCATATATTGGTAGGCAAAGAAGATACATCATATAGATAATAGGAGTGCCTAAAAGAGAAACGTAAAGGAAATAAACCAAACAGAATAAATACTAAAAACTGCAATTCGAGAAAAAATTTTTGAAGCAAAAAACAAATTTAAAATAATATATTGAAAGAAAACACTACATCCCTGACAATAATGACCTCAACTGACCAAGACACATTCCACTAAAATTATTAGACTTTAAAGAAAAACATAGAAAAGTTGGGTAACTAGGCAAAAGGAGTCCATACATAAAGAAAGAACATTAGAATGTCATCAGAATTTTTTTTTGAATGCAACACTTTAGGGTAGAAGAAAATAGAGGAATATATTTAAGATATTCAAAGAAAGAAAATGACAACCAAGGATTTTTATTCATCAAAACTTACTTTCTAATACAAAGGGCAAAAACTGTTATCAATACAAAAGAACTGGGGGAATATTGTGTCCATGAGCCTTTCCTAAAGAATCTACTAGAAAATGAGCCTCAGACAACAAAAATGAACAGAGAGATGTCAAAATAAAGACTAGGAGTGAGCATTAATATGGACTTACTTGTAGAACTAAGACTAGGTGATGGTTGAAAGGAAGAGAATATAGTATTACAGGCTTTATTATCTGATCGTGTAAACTTAAAAATGGGGAAGGGAAGGAGATAGAACATGCAGAAAATTTTAAATCTGTTCTCAGTCATTATAATTAATGGTGATATATTCATATTATTAATCTAAGACTATTGTGTGTGTAGCATGGGATCAAGCAAATGACTAATTGTGGACTATTGCTATCATTCCCTGTCACATTAATTGTGACTAGAATTCTCAGTGTGTAAGAAAAAAGATACAAATAGATTGTAAAGAAGTGAAACAAGCAACCTGAGTTCTGAGTTAGAATGGCAAGTGCCGATGTGAACCCATGAGCTATTTTATATACATGTATTGTACCTCTGTGCACTAACAAGTCCTGGAAATAACGACTAGCCCAGTTGCAGTTAGCATTGCTAGCATTCACATTGTGGTCCTGAAATACCATTTCCCACTAAAAGGAACCAGGACTTGGAGAAATGGCTGTTCTGGGTCTGAGGCAGGAAATGAGGGCAGGAAAAGCCTAGAATGGACCTGGTGCAGTGGCATAGTGGTTAAGTGCGCGAGCTCCGCTGCGGCGGCCCAGGGTTCAGATCCCTGGCGCACATCAATGCACCACTTGTCAAGCCATGCTGTGGCAGCGTCCCATATAAAGTGGAGGAAGATGGGCACAGATGTTAGCCCAGGGCCAGTCTTCCTCAGCAAAAAGAGGAGGATTGGCAATGGATGTTACCGCGGGGCTGATCTTCCTCACTAAAAAAAAAAAAAAAAAAAAAAAGCCTGGAATATTTTGTCATATGTACTACATAGAAGTTTTACTACATATAAAGACTAATGGAAATATGTCAAAAGGACTCAGGAGCCAACTTGAAGAGGTTCCTACTGGCCAAAGATGAGACAATTTGACAATTAGGATAAAAATGCCATGGATTGAAAATGATTATACTGAAATCTATGATTTAAGTATAAATCATAAGTGCAAAGGCCCTGTGGCAGGAGCATATTTCCTGTGTTTCAAATAATCCTCATAAGTTCCTTAGAACCACCCAACAGTCCCCAAATGAATATTGTATCTCCAGCCCCAGTGACTCATTTGGTTCCAATTTTGATGATTTGTAGCACCTGGTGCTGGGGCAGGGCTGCCTGTGGAGTTGTTAACGCCTTGTAAATCTGTTCCTTTTAAGCGGCACCATGTGCATATGCTTTGGCACAGCTATAATTGCGGTTTTGGTTTTAATGAGAAGAAGCCCCCTGGGGGATTAGCTATGTGCTAGCGAAGGCAGTTAGACATCCTCCTGCGGAGTGCTCATAACTGAGGATATGCTCCAGCTGCTGGGACAGGCTGGTCCGAATATTCCATCTCTCTAGTAGAAGCCGTCTGAGCTACGAAGCTGGAGACTTGAGATCCAGTCTCTGATCTGAACCATCTCTTGGGCGGAAGCGAGGAGGGTGTGGTGGGTAGTTCACGGGCTCTGAGTATTGCCAGACCTTCCTTTCTCCTTCCCCCCATTTCTCTCCTTCCTCCCTTTTTCCCCTCCTTTCCTCCTCCCCCAAATATTTTTTGAGCACCCGCTATGTCTCATTCCCTCTTCTGGGCACTGAGGCTTCAGCTGTGAACAAGACACAGTTCCTGCCCTCAGGGAGCTCACAGTCTAGTGGGAAAGACTGAACCAGTATATTTACAAATCAAACAATCACGTTCTCATAGGTGCCGAGAGGGATAGTGTGATGACAAAGAATAACAGGTGGGTCAGGTTGTTCTTTGTGGGGAGGCGACACATAAACAGACCTGAAAGATGAGGAGTCGCTAAGCAGGCAGAGACCCAGGGAAACAGAAGTGCGGGGGCATGGAACAGCAAATGCGAGAAATAACTGGATGTGTTTAAGGAACAGAAGGAAGGCTGGTGTGGTTGGAGCCAGGCAGAGAATGGAATAGATCAGGTTGAGAAAGGGGCAGGAGCTGAGGTTTTATGACAAGGGTGAGGGGAAGTTTTGCAGGACTTTACACAGGGGTGTGTCATGCTCTGGTTTGATTTTCAGAGGTCATTCTGGCCACTACGTGGAGGGTGCCCTGGTGAGGGAGTAAAGAGTGCAAGTAGGGAGAAGGTCAGGATGGCGCGGAGACCACCCAGGGAAGAGTTGATGGTATCCCACCCAGGTGTTAGCAGTGCTGGTGGAGAGGAGACAAGAACTGTGTTCTGGGGGTGGAACTGACAGGATATGCTGAAGGACTGCACGTGGCACCTGCGGGGAGAGAGAAATCAAGGGTAACTCCAAGGTTTTAGCCTGAGCGTCTAGAGGGCCGCAGCTGCAGTCTGCTGAGATGGGGGAGACAGAGCAGTAGCATGTTCCCCTTTGGATGTGTTAACGCTGAGATGCTTGTGAGTCATCCAGGTGGAGATGTTGAGGAGTAATTGGGTACCCTGATCTAAAACTCAGAGGACAATTGGAGGAGGGGGAAATAAATTTAGGAGTCATCAGCGTGTAGGTAGTATCCAAACCAGTGGCTCTCAACTTTGGGTGCACAGTGGAATCACCCAGGGAGGTTTATAAACTCCAGGTGCCGGGAGATGATGCAGACCATGAAAGTGAGAATCTCTGGGGGATGGGACGCAGGCATCAGGATGTTAAGGCTCCCCAGGTGATTCCAATATGCAGCCAAGGCTGAGAACCAAGGCTCTGAACATGGGTTGAGACAGTGAGTGGTTCTCCAGGTGTGGTCCCTGGACCAGCATCACCACCACCACTGGGAACTTGTTGGAAGTGATCAGGTTTCATCCCAGACCTGTGGAATCAGATGCTACGGGGGGTCTCACCCCCGTAGCATCTGATTCCACAGCACTTGTTTAACAACACACTTTTCTGTGGTAACAAGCCCGCCGGGTGATGCTGCTATGTGCTAAGATTTGAGAGGCCCTGAGATAGACGGGGTGGGGGGAGCTCAGGGATGAGTCCTGAGGCAGTCTGCATTTAGTAACCACATCCGGGAGGAGCAACCTGGGCTGCGAGACTACTGAAGCCCAAACACGACCACGCATCAAGAAGGGGGCAGTTGCTGGTCAAATAGAATAACATGAATGCTGAGGGAGATTCAAGTAAATATACTACCAGGAGAATGAGCACAGGCTCTGACAGCGTGGAGACTCTGGGAGGCACGGCAGAGGCTGTTTCGGCCCAAGTGAAGAGCGCACCGGGTAGGAGATGGGTTGGCAGTGAGGCACGTGGCATGGTCCTGGGACCTGGGCTGTGCTTGGTCAGTATTTGCTTTTCTCTCCACCTTTGAAAAGTGTGTTGTTAAACAAGTGCTAAGTACTATTGTTCTCTTCCAATACTGATTTCTCTTAATAGGCCATGAATAGCAAGAAAGGTAGATTGTCGTATGATATGCTCTAGAGCTTCCTGGCAAATCCAAGCTTTCACAAAAGCTCTGAGCTAGAAAGTAGACTCTGGGTTGATTACCCAGGAGCCAACTCCTACCCCCTTCTCCTTTGCTGCCTCCCACCAGGGAAGCTGAAGATAAGAGCCTAATGGTAGCATTTCCACTTTCCTTCCTTACTAGAGTGGCCATGTGGCCCATGTCTGCTCAGTGGGATGTAACAGGAAGTTGCTGGGAGGGTTGTGAGAAAGATATTTTGTTTCCTGATAAGAGACAGGCATGTGAGCAGAGTTCATAGATGCCACCCCTCTTTTCAAAACTTTCTTCTAGCTTCGAACATGAATGTGATGCTTGGAGATGTGGCAGTCATCTTGCCACCATGAGGCAACAAACTTGTGGACAAAAGGCAAAGGGTTAATAGATGGTAGAGTGGAAATAGAATGGGAAGTGGGAGAAGGAGGTGGGGGGGAGAGTGTGAGTGAGCACTTGGGTCCTTAATCACATCACCGTGCGGTAACCCAGCCTTGGAGCTTCCTGCTTCCGGGCTTCTTTGTGAGATATTGTTTTTTTTTTTAAATTAATTAATTATTTATTTTTTCCCCCAAAGCTCCAGTAGATAGTTGTGTGTCATAGTTGCACATCCTTCTAGTTGCTGTATGTGGGACGCGGCCTCAGCATGGCCGGAGAAGCGGTGCCTCGGTGCGCGCCCAGGATCCAAACCCAGGCCGCCAGCAGCGGAGCAAGCGCACTTAACCACTGAGCCACAGGGCCGGCCCTTGTGAGATATTGTTTAAGTAACTATTAGTTGGGGTTTCTGCTATTTGCTTCTGCAAGCATTTCTGACATAGGAAGCTATTATTTACTTTCAGCAGAAGGGAAAATGGAGGAACAGTAAAGGAGACCAGACTTTCCTGGGGTCTCGCAGCAGTGAGAGACGGGGCTCTGGTTGGATTTGGGTTCGTGGGCTCGCCCACCCATGCTTGTTCCTGGGATCACTGTCTCCTGGATAGTGCGATGGAGGCAAGGCCCGTGTCCATGCAAATCTCTTTGCACAGACCCCAAGGCTCCTTGAGGAAGTGACACTTCAGCTGAGATCTGAGTGGGGTGGGGAAGGAGTATTTCAGGCAAAAGGCATATGTGCTCAAGAGACTGAAAGGCTGCAAAGGACTGAAGATCAGAGGAAGTGACCTTGAACATGGCGGGCCGGTGAGGAAGGCTTATGGGATGAAGTTGGAGGGGTTGGCGCTCACCAGAAAACATCTGTGTCACGGAGAGTATATGATTGCTCCTAATTTCTCACCTTTTCCTGCACCCACGCCGTTTGCCATGGGACAAAAAATGTTGGAGTCTTTCCTATCGGCACGTGTAGCTCCCCCCATTCTTTCTAACTGTACTAGCAATCGTCATGTGCACCCTCTCTGCTTTCCTTCTCAATGAAGTATTCTGTCAGAGGTTGCTCAGGCAGTGTCCAACTTAAAGATTTAGCTTCACATTTCAAAAAACTAACCATGCAAAACAACTTGGCCTTTTCAGGGCTTCCTGTCCTGTAGACCTTAGTTTGGGACACCCTGACCCCCCAGGACAGGACTCCCTAATTGTGGTGGTCCCTGTGGGGTGCCACCCAGAACCCCTTTCACGGAAGCGACCCCGAGTCAAGTGGTGCTCAGAGCTGAGGCTGACCCTGAAGGACTCGACAGCTGAAGGCAGAGAGACTTCCGGGTCAGCCCCTTCAGGGTCGGCTCTGATGGAGGACGGAGGGCGTGCCTTCCTGGGACAGCCTGCATCTCATGGACGAGTGGGGTGGGGAAAAAGGTGCAGACAGTTAGGCCTCTTTTGGGGACACCCTGAAGGGCAACTTCCTTGCTGGGTTGGCCAAGGCTCTGTTGGGCCTGCTGCTGAGTTGTGCTTCCTGCCCCTGCCCTGGATCCCTAATCAACACCCTCCACTTGCAAACTCGACCTGCGTATGCAGCACTAGTCCCCCCTGCGGCACGAGCTCTGATTCCTGGAGGTCAGGTGTTGGCTCCTCCACTTCTCCTTCCCATAAGACCCAGGTCTCCTTATGCAAGCAGATCCCCTGGGCACAAGCTCAGCAAACCTGGGGGTGAGCTGAAGGGTGGCCGTGGGCAGGCCACAAAGGCATCCATTGCACCTGACCGCGGGGAATTGGTGCCAACTTGCCCGGCATCTACACAGCCAGTGCACCCCCCCAGGGCCAAGATCGTCTAAGGCATCTTGTCATTTCCTCCTTGTCAGAGCAATGCGTGGTGGCTTCTGTGACCTCGTTACACATTTTACTTATTTGTTCTTAGTCTGCTTGTCCCCCTAGTTGGGGAGTTCCCTCTTGCTTTGAAGATAAGGAATATCTCACGCGTCTCTGTACTCTGGGAACTGGCTTAGAGAAGGCTCTAATAAATGTGCGTTGAGTGAATGCTTATGAGTCTTGCTTCCTCTCCTGGCCTGGGAGATCCTTGAGGGCGGGAATCATGTCTTGTTCCTCCTTGGTGCCCCCAGGCCTGGGGATTGC
Source organism: Diceros bicornis minor (assembly GCF_020826845.1). Taxonomy (NCBI): domain Eukaryota; kingdom Metazoa; phylum Chordata; class Mammalia; order Perissodactyla; family Rhinocerotidae; genus Diceros; species Diceros bicornis. The sequence goes on along the minus strand of NC_080758.1, from coordinate 29,141,883 downwards.
CACGGAAAGTGCTAATTAATGATTGTTGGGTGGGTGGGTGGGTGGTTGCATGCCATGAAGACTGGCCATTCAAGGGCAGAAGCAGACTGTAAATGCCCTGTGTGGCACCACCAGAGGAGAAGGGATAACTTCCGGTGGGCCTTGGGGAGAGCTCCTGGCGGAGGAAGCCGTGAGCTGCATTAAGATGAGTATGTAGGGCTGGGCATGAGGTGCTTCATGCAGAGGGGACAGTGTGAGTGTGGAACCCAGCTGTCGTTTCTGCCCTCCGAGCATTCATGACCTCTTTGGGAAATACCTCCCTGGTCTCCATCTGAGGAACAGCCCCCACTCTGTCCAGTGGGGCTTGATCCCTTCTTACCCCTAAGCCACCAGGGTGGGTGGGCACAGGACTCAAGCCTGCTGCATGGTTGGTTTGGGGATGGGCTCTTGGCCTAATTAGGGCCATCAATGCCAGTGAGCCTCTGCCTCAGGACATTTGCTGGAATTTACGGGAAAGAGAATAGAATCTGTTAGGGTGCCCTCAGCTACAATTACAGAACAACAAAAAAACAGCTGAACAGGCTTAAACAGCAGGAGAAAATGCATTATTTCACATAACGGGGAGCTCCTGGCCAGAGCACCTTCAAGGACAATTACTTTGGTGGTTCAACAAGGTGATCAATGGCCCAGGCTCTGTCTCCTGTTTGGCCACCGAAGCACATCAACCTTGTCCTCACAGTCACAAGATGGCTGCTGCAGATCCAGGCATCACACCCAGCCATGATAAAGACCAAAGGTGGAAAAGGGACTATTTCCTCCTTTGTGGCTCTCATGTCTAATCATCTACATTGGTCTTATCTGCCCATGTTCTAAGCAATTACAGGCCAGAGAAATTGCCTCAGCTGATGCGTTCTCAATAGGGGCAATATCTCCCCCAAGGGGATGAAAATGTATTTGGTGGGGGTGGTGAAAAAAAATCTGAGATATTACAATAGTTTGTGGCCCTCCAAAGGGCCACAGTATATAAACAGCCTATCTGTGGTATTAAAATTTCATGGGGTTCCAACAGGCACATGAAAAGGTTCAACATGACTAATTATTCAGGAAATGCAAATCAAAACTACAATGAGATATCACCTTACACAGGTCAGAATGGCTATAATTACCAAGACAAAAAATAACAAATGTTGGAGAGGATGTGGAGAAAAGGGAACCCTCATTCACTGCCGGTGGGAATGCAAACTGGTGCAGCCTCTATGGAAAACAGCATGGAGATTTCTCAAAAAATTAAAAATAGAAATAGAAATACCATATGATCCAGCTATCCTGTGACTGGGTATTTATCCAAAGAACTTGAAATCAACAATTCAAAGAGACTTATGCATCCCTATGTTCATGGCAGCATTATTCACAATAGCCAAGATGTGGACACAACTCAAGTGCCCACCAACGGATGAATGGATAAAGATGAGGTGGTATATATATACAATGGAATACTACTCAGCCATAAAAAAGACAAAATTGTCAGATTTGCAACAACATGGATGGACCTTGAGGGTATTATGTTAAGCAAACGAAACCAGACACAGAAAGACATACGCTGAATGATTTCACTCATGTGGAAGATACACACATGGACAAAGAGAACAGATTAGTGGTTACCAGAGGGTAAGGGGGTTTGGGGGGTGGACGAAGGGGGTAAAGGGGCACATATTTATGGTGACGGATAAAAATTAGACTATTGGTGGTGAGCAGGATGCAGTCTATACAGAAACTGATAAATAATAACGTACACCTGAAATTACACAATGTTAAACCATTATGACCTCAATTAAGATAACTGAAAAAAAGTTTTCATGGGAGCGCAACTAAGAGAATGTCTAAAATGGCTCCTTAAGGGGACAATAATGAAAAAAGGTTGAGAAACACTTCCTTAGACCAATGTTCACCCCCTGGACCTGGAGCCCCCCTCCTCTGAAACACAGGACAAAACCAGGGCCCCGCCATCAAGGAAGCAGGCCAAGGCTGTGGTCCCAGCGGTCACCTGTGGCTGCTGCGGGAAATTTTCTTTCCCTGCAGCTGCGAAAGGTGGGAGGCTGGGAGCGTGGAGTTGCTCAGATGGAGAGAGGTGGAGGCATTAGCAGCAGTGACTGCTAATGGACATCTAAATCGACACTCTTTGCCCTTCGTGTTTAAACCAGCCTGAATGAGCCATCTGCCACTTGTCACTAAACCACGACTGGCTTATACAGTAAGCAGCATCTGTGAAGTTCTCTCACATGACGAGTGGTCCAGAGGTTTATGGTGGGGAGTTAGAGGTAACCTAGGCCTCCAGCCCCGGGGGAATAGGCAGGTGAAGCCTGCAGGGTGCCCACCATGGCAGACTGGTCAGGAGTTAGAAACGACGGTTGCACACACATGGAGGCTAGATCTTAAAACGTAGTGTTGAGTGAAAAGGGCAAGAAACAGTGATATTAATAGCATTTATGTGAATTGAAAACATGCATGGAAAACAACATTGCCTCGTCTCCCAGGGCATGTGCATATTTAAAGACGTATACCAGACGTGTCAGAGAAGATGCCGAGGTGGAGGAAGGACAAGAGGAGGGATGGGGCATGAAAGGGACGAATGTAAAACAAGGGAGGAGTCTCGCTCTGACCGCTAACGGAAGTGCGGCTGGAGCTCAGGCATAGGATCAACCCAGCTCTCTGCACCTGACGTCCAACTAGGGGAAAAAAGGAAGTGGGTGTCCTGCTTGGGGAGCTTTGGAAAGTTCTGGAGCTGGAGGACCATATGCTCTGAGTTGGGCTTTTGGAAGGTCAGTCTCAGCCGTGAACAGTTGCATCAGGGTAGGGAAGGAGGTGGAGGGATGCTCTTCAAGTTGCAACTATTGAAAAATGACATCTGATAGCATGTTCTAAAATTGCTCTTGGTTGAGGAATGTCAACTGGGGGACTTTGGGTTCCTTGACACTTTTTCCACATGATTATCTCAAAATCCAAAGCAGCGAGCGTGCCTGGTAACTTCAGAGGTAATGACACTTAGATGCTCTGTGCAAAGTGCATTGCACGCATTTCCCGTCTAGCCCATGCAGCCCCAGGAGGTGGATGTCATGCCCTCTGTTTCAGAGATGAGGGAAAGCAGGCTCAGAGCCCGCCCTCCTCACTGAGAGCAGGCGGACACTCAACCCACCCCTTCCTATTTATCTTCTGTTTTTCGGTTTAATTTTGGGCATATTTTTTCTATTTAAAGTTATTTGCTGGCAATAGAATACAGTACTCAGAGAGACAAAAATACCCAGTCTCCTTAATGAAGAACAGGGACACTCCCTTAGGGAGGGACGGAAGAAACAGTGCTAGGCAGACAGAGCAAGGAGGGGGAGACGGGCAGGGGCAGGGGGTGAGAAAGACCCTCTGGGGTGAAGGAGGAGATTGGCTGCTCAGACCACTCAAGCAGGAGAGTCCTAATGACCCTCCCCCGTGGACCTCAGATTTCTCATCTGTAAGAAACGAGATAGAAAGTGGAGGAGGTTTGTTTCTGACACAGTGCCCGGGATCTGCCCTCTCAGCTTAAAACACAGATCCCAGGTCCCAGCCCAGAGATGCAGGGTCATTAGGGCCTGGACAGGGCCCGGATATCTGTATTTATTCTCAAGTACCCAGGTCAGTTGGGCAGGATTAAGCTGATGTTCCAGGGTTCTGGAAAGTAATGAAACTTTTATTGTTTCCTCTTCTTCCTTTTAAAAATAAACGTATCCTCCTCCTCCCCTGCAGACCACCACCTTGATTACTTGATTACAAATGTATTTCCTTGATTCTAAGACACCTTCCTCCACAGTTTAGCTTGTCTAAATTCAGAAGTCTCACAATTCCATGTGATGGGATTTCCTTCTTTCCTCTGAAAAAAATCTATTAAGTTGACGGCATACCTCATAGTTCATAGCATCATAGAATTGGGGAAACACAGTATAATATGCTTCCAAGCTGAGTGTTTGGAAAAAAAAATCACAAGATCACCCATAATCTCATCCCCAGAGGGATCTATTACCAACACTTTGTAATATTTCTTTCCAGTTTCTTCTTTGTTGTTCCAAGTCTTCTTTTACCTTCGACCTGTTCTATGCACCCCATTTAACACTGGGTTGGGGGACTTAGAAGTAAAATAAGAATTCCAGCCCTCTGTGCAAGCACTTTAGGTCCAGGACGGCTTCATTCCATAGAACAGCCCTGAGAGGTGAGGATACTATTTCTACTGGACACAGGAGGAAGCAGGAGCTGAGGAGGTGAAGGCCTGGTCCAAGGGTCGTGGTTAGCAAATAGCCCAGCCGAGGTGTGAGCCCAGCTGCCTGGACACGATGCTGCCTCTCAGGGCAGAGACCAGTCCCGCCAGAGGAGGGAGAGTTTATGGATCACGGGGCAGGACTGTGGGACGGGGCCTCCCGGAGAATATGCAGAAGCTGCGTTAGCAAAAACATGGCTCCGCAGCTGGGACTTGGGTTCACATCCGGGTCCTGGTTCTCACAGATCTTTTAACCACTTTAAGCCTCAATTTCCTTGTCTGTAAAATGGAGATTAGTGATACTCCCTCAAAGGGCTGTAGAAAGGATGAGAAATTATCCATTGAAAGTGTCTGGCTCAGAAAGAGTACTTAACATAGAGAAACTAGAACCACTGGGGCGTGGATCAAGGACGTAGAGGAAATATGAGAAGTCTTAGTGACATGTCAATATCAATATAAATATTTTAAGAAGGTGCAGCTATTTTACCTAAGTTCTATTTGGGATATTTTGGTTAAATTCTAGGAGATATATTGGAGGCTTCTATTATGAACAGACTACTCATTCATTTTTTTTTTTTTTGTAAAGAAAAAAATATCAGTTTGGTTCACAATTAGGCAAAAACAAAAAGAGCCTTCATGTTTGAGGTCTAGCAAAATAGTATATCTCCTTCTGACTTGGGACTTATCATTCAGTCCAGTTCAACCCAGAACCTCTATCTCGTCAACATCAGGGATGGGTGTCTATGCTTTTACGTGCTCCCGGGTGACAGTGACGAGCAGCCAGAGGGGAGTTGGGCCCCCCTGAGTCTGCCGTGCATGGGCCATGGGCCCTACCTACCCTCCTGATGCCCACAGCCTAGCAGTGAGCGGGCGGGGGTAGTGGGGGCAGGGCACAGCAGGGCTGCCAATCCCTGGTGCCCAGGTTCAAGGCCAGGAGAGAGGGAAAGACCAAGGGGAAGCTGGGTGGGAGAGGGGCGAGCACTTATGGACACCTGCAGAGGGCCAGCGCCAGGATGGGTCCTGAAGATGCAAGAGTTGGGGTCAGGGTGCCTGGGTTAGAATCCCAGCTCCTCCACCTCTCTGCTGCTTGTCTTTGGGGGAGATTTCCCACCTCTCAGCCCCTCTGTTCCCGGTCTGTAAAGCGGGTTGTTGTGCAGATTAAATGAGGGGATGCAGGTGGGGGCCTGGCTCAGCACCTGGCATACAGCAGGGGTACTGAACGTTAACTGTTGTTGTCATGTTCTTCTTGACTCCTCATCCCAACACTGAGAAGTTGGCGCTATTGTTTCTGCCATTTTACAGATGAGGCAACTGAGGCTCAGAGAGGTTGAGTGGCTTGCCCAAGGTTGCACAGCTGGTAAATGGCAGAGCTGGAGTTTGAATCCCAATCTGTCTGCTCCAGAATTCATGTCTTTTCCTTTTCTGGGCAGGACAAAACAGACAAAGCAAAAATGGAGACTTCCAGCTTGTGAGTGATAACGCTGGGATTTGAACCATGATCAGTCCAGCCCTGAGGTCTGTGCTTGTTGGGGACGTAAGAGAACCTCCATCCTTTGCTTCTGACTCGGGCCACACCAGCCAGACAGGACCCCAAGGAGACAAGGCTGTGGAGGCTCCAAGACTGAAGATTTTTGACAATTGTGCTTTGTTTGGGGTTAGTTATTTTGGAAAAGCAGAGGGGGGTGCAGGAGAAATGGTCTCACTCCCAGGCATATGGGAGCCGGCTGTCAGCTAATATGGAAAATGATTAAGACAGCTTAATTTTTTATATATACTAATAATGAAGCGGGAGGAATTTGGAGGCAGAGGTCTATGAGGAGAGGGGAAAGTATTACAGATGTTGGAATCACGCACAGGGGATGGCTCTGGCCCCGGTGGGACTGCAGCCCCTGTAGCCAGAGGGGTGGGAGAGGCGAGAATCTGAAAGCAACGTGGAAAATCCCCGTGGTCTGTCTAGCGGCAAGAATGCGTCTGGCCTGGGGATGGGGCTGGGTAGGGAAGTAGGGGTTCTTCTCGGGGCTGGTTCTGGTCCCCAAGTCCTGCATGACACATATGCAAGGCAGCAGGGCTGGGGAACAAGGTGAGTGTTTGCTCTACAGGAAGGACGACAGGGGTGAGAGGTGGGCTAGGAAGTCAGCAGAGACCTTGGCTTGGGGTGGCTAGGGCCCAGGGCCACAGGGCCGTCAGTGGATGCTGCGAGTGGATGCCACAGGGCTCCCTAGAGCAGGTGGGAATGGGGCTGGCAGGATGGAGAGGCTGGTAAGGATGAGGAGGACCAGCATTTATTGAGCACTTGCTGTGTGCCAAGCATGGAACTGAAAATTAGACTAGAAAGGCATTAATTCAACACATATTCATTGTTGGTACATAGCACCTACTATGTGCTAGGCACTGTTCTGGGCTCTGGGGATAAAGCAGAGAATAAAACAGACAGAACCCCTGCCCTCATGGCTCTCACATTCTGGTGGAGGAAAGGGGTAATAATCACGTGAGCAGATAAATACCATGTTGGGTGGTGATACATGTAGAGTAAGAGAAAGTGAGGAAGGATCCCGACCACTTACTGAGCACCTACTGTGTGCCAAGCCCATGCACTGGTCAAGGACTCTGCAAACTCTTGCCCCTGCCTTACTACTAGCTCACATTTACTGACCACCTGCTGCACGCCCGACGCTGTTCTAAGTGCTTAAATGGATTACCTCACAGGAGCCTGACGAAACAATAGGACCGAGGTACTGTTATTGCCATCTTCATTTTACAGATGAAAAACTGAGGTGAAGAACTTATCGAGGGTCATGGATCTGAACCCAGGCCGGCTCCAGGACCTGCGCATTTAACCTCATCTGGGCTGTCAGCCTGATTGTGTCCATCTGGCTTCTCCACGGGGCCTGGGCTTCCTCACAACATGGCAACTGGGTTCCACAGGTGTGTCGGAAAACAAAGGGCCAGGGAAAAGCTGTATCGCCGTTTCTAACGCAGCCTTGGAAGCCACATAACGTTGCCTCTGCTTCATTCTATTCGTTGCTATTCACAAGACCTGCCAAGCTGCCTGGGAAGTGAAATAGACGCCCCCTCCTGGCGCGGGAGAGTGGCATGGTTCCTGAAGAGCATGTGGGAATGGAAATATCTTTGTGGCATTTTGGGAAAATACAATCTGCCACACTCAGCCACTCGACAGGTAGGGAAACCGAAGCTCCTTCTCCCTTCCCAGAGGAATGACTTGTCTGTATTCACAAAGGACAGAATGCAGTGGTCAGGCCGCCCAGCAGGGGCCCTAGAAGTCTGGTCGGACCCTCCCATCCTCTGCCCTGGGAGACCTTCTCCTGCCCTGGCAGGCCAGGGCTCTGCAAAGGCCAGCCTCTCCACACTTGGCTGGTGGCGATTCCAGCTGTGATGGAGAGGGGGTTGACTCTACTTGCAGCTATGGTAACCTCTCCTTTCGGGTGAGTGGATGGCCCTTGGAAAGGCCATTCCCCTGGGGTCTCTATCAAGGAGAGAACCGCAGGGCCTGGCCCCATTCCCACCTCAGCCACACCGCTGACAGCCAGGATGATCTGACTGGCTGAGCCCCGATCAGGGGCCATCTCTGGGCCAATCAGCAAAAGGGGAGGGGCCAGATTACGAGCTAAGCTGAATTCCCATGGGGGTGGGAGGCTCTCAGGGGAGAAGGTTGTGAGCTGGAAAGAGACCCGAAAAGTGCCTACTAATATATGTTGGCTCCTGCATCAGGTTTTGTTTAATGGTTTGTGGATTATTTAGTTTCTCTCATCCTCCACCACCAACTCATCAGCAAGCCCTCTAAAATATACCCTGAATTGATTCACTTCACTCTTTCTGTTGCCCCCAGCCTCATCCAGGCCACCATGGTCACCTGCCAGCATGACTGCACCAGCCCCTCTGTGGTCCCATGTCCACTCCTGCCCGCCTCCAGCTCATCTCTGCACAGCAGCCAGAGGGATCATTTCAAAACGTGAACCAGATACAATTTCTCCCCTGCTTGTAGCCCCACCCTCAGTGGACTCCCCTAAAACCCAGACTCCTGACTGAGGCCTCGGCCTGCATGCCTCACCTTTGGAGCCATTCGTTCTGGCCACACTGGTATGCTTTCTGTTCCTCCAGTATGCCAAGCTCAGTCCTGCCTCGAGGCTTTCGCACTTGCCATTTTGTCTGCCTGCAATGCCCTCACCCAGTTCATCATGTGTCTTTCAGGTCTCAGATCAAACATCGTGGTATGCCTTAGGTTGGGCTCAAGTGCTGTAACAAAGAGACCCTGAAATGTGCAATGGCTCCAGTACACTAGAAGTTTAATCCCTCGGTTATGTAATGAATGTGCCAGCACAATGGGTGGCTCCCCTCCACATGGTGATGCAGGGATCCAGGCTCTTCCATCCTGGGGCCTTGCTGTCACTTGCATCCAGCGAGGGGAAAAGGAAAGAGAGCATGCAGGAAGCTCACCCACTTCTGAAAGCCTGGCTTTGGAAGTGGCACTCATCACTTCTGCTCCCATCCCATTGGCCAGAGCTGGAACCGTGGCCACACCTGGACACAGAGAGGGCTGGGAAATGGTGCCCCTACCAGGGAAGCCACTTGTCAGCTCCAACCATATACTAGCAAAGGGCAGCATGGATTTGATGGACAATTGTCTACCTTGACCATGGTCACCTTGTCAGAGAGGGCCTCCCTGACGATCCCATCCAAAGAACGTTCCCTCTATCACTGTATATCTCGTATCCCTATTTGATTTTCTTCATAGTAAATTTTATCAATAGGCTTATTTATTCTCTCTGTCCCTTTCTAGAAGGTAAGCTCTGTCATGGTGGAAAGCCTGCTTAGCTGGTTAACGCCATGTTCCTACCTCCTAGATCAGTCCTTGGCCCATAGTAGATATTTAATAAATACTTGCTGGATCAGTGAAAAGACCAACAAATAATTTCCATTTTACCAGTGGGGACACAGAGGAGACCAGTGGTTTCATGAACAGAAAATGTTTGGCCCAAAGGCTTGGCATATGTAGGAGCCCCATTCACACTAATTCTTTCCCTCTCCAACATAGATCTTGAGGCTGCAGATTTCAGGGACGGGCTAGGCTGCAGTCTGTGAGTCGGGAGGCCTGAGTTTGAGTCTGGCTCTGTCTAGACTTCTGACTGTGCCCCTCTCCTCTCCCGCATGGGCCTCAGTTTCCCAGCCTGCAAGATGGGGGTGGAGCAGGTTGAGCCAGACAAACCAACATTCCCCATGGCCCGAGAATAGACGATCACCCCGGAATACATCTGTACCTTCTTTTTCCAAACACTGACCTTTGGGAGAAAGGTTCCCTCCCTCTCTTCCTCCCCTTCTGTGGGTTTAATAAGGCTTAATGAGGGGCCTGGGTGGGCCCAGGCCCATACTCATACTTCTACCCAAGGGCAGGGTGGGGGAGCATGGCTAATAACAGGGTCCTGGTGGGGGGCGAGCTTCCAGCCTCTGCTGGCCTTTCTGGGCCTCTATTAACAGACCACACAGGGAAATGTCTTCCCAGGGCCCATGATTTTTAATTTTCCACTGGAAAAGGCAGCTGGGAGGAGGTAGCCAGGAGGCCAGAGACACTCGCCTGTGCTTCTGTCAGCATCATTCTGTCTGTCCTCCCATCTAGCTACCTACTCGTCCTTCTATCTGCCCTTCCACTTACCCATTCATTTACCCACCCAAGCATTCAAGTATCTGCCCACCTATCCACACGTCCATCCTTCCACCTGTCTACCAGTTTACCCTTCCGCCCAGCCAATAGTCCACCATCCATCCTTCCACCCACCCACCCATGTACTCCCCATCCATTCACTCCTCTGTCCATATGTCCCTTCATCCCTCCCTCCCTCCCTCCATCTATCCACCCATCCTTTCATCCACACACACACCCTTCTATCTGGCCTTCCAAAACAGGGCTATCTGGCACCAATTTTTTGCCTTGGACTAATACAGATAAATAAATCATTCCACTTCCTTCAGCCTTTATGTGATGTCCTATGAGGAAAAGTATGTACTAAAAAGTATTACTTTGGGTTTGAATCGGAGCTCTGCCTTTATTAACTTTGTGACCTTACACAATTTCATGCCAATATTATAGTTATATTTGTGAGCACCTACTATACGCAGGCCTCATGATAAACACTTTATAAATGTTGGCTTCTTCAATTCTTTCAGCAGCTCTTTCAGACAGCACCCATACTTCTCATTTTACAGACATGGAATTTTGCTGGGCCACCGCATAAGGTTGTGAAGGTTGTGCACTGCACGACTCTTGGAGGCATCTTCCACATCACAATCTGTGGTATCAGAATTGGAATTCAGATCTGGCTGCCTCCAAAGTCAGCAGTCTTTCTAGAACACTGGTGTCCTTGGCACCTAAGAGTACTTCTCTTCTGGTCATTGGGGTGTGACCCCATGAGTCTAAGTCAGGATGACTCTTTTCCAAACTCTGGTCTTTGTTTCTTTGAGAGTAATGGGGAGAGGAGAGAAGAAAGCGATTAGAACGTGCTGGTTCCATGATGTGGTAGCAACTGAGTCTTTGAGAAATGGCAAGAGCTGCAGATGGGGAAATTGAGTCCCAGAGAGACAGAATCCAAGGCTTAAAGATCCTCTGATGATAATGATAAACAGCAGCACTTACTGAGCACTTCTGAGCTGAGGTCACATGGCGCCCCAATTTGCACAACTCAAGCATGGGGATTAATAACAGCACCAACTCACAGGGTTGCTGAAAAGATTAAAGAAGTTAAGACACGCAGAGGACCTAGAATCGTGCCTCCCATAAAGCGCTTGATAAATGTTACTTACCCTTACTCAGAATAACGAAGCCCTGTGGGGATGGAGCCTTTTCTTCCTCCAGGCCCGGCTAGTCTGTGGTCTTATACACGGGCCGTGGCTGCTGCCTCCCAGCTCTTCTGTCTCCTCAGATAGTCCCGGACGGGTTTGGTCTGAGTGTGCTTCTAATTAAAGCCAATGCTGCCAAGTGTCAGGCTGTCTGAGAGGGTGTCCGGGAAGGCCTCCTGGGAGTGCCATCCTCCTCCTGATGACCCTGCACCAAGTCCAGGTGCTAGCACATGTTGCCTGGAAAGCAGGATGCTGGAGCGATTCAGGGTTCTGGCTCTGGTGCCAGATGGAGCTGGGTCTGAAGTCTGCCTTTGCCCCCTCCTAACCACGAGCATGACTTCACCTCTCTGACTGGTTCCTCACCTGTAAACTGGCAAAGCAAACAACAGCTGCCTGGCCTACAGCAGGTACGCACTGGTTGCTTCCCTCCCCAGAATCCATTCCCCCTTCTTCCCGTTTCTGTTTGGGGAACCTCTTCCTATTCTTTGGTCAGTGCAATCTGGGGGGCACCACCCAGGCCTCAGCCAATCAGGGTGTTGCTCTCCTTGGCCACAGACATTGGTTCAGGGTGGGTGCGTGATGACACTGGTCCACGCAGACAGTCCTGATGCCACCATCTTGCCTCCAGGGACCCTGGGAATGAAGCCAACTCTGAAGGATGCTGAGCAGAAAAATGGAGAGAAACCCACCCCAATGGCATCAGTGGAGCCCTTAGACTCGGCTGTACCTGAGGGTCCAGCCTAGGCTTTTAGTCCAGGAAATCCTCTTTTGGCATGAGCCAGTTTGCCCACAACCAAAGGTGTCAACTGATACAAACGCGTGAAGGTTAGCCGTAGGGATGGCGTGTCCCTCCCGAGGGCAGCATGTCGAGGACAGGGCCTTTTCCTCCTCAGGCCTCATTTACTTTTGTGTGGCACTCAGGCAGGCCTGGTTCCCCAGATTCAGGGCTCTTTTGCTTCGGAGAGTTTTTGCTCTTCTGGGACCTTTAATTAAGGCTCTGCAGCCCCTTTGTGAAGAGCTGTGCTGTCTGCTCCAAGAGAATTTAGGGACCATCCCCAGGGATGCCGCTCCTGTTTCCAATTATCCAAACTCCAAGCCCTGATTTCTACCAGATGCTGTCTTCAGAGGCTAATGAGCAGGCGCTCTGGGAGCAGAGAGATCCCACCTGTGCGGGGTATGCAGCTCCACGTTCGTCCCATCGTACCTCTGCTCAGGGGCATTCAACTGACCTGGCATTCAAGAGTTGCAGAGCTGAGATTTGAACATGGGCCTCTCCAATGGAAGGTTCAACTGAGGGGAATGTGAGGTGACGCCGCAGGATAAGTACGGGAGAGATGTATTGTCAGTGAGACTTCCCAGGGGAAGCAGAGCTGGGGAAGCTGGGGAAAATGGACTTGGAGACAGAGGGGAAAGGAAAGGGCCCCAGGCAGGGAATGCAGCACGGTGCAGGGCACGGAGGGGAGTGGGGTGGGATTTTGAGAGATGGTGCCAATAAAGGCTCTAGGTTGCTGGACCCTGGAGGGTTCACCTCCCATATCTCTCATTGCTCATCCCCATGTTCCTGCAGGGTTAGGCCCCACTCGCCCTCACCTGGACAGTCGCTCTAGACTGCTCACTGGTCTCCCTGCCTCCTGTCTGGATCTTCCAAGCCACCCTCTACCAGCAGCCGTCCATTCATCCGACCACTCATTCACTCATTCAGTAAACATTCCTGGAGGGGCAGGGCTGTGGCTGGAGCCCTGTAGGGCCCTGTAGCTGGAGTCTCTCCCACTGGCCAAACTTGTCTCCCTTCCAGCTGGGAATTGCCCCTGGCTGCAGGGAATTGCCCTGCCCAAGGACACATCCTTGCCCAGGGGCACCCCATGGCCAAGACTGGTAGATGTGCAATACAAATACTCCACTCCACCCCTCAGCTGGGGACAACTCTGAAGGGCCATGTCAGCTCCAGAGCTCCTTGTGGGATCCACTGAGAGTTTTGCTGCTGTTCTACTGTGTGTCAGCTTTTCCATCATCCCAGTCCTGTCTTCCCCACTCCCTCACAGGTACTATCCTGACAGCTCTCCCCCGACGTCCGTCTCAGGAGTCAAAGGAAGACACTGGGTGTGGCAGGAGTTCCAGTCCTCCCAACCAGGGAAAACGGCGCGGGAACCGGAGCGGGAGGGGAGAGGAACAACAGAAGAGGAGGGGTGCGGCCCTGGCCTGGTTTCTGGAACATTCCAGTCTTCCTCTGCCCTTGTTGTCACGGCCCTCCTTGTGATTGATCACAGTGGTTGGGGTGCTGGCTTCAGGGCCCTCCCTTGAGCTTGGGTCCCAACTCTGTTTCTGACCCGCTGCGGGGCCTTGAGCAAGTCCCTCCACCTCTTTGGGCCTCAGTGGTGCCAACCGCATAATGGGGCTGGGGAGAATCCACCCGGGGTGCTGCAGAGCTCTTAGCGGGGTGCCTGAGGTCTCCGGGGTGCCCCGTAACGCTCCCTCCTAAGGGAGAGGAGGCAGTTTGCAAATCCACCTGCGCGGGCAGGGACTCCATTCTCACATTTTACCCCTGAGGCCTCTTCTCTGTGACCTCCACACCTGAGTGACTTTCCCAGGGCTTTCCAGAAATCACGGGAGCTTTGTCCATTTGGAAAGTTTTATGCTGTGCCCTTTCGTTTCATGATGGCTGACAGAATTACCAACAAGAATGGGCCGCCTGAACTGAGGCGTCACCGCGTGCAGGCAGGGGGCTGAGAGCGCTGCAGGGATTGAACTTTCACAGCCACCCTGGGACGTGGGTACTATTTCAAAAGGTAAACTGAGGCTCAGGGAGGTTAGGCAATGTGACCTGGTCACACAGCAGGCAAGTGGGGTCAGGCTGTGTGGGGTAGTGGCTAAGGTGCGGACAGACTGCACTGGATTAGAATCCATTTCTACTCCAGCGTTTACTAGCTGTGTGTTCTCGGGGAAGTTATTTAGTCTAACGTTGCTGTGCTCCAGTTTCTTCATAAAATGGGGGTGATGATAACCCCTACCTTGTTGACCACTGAGATTAAACAAGGTAATACGTATCTTATACATTATTCACGTCATGCCTGGTGCATAGATAGCCCTCTATTCACCCTACACTGTACACTGAGCACCTGCTGTGTGCTGGGCTCTGTTCCAGGGGTGGGGGGCAGAGCAGTGAGTAGACACAGTCCCGCCCCCATGGGATAGGCATCCTGGAAGTAACGGCTAACTGAATGTTAGAATAATAGTTACCTGAGTTTTAGCTGATATTATTAGCTGGAATTTGAACCCACATCCATCTGACCCGTCAGAGAAGCCTCCCTTGTCCCCTTCCCCTAGGTTGTTTTTCACCATAGCTCTATCTCCTTTGACATAATGTAGATCTGTTCATTTGCCTAGGATGGGTCTCCTCCACTAGAACATAAGCTCTTCTTGGGCCTTTGCTTTTCTCATCTCTAAAATGGGACAATGACCTCTAGGCTGTCGGGACACTTCCATAAGCTAATGTTTTTAAATCAGGGGAGTAGATGAGGGTTGTTGTCCTAATAGACGAACACCCCGAGCGAGGGGATTCGTTCTGACCGGAGGAGAGTCAGGGAGGGGCTCTAGCAGGCAGGGTTGTCTGAGCCGAGCCCTGATAGTGAGTGAAGTGAATCATCAGAGAAGGAAGGGCAACTGCCTCAGCCAAGCCGAGAGATTTGTATTCAAGCCCCAGCCCGTCCAAGCTCTAGCCGATTTCTCCAGCCAGGCCAGTCTCTCTCTCCTCCCGCTCGATGAATGCTGATGGCAGTGGGGCAAATGGGTGACACTTAAACACTTCGTCACACACCGTCCAGCGTTGTCACTGATGTCTCCAGCAATTTGCGCTGCCTTGGGCTTCCTGGTGAGCGCCTGAGTATCAGCAGGCAGCTGGTTTCAGCCTTTATTCACTTACTTATTCATTCATTTACTCATAATGAATTTGCTGATTTGCTTAACATTTCTCAAGGGCCTTCTCCACGCCAGGTGCTATGACAGGTGCTGGGACCCGGCATCGGGAGAGCCAGGCTTCCTGCCCTGGAGGAGCCCATGGTCTCATGGGGAGAACGGATGAGAACCATCCATGTCAACAAATAAAGATAAAATGGATAGTGGTGACGTCTGTGAAGGAAGCAAACGAGAGGTAGAGAAAGGATGTCAGAGAAATCTTGCTTCCTATGGGGTGGCCAGGGAACGCCCCCTGGAGGAGGTAACAATCAAGCTGAGGAGGATGAAAGGAACAACTTTGAGAAGAGCAAGGGGAAGGGTATTCCACGCAGAGGGAACATCATGCGCAAGAGCCCTGAGATGGGAAAGGATTTGGCATGTGGAGGAACTGGAAAGAGGCCAGTGTGGCGAGAGTGGAGCCAGCCAGGGGCTAGGAGTGGGAGAGGGGACCAGGACACGCAGGGCCCTGTAGGCCATGGAGAAGAGTTTGGTTTTTGCTTAGCGTGTGACGGGAAACCATTGGGAGGTTTCAAGAAGGAAAATGAGAAGATGCCTCGGCTGCGTGGGGCTATGGGGCAACACAAGGCCAGAGGGCAGCTGCTGTAGGCATCCAGATGAGGCTAGATGTTCCTCCCACTCCTCATGCCCGATTCTTTAATCCCTGTTTGCAAGCACACACTTTGTGATGGGGACTCAGTACCTTGCAATGTAATCCCTTCCATTGTTGAGTAGTTTGAGCTGCAGGAAAATGGTCCCTTTGATCAGTAATTCTCAAACATTTTGGTCTTGGGACCCCTTTAGACCCTTAAAAATTATTGAGGACCCCAAAGAGCTTCAGTCCATGTGGATTATATCCACAGCCAGGACCAGGGTGAGTTACATGAACATAAAATTTAAGGGGTGCCAAAAATCTCAGTGATCAAGATAAATATTTTAATGCAATATTTTGAAAAATCCATATTGGAGCCTGAGGCAAAAGGAAAAATCAATAATATTGATTTTGTCTTTATTTTAAATTTTGATATTCATCATGAATTTTTTTGTGTTAATTTTTTTCACCATTGTCAGAGCAATGTGCCATCATGTGTCATGTCAACTTTGGAAAACTCCACTGGGAGAGAAAAGGGCCAATGATGTCTCAGTGTTATTATGAAAATAGTTTTGACCTGTGGACACCCTGGGATGGTCTCGGGACCCCAGGGATTCCAGACTGTACTTTGAGAACCGTTGCTTTTGATGGAACCAAGATCTTGCCCATGTAGTTTCCACCCTTCAGTCTTAGATGTGCCCCCGAGCTCCACCTATCTTTCCTCGGCCTTCAAGGGGCAGCACTAGGAGGCTAAGCTTCAGAATTGTGCTTCCTCCCCATCTGCTCCAGGTTCACGACCTCCCAGTACTTGATGGTTCCCACCCACCTCTCCCCCTCCCTCCTCTGCACAACCAGTTGGTTGATGTCTCTGAGAGACTGAGGGCCCCCAAATAGGATCCACATTCCCACATTCCCACATGTGGCCTGAGCAGCAGGGAGCCCCTGTGGCCTGTCACCTCCCACCTTGGGACACTCCATCTCGCTTCCTGCCCCTGGGTCCGTCCATGCCCTCTGCCACCTGCCCCATGGTTCCTGTCCCTCCTCCCTCCTGGGCTGGTGTTTGAGTGTTCAAAACCTCTCTGGACTTCCTCTGGGCTTCTGGAGACCAGGCATCTCACCAAGAAACAGCATGCAGCAAAGAAAACCTCCAGTGTATTAAGCTGGCTTCTAGGAGGCCAACTTCTGAAAATTCAATTTGTCGTCAATATAAACAGGATATCGAGGCTGGCGAGGGCAGGCTCCGAGGAGAGCTTCTGAGGGGGAAGAAAGGAGGCAGCAACCTGCGGGGGTAACGGGGGTAACGTAACGTGGACACATTCCTCGGCAGCATTAAAAGCCGCTGCTAATCACAAGCAGATCCTGGCCTGCCTTTGTTCGCTTGAATTTCTCCACACACCAACACGGAGCCCGCCAGGCTCTGCCTCTCGCCGACACCTCCCTTCCCCTCTGTGGGCCTCAGTTTCCCTTTCTGTCATATAAGAGGACTGAACTTGGGTTTGCAGCTCAAAGTCCTTTCTGTCGGTCTAAAATCCCAGATTCCAGACTTCTCTGACTTGAAGTCTCCAGGAGTCTAGAATTCCAGGATTATGAAATGCTTGGATTTTTATGACTGCAGAATGTGACAAGCCAACAGTGGTGGGTTCTAAAGCGCTATGGTTTTAAGATTCAGCGGCTCTAAGATCCTGCCCACGTAACTTTCTATGATCCTAAAATTCTGAGTCTCAGTGATTTGAAGCGTCTAGAGCTGTGCTCTAGAGCCAGATGGCCTGGGTTCATCTACTGCCAGCCCCACCCCCACTAACTGGGTGACCTTGGGCAAATTACATGACCGTCTGGTGCCTCAGTTTCCACATCTGTAAAGCAAGGAGCACGATGGTTACCACCTCATGGAGTGGTTGTGAGGAGTAAATGAGTTAATATTTGTAAACAGTGCCGGAGCGTAGTAAGCACTCAATAAATGTTTCACTCCTTCCATTATTCTAGATGGGAAAGTTTCTACAGCCTCACAGTCTGAGATGAGTGTTTCTGGGCCCCCAAGACTCCAGGGTTGAAAGTTTCAAAGAATCCGTTGTTCAAAGGTCCGATGATGCACTGATTCTGGAAGCTGGCGGTGGACATATGTGATCCCCAGGATCATGGGGATTTACCAGGGAAACCTGAGAAGCTGGCTGGTGGGCCTGATCCTGGCACTCTCAGCCACCAATCCAAGAGTATTGCTAGCTTGGGAGCCGCAACCTCTGAGAAGTACCTTCCTCTGCCCCCAACACACACATCCCCTACTTGACCATCTGGCTGAAGGTTCACAGACCTTGACTAACTCCTGGAATCTGTGGAGACACAAGAAGACTGTTCGCCCCCATAGGTTGGAACTTCCTTTCTCAAGAACCTACTGTGGCTCCCTACTGTCCTTCAAATCAAGCCCTATTTCTCAGCCTGGCTTTAGAGCCCCTTTATACCTTGTCCACTTCAAGGTAAGCTGAAGTCCTCTGGGATAGAGAAGGGAGAATTGAGATGATTCCTTTGGAAGTTACTTCTAGGTCCATATACCTTCATTCAATTATTCACTCCACAAATATTTATTAAACATCTGCTCTATGCTAAGCTCTGTTCTAGGCCCTGGGGACACAAAAATGAAGGAGACAGACAAGGTCTCTCGTTTGGGGAGCTCACAAAACTCATTTCAAGTCCCACACACTGTAGAGCATTGTGCTCAGGAGGTAAGAGTGCAGGCAATTTCCTGACCTATGCTCTGTGCCTCATTTGTAAAATGCGCCAATAACACCACCTACCACAGAGGGTTACTGTAAAGATTAAAAGAGACAGTGACAGCGAAGAACTCAGCATGGGCTCTGGCACACAGCAAGTCTGCAATCCATGGAAGCTGCTATTATTATTGTTGCTGTTTGATTTCTACCCCCAGCTCCCTTCAGAGCACTTAGTGTGTGGGTTAAACCCAGCCAGGCCTGGGTTCTAGTCCTGGAATGTAAAAAAGGGGCAATCAAAGTGCCTGCTTCCCAGGGCTAGCTGCCTGGCATGACGGGCATACCCAGCCGGGGTCAGATTGCAGCCAGGATGTATTCTCACTTCCCTTCAGCTCTCTCAGAACTCATCCCAACCATCAGCTCTCACACAGCACACAACCTGACAACTTCCCTTCCCCTCTGGATCCCAGTGTCCTCTACCTTGGACCTGAGGAAAAGCAGCTCTAAGGCAAAGGCTGAGATAGTTGGGCATGATACAAAAGGCAATAGGGAGCCAAGGCTGACCCTGGAGAGAGGGAGTCTCCAGATGAAGAGCATCCCCTGTCTTCCAGTGGTTCCTCTACCATTTGCATCGTGTCCTCACAGCTGCCAGGGGCTCCCGCCAACTGCTGACCATGAGACCCTACTGTGTTTTGGGGTTAGGTTATTTTCTCATTAAGTTTGCAATTATTAAAAAAATGCAAGCTAAATTGTGACGTGCTGAGTTGAGCAGGCTGGAGGTTAAAGCTTTTTCCCTGCCTGGGGCCCGCTGCCCACCCCCTTGTCCTGGGTAAAGGAGAACATTTTTGGGAAAATAAACAAGGAGGCCTTGATCCTTTGGGGACTTGATGAACTTGACCCTACCCCATTAGCAGAGTTGGTTACTCTCCCTGTTAATTAAAGGGAGACCAGTTTCCAGGGCAATTTCAGCTCTGGCCAGGCCTGTGGCCACATCCTTGAGAGGGAGGCCATGGTGATGGGCCGGCTGGGCGGCTGGTGGCCTCAGAGGTAACAATTTGTCTCGAGATGGAATCCTCTCCCCCGAATAAAGGGACTTTGTGTTCTCTCCCTTTCTCATAGGCCCCTGGCCTCCAAGGAGGGGCTTGTTAGAGGGGAAGCAGCTGTGGTACTCCAAGAGCAGGGGCTGCCATGATAGGCAGCTCAAGACCCACTGTATGGGCCAGCCAGACTCTCTCATTGCCCCTCGGCCTCCATCTGTGTCCTCAGATCTCCTACCTACTCATAGAAACTTTCTGGCAACTGTTCAGTCACTTGTTCATTCTACAACTATCGAGCATCCACTAATGTACTAGGCACTGATGTAGGCACTGGGCATCCAGAAGTGGAGAAGAAAAACTCCCTCCCATCATGGAGCTCACATTCTAGAGGGGAAGACAGACACTAAAGATGAGTAAGTCAGTATATAATCCATCGCCAGGCAGTCGGTGAGGACAAATAAAGCAGAGTGAGTAGGTAGAAAATGATGGGTGGCAGGAGTGCTCTCTGAGGAGGTGGCATCTTAGCAGAGAACTGCAGGGAGGGAGGGGCGAGCTGAGGGGACAGTGGCACTTCTGCCGTAGCGGGGACAGACTGGCCTCGTGTCTCCTCTCCTCTTTCCCACCTCTGGTCCTTTGCCAAGGCTTCCTGGACTGCCCTTCTCTCTACCCTCTGCCTGGCCAGCAATGACCTATCTGTATTTTCCTTAATATACAACTTGCTATTTTATTAACAGTATCAAACACATTTGTAAAAGCAGAACACGAAGCTGTCTGGGTTATAATACAGGCTGTCCAGTGAGAGAGTTACCCACATTGCTGACACGCTTCTGCTCAATATAATGGTGCTTATACAATTTAAAACTCAAATGAAATGGTATTTTTAAGATGGCAAACTAAAAGCATTTCTATTCCTCTTCTTGCTGCAAAATCTCCCCCAAACAAGAACAGAAACACAACCTCTGTCTTTGAGAAAACTGGGAGATATTGTGACCCTGAGCCACCAGAAACAAAGAAGGGAAGTGGATGAAGAAATGGCCGGCGACTTAGTGAGAGGAATAAGTCAAACCCAAACGCCTGCGGTGGGTGGTCGTGATGTGGGTAGATTGCTACGAAGAGAAACAAGCTGATCTGCCTGCAAGACTCAAAAACTGGAGCTGCCAGGTGTCACAGAAGGTGCTAGGGAGGCAGGGATTCAAAGCAGGGGGATGGTTTGGAAGTCTGTACAAGCAGCACTGAACCCCTGGGTCCCTGACCTCCACCCCGCCCAGCCATCCAATAGCCCCTCTCACATCCAGGCCAGCCAAGGCAGGTTTATAAACCAGAGGAAGGGAATCAAAGAGGCTCTAGAACCAGGGACACCAGGCCCAGAGAAGATGAGAGCCTCCACTCCAGTCATCTGTCTAGTTTTAGAATGTCATTGGGTGGGCTTACCCCCTCCCCTCAACCCCGGGCAGAGTAGTATCTGGAGAACCACTTCTAAGACAAAGACCCACAGATATGACAATCTGGGGGGAAGGAAACTGCTCCACAGACAAGCTAATTAGCAGCCGCTTGATCGCCCACCCTACACAGACGCCCACCAGTTCATCACCCTCCCCACAGCTTCCAACCGTGCGAATATGAATGGACAGACCAGGATCACCACATACATAAAGGAATCTCCAATACCAAAGACAGAGACCAAAGCAAACCAGGAGGTGGAGGGAAAAGACTTAGAGAGAGAGACAAAGCAGAGAACAGGAGAAAACCTCAAAATAAATCCTACAATTAATGTCCTTTGAGAGATGAAGATATTCCATCCATAAAACATGAACAGGAAGCTATTAAAAGGAACAGAGAGCAAGAAAGTAGAATTAAAAATGTGTAGTAGATTGAACAAACGGCCACAAGCTTCTTCCATCCCAGAACGCCTGCCCGTTTGCCCCTCAGGAGATGGGAGTCTGCTCTGATTATCTATGGCTATGTAACAACCCCCAATTTAGTGGGCTAATTTTGTAGGTTAGAAACTCAGGGAGGGCTGGACTGGGTGATTGATGGAGGTCACTCAGTGGTTTTCAGCTGGTGGTTGGGCTGGTCTGGGGGGTCCAAGATTGTGGCACTCATATCTGGCGCCTTTAGCAGGGGTGGCTGGAAGACTGGTCACAGTTGGCACTGTTGACTGGAATGGTTACATGTGGCCTTTCCAGCATGGTGGTCTGAGGTAGTTGGACCTCTTATGGTGGCTGGCTTCCCCCAGAGTGAGCGTCCCAGGAGAACCAGGTGGAAACTGCGTGGCCTTTTCTGACCTAGCCTTGGAAGGTATGTAGCATCACTTTTGCAGCATTACTAAGGCTGGTCCAGACTCAAGTGGGGTACGTGTGTGACAAACCCATCTCCTGATGGGACAAATATCAAAGGATTTGTGGACATATTTTAAAACTGCCATGCTATTGAAGGATACGCTCCATCACAAAGAGGGACTAAACCAAGGAAGAGGAAAACCTGTATCAGTTAGCTTTGCCTGTGTAACAAACTACTTCAACATTTAGCACCTTAAAACAGCCATGAACCTATGGTTCAGTAGTATGGGCTGGGCCCCCTCATGAGTCTGCAGTCAGCTGACTCATGGCTGTGGTCGACGGCCTCACTCCTGTGTCTGGTGGTTGATATCAGCTGACATCAGCGGGGGTAATGGAGATGATCTGGCCAGGTGTCTCCTACCTCCAGCAAACCAGCCTGGGTTCACGCCAGCCTGGTGGGGCTCACAGGGTTCCCCACAGCTGCAAGACGGCAAAGTCCCCAAACCACAAGTACTTTTTAATCCTCTGCTTGCGTCATGTTTGCTATTATCCTATTGGCCAAAGCAAGTCACATGACTAAGCCCAGTGTCAGTGTGGGAGGGACTTGGGCAAGGGCTCAGACCAGGAGGGGAACCAGGGGCTTTGTTTGGTAAATCTAGACAACATATGAGATACGGGAGACTGTGGAGCGAGGCAAGGGAATTCCTCCTGGGTAGCTGTGCCCCAGGCCCAGAACAAAACAAGTCTAGACGGGCATTAAAGGTCAGAGAGCCCAGAAAAAAGATGGCAGCATGACATTATGGAGGGGTTGGTCTGGGAGGGGATCACGTTGAGGGGTGTTTTACAGAGCTGTTTTCGGGGTGTGGGAAGGCTGGGGTCAAATGTTCAAAGAAATCTAAACAGACAAAAACAGGCAATTGTTAATTCAAGGGGAAAGTGCTGGGAGTTTAAGAGAAAGGAAATGTCATTACAATAGAGTACTCAGTAGGAAACAGTATTTGCATTGCCACAATAATGAAAACACTGGTGTGAAATACACAAAAAATGGATATTGTACTGGGAAAAGGGGAGAGGAGAAACGGGTGTCATTGAGCTAAAATCCCTCCTCTTTTATAACAGGAAGTCAACATACAGTGTCTAAAATGGATACATCAAGAGATAGCTGTGTATTTGTAAGATTTAGAAATATGGAAGTCAATACCAGAAGACACAGCTAAAGGTTACTAAAAATGTGTTTTGGATCAGGTGAGGTGATGGTTACATCCCGAAAAAAGGGGAGGTAAACTTAGAATTTCACTACATCACTCAAGAGCTAAATAGATACCAGACTCCTGGCTCTGCCACCATGAGTAGTGCTTATACTTTTGGGGCCACCGGAAGGGCATGTGCTGAGAGAAACTTCCCTGACCTCCCTCCCAGCAGGGTTAGGGACATTTCCTGGGCTCCCAATGAACCCCACATGGGTTTTCTGGAGGACGATGACATCCTCATCTCTGTACTTGGGGTCCCTCTAAACTGAGTTGAGTCTGGTCTCCCCCTCAGTTTTACACAAGGGGACTGGAGCTCTAAGAAGGGATTTGGTCAAGGGGACAGTGAGGCCTGGTGTGGGGACGGTTGACAGAGGAGTGCTGGGCCCACCAGCCTTGAGTACTAGTCCCTGCTTTGCTGCTTACCTGGCTGTGTGGCCTTGAACCCCTAACCTCTCTGAGACTCAGTTTCTTCATCTGTAACTTGAGGTAATACATCTGGTCCTTGGGGGTATGGTGAGGGTTACACGGGACTGTGTGGTCAGGTGACCCAGTGCGTCTTCAAAGGGTCTTGGTCTCTCATTCTTATCAATGAACTTTCACTCTCAATATATTTTATATATTTATAAAGTAAAAACATATATCACTGTGCCAATATATCATTACCTTATCTAATACTCATGAAAATGGAAATTTAAAAAAGATGAGATAAAAAGTATACAAATAGAATTACTAATTGTTTTTCCTGCAACCCAGTGGGGTACACCCTGCAGCACTTGGACTTCACTTTAGAAACTGCTGATCTTGGACATAGTAGGTGCTTAATAAGTGGAAGTAGTTTTAATGCTATTGCTTTAAAAATGTACGATTATTATTGTTAGAGAAGATCCTTGCTCTTCTCCGAGACTCTAAGCTCAGTGGAAGTAGAGACCAGAAAGGTTTCCCTGAAGTATGCACAATAGGAGCTCAATAAATGTTTGTTGGTGGATGTGCCCAGGGATGAGAGAAGGGTAGAGGAAAGAACACTGGGTTTGGAATGAAACAATCTTGGGCCCAAATTCCAGACTGGTCACAGGCTCACTGTGTGACTTTGGGCAGGTCAGGGCTGGGGTCTGGACCTGTTTCCACATCTGTTAAATGGAATTAACAGACCCTCCCTGGGAGAGTTGAGGTGAGGATGATGGACATTGATGGATGTGATGTGCTCCGTGTTCTGTTCTGTAAGAATACTGCTGCATGACGGTTATCATTGCTCACCCAGCAAACATCATCTGAGCCTCCGGGGTGTGTTAAGAAATGCATTCGTTAGATTGCGTTTGGCTGCAGGTAACAGAATACTTGATTAAAAGTGACTTCAACCATAGAGGTTATTCTATTTTTAACTTTTTAAATTGGTGTATTGCATAAATAAATTTCATAAATCTCGAGCCATACAGCTCAACAGTTTTTGCAGCTATACACACCACCCAGGTCAAGATATAGAACATTCTTGCCACCCCATTTGGCTCCCTCATGCCCTTTTCACAGCTAACCCTCTCCCTATCCCCTGCCACTGCAAAAAGTAACCACTAACCTGACTTCAAACAGTATAGATTAGTTTTGCCAGTTCTTGAACTTCATAGAAATGGGATCATGCAGTGTATACTCTTTTATGTCTAGCTTCTTTTGCTCAATATAATGATTTTAAGATTCATCCCTCTTGTTGCATGTATCAGTAGTTTATTCTTTTTTACTGCTGTGTAATATTCCATTGTATGGCTATGTCACAACATCACAACTTATCTGCATATTCTCTTGTTGATGAACATTTGTGGTGTTTCTTGTGTTCTGTTATTATGAATAAAGCTACTGTGAACATCTTTTTTTTATGAATAAAACTACATGTACATGGCTTTTTGAGGACATGTGTTCATTTCTTTTGGGTAAATACCAAAGAGTGGAGTTGCCTGGTCATTGTGTATGTTTGTATCCAGTTTTAGTAGCTACTGGTCTACAGTTTTCCACAGTGATTGTACAAATTTAAATCCTACCACCAGAGTATGAGAGTTCCAGTTACTCCATGTCCTCACCAACACTTTTTGTATTGTCAGTCTTTTAAATTTTAGCCGTTCTAGTGGGTACAAGATCATATCTCACTGTAGTTTTAATTTGTATTTCCCTGATGAATGATGTTAAGCACCTTTTTGTGTCTTATTGGCCATCTGGATCTCCTCTTTTGTGGGGTTCCTATTCAAGTTTTGCCCCAATTTTTAAAAATTGTTCATTTATTATTCATCACTATTGATATATTGTTATATGAGTGCTTTGTTAGAGAGATATTTCAGCTATCTTCTCCCAGCATGTGGGTTGCCTTTTTGTTCTCTTAATGATGTCTTTTGATAACTAGAATTCTTAATTTTAAGGTGGTCCAATTTATCAATTTTTTCTTTTGTGATCATGCTTTTTGTGTTCCGTGTAAGATATCTCACAATGGCCAAGATTATTAAAATATTTTCCTATGTTTTCCTCTAGAAAAGGTTCATTAGGCCCAAGGGGATTTATTATTATCACACAGAATAAGAAACCTGTGGTCCTAGGGTTGGTTCAGAGGGTCAATAATATTACCAAAGTCTCAGGCTCCTTTGATCCTTCACTTTACCACCCTCAGTGTGTGGTAAGAATGTTCCTTCATGGTCACAAGATGGCTACCACAGCTCCAAGCATCACATCTTCACATGACAACATCCAAAAGCAGGAAGAAGAGGGAAGGGGGAGGTAAGTGTAGATAGAGGGAAGAAACCCTATCCCAGGAGCTCCCAGCTAACTCTCCCTTTTGTCTCACTGGCCAAAACTGGGGCACATGACTACCCCTGACCACAAGGGAAGCTGGGAAAGTGTCTGCCATTTTCAGCTTCTATCATGAGAGATGGGCTCTGCCAGCATGGGAGAAGGAGAGGGGAGGATGAGGGTATGTCTGATCAGTGAACAATTACAATATCTGCCACAGAGAATCAGTGGCAAACAGGACTCAGACCCTTGACTCAAGGTATGGTGAACAATTTTAGGTTTGCCTGGGAAACAGGACTTCAGAGCTAAAATCGAGCAAGTCCTGGGCAAACCAAGACACGTCGGTCACCCTACCTCAAGAAGCTTTCACTTGGCCTGAAGTTGGAGTAGACTAGACCTTGTCTCAAACCTGGATGAGAGAGTCATCCAGAGAAGCCGCTGGGAAGGGAGTGTGAAGCTTGCCTGTGTTTAATTTAACGAATCCCCCAACTTTAGACTCCAGCCCCTGACTTTCCACCACGAGCTATCCTACAGCCAGTCAGTCTGGCTAAACACATTTATGCGTGCCTACTATGTGCCAGGCTCCGTGTGAAGTGCTGGAAATTCTGAATCAGACACAGTTCCTGCCCAGAGGAATTCCCAGTGGGGGAGAGACTGTCAAGTACACAGTCATAGGTTAGGGCTGTGATGGGGGAGGCATGATGGGAGGACAATGCCGTCTGGCTGGGCTTCTGGGGGAGGCACTGCCACCTCGGGGAGGCGCAAGAGCCTGCCAGGTAGGGGAAGAGTGAGAGGTTGTTCCAGGCATGAGCACTGTCCTCTCTCTGGTCTTCTTTTAAAGATGCTGGGCAGACCATTCTTGCAAATTTTATTTTTCCCTTAATAAGATTTTATATCCTCTTTAGGAATGGCCACGCTGTGTGGGCTCCCTGCAAAGCCCTTCACACCCACTCTTATTTGGTCTTCATGATGGCATTATGTGGGTGCAGGGCTGCAGCAATGATTATCCTCATTTTATTGAGGAGGAAACTGAGGCCCAGCCAGAGAGGAGTTGTCCCCTGCCAGGGTCACCCAGCTACCACGTGCCAGAGTGGGCCTTTCAACTCAGCTCATTCCCTCCAGCTGCCGCCTGCAGCCTGAGCCAAGGTTGCTCTAGTGCTGGGGAGGAGAGGTCAGGTCTCCTGATGGCAGGCCTGTCCTGGGGCTCTGCAGTGTCCCCCAGCAGGAGCACCATTAGAGGAGATGGGGGCCAACGTCCAGACATGACCCCAGGACCTTCCCATGGAGCACTGGCCGGCCACAGGGAGGGCCTGCCCCCGTTCCCACCCCTGCAGCCCAGTTTAGCCCCCTTGGAAACCGGGAGTCTCCTCCACCTCTCAGAGATGTGGCAGGTTTTGGGGTCCAGGAGAGAGGGCAGTGGAGTCCCATGGGCCCGGCAGAGTCACTGAAGTGGCTGACAACATCAAAATAAATACCCTCCAGGGAGGGACGCGGTGGCTCCAGGCTGTCCATGGTCTCATGAGAGTGGCTCCCAGCACCAGCAGGGTCGGCACAGTGGGGACAGAGGCCAGCCCCCTTCCCCCAGATCCAAACCCTGAAAGCCCTCTGCAATCACCATGCAAATGGGGCATCATCACCCTCAACCCTACCGGGAAGGTGCACGGATTCACTCCTTCATTTACTCGTTCCTTCACTCCTTCATCTACCCAACAGCTATTGTTTTGAGCACCTTACCTCAAGGAACCTCTTAATTCCAATGCAGCCCAATGTGTCAACCTTTTCTTTCATGACAGTGCTTCTCTTTTATGATAGTGCCGTGCTCTCGGAGCTCGGGAGACAACGGTGACCCTGCCGGCCGCCACACAGCGCTGATGGTGGAGGGGAAGAGAGACCGTAAACATTTAGTCCCATCAATAATGTGTGGTTTGAGTGTGATAACACGAAAGGGAACAGTGGAGAGACAAACAGGTGATCCTGATTTATTTGGGGAGGTGTGGGAGGGTGGCTCACTATAGATTCCGGCACTCTTTCTTCTGAAATCAAATTGTATCAAATATTTTCAAATGTACCCACATTAAATACATTTTTATCTGTAAAATTATTTGAAAGAGTTTTTAAATTTTGTCTTTGGAAAATATTGGCTATGAGTAGTTTATTTATTTAACAGTTGTCTAGACTTCATGACAATTGGCATGCCCCCCTAGGAACGCTTGCAAAGTGAGAAGAATAGACCCACAAAGGGTCTTCAACTCAGCCTTGAGATGTTGAATGGACTGGGGTTCTGAGTAGGATTTTATTGGAGCAGAGATCTGTGGCTAAAACACTGTGGAAACTCTCCTCCCCCGGGGCTACCCCACACACCAGGATTGTAGGTTTGGGCTGGGTGGGGAAAGCTGGTATGGGACAGTCCAGAATGGAAGGGGCAGCACTGGGAACCCCAGGCCAGCACGACTTGGGACAAGGGGTTCAGCATCTGGGAGATACAATGGGAGAGGGGCTTTCCCTGGGCTGGGGATGGGGGGATGGTTAGGGGGTAGTAACTGTAGGACTAGGGCTGACTCTCAGGGCAGACTGCAGTCTTGGCCTGGGCCACCTTGACCTGCAGTCTATGACAGCTGGAGCCCCCTGGGAGCAGTGGAAGGCATTTCTCTGCCCCCTCCTGCAGCAAAGAATGTGGAGGTGAGGCCTCTGGCCACCATCAGGGAGGGCAGGCCAAGCCCATCCCTGGGCCTGAGACCCGGATGGATTTTGGAAAGGAATCTCCCTTTGAGGTGCTAGAGAAATGAGGATTTAAAAAAAAATCATTATTATCATCATGGATCAAAAGCTATAGGGCTAAGCTTAAATTATGCATTTTTTCTAAATAAGCTTCCAAATTTAAGAAAAGAAAATCATTATCATCAAAATTCAATAAAAAGGAAACCCAATGGTTTCCTTTATCCTGTGTTTCTTAAACACAGGAGCAAATGTTTCCCATCACTCTCAATTAAGAAATTCACATTTTAGATGTACAGTGGGTTTGATAAGGACAGATATTTAATAAAGATAGTAAAGTATATCCCTAAAATTTATTACAAAAGGAAAAGTAATAACTTTATAGTGGAGAAATCAGACACCACCTTAATCAAGGGATCAAAGTTAACACCAGCAAAGGGACAAATTGACCTCGTGTGCCTCCTGATGCACTGCACTGGGAAGGACACAGCATCAGTTCTGAGGTGTCTTGACAGAAAGGCATAACCTGAGTCTAATCATGAAGAAACACGGCACAAACCCAAACTGAGGGACATGACATCCTATAAAACAGCATGCCTATATTCTTCAAAAATGTCAATGTCATGAAAAACAAAGACAGGTCAAGAACTGTTCCAGGTTAAGGGAGACTAAAGAGAAACAACAACTAATGCATTATGTGATCCCAGACTGCATCCTGCCCCAGAAAAAATTTCTATAAAGGACATTATTGGAACAGTTAATAAAATTGGAATATAGACTGCAGAGTAGATGAGAAGTATTGGGTGGCTGGCCGGTGGGGAACAGGCGTTCTGCTGTCCTGGCTAGAGTCTCAAGCCATTTGGAAATACCTGCCCAGATGAAAACACACATCCCCTTTGCCACACTGATTCCACTTGTAGGAGTTTATTCCGCACGTACGCATATTTGCAAAATGACATCTGCCTAAGGACAGGCATTGCAAGCCTTGTGGTAACAGCAAATGGCAGGAAACAACCTAAACATCCACCATAGGGCACCAATTAAACAAGCAGTGGCACATCTAAACCATGGAATTTGTGCAGCTGTGAAAAAGAAAGAGGCAGTTCTCCAAGTACTGATGAAGAATGACGTCCAAGATGTGTTGCGAAACTGAAGGGCAGAACACCGCGTACTATGCTACCATTTGGTAAAGAAAAAAGGGGAGGAGAGGATGTACGTGCATATGCTCAGAAATGCATAAACTGTTTCTGAGCGGAAACACAAGAAAGAAACTGGAAAGAGTCGCTGCTTCCAGGAAGGGGAACTGGTGACTGCAGGGCAGGTGGGAGGGAGAGTTCCTTTCCCCAGGGTACACTTTTGTACTGTTTGTGTTTGTACCGCATATGTCCACTACCTATTCAAAAGAGAAGAAAGAAAGAAAGAAGAAGAGGAAGAAGAGCTAGAAGAAGGGAAGGAGGAGACGGAGAAGGAAGGAGAGAAAGGGGAATTATTTTAAAAATTCTTTAAAAATTTTTAAAATATTGTCCGCTTATACCTGCAGTCCTGGCGCACTGTTGGATATGCATAAAAAGAATCACACAGACGACAGACGAAAGGGGACGGTTAAGTCTGTCTTCCACTGACCAGAGGTGGAGACTTTGGCCCCTTCAGCCCTAGAGGAGGACGCAGAGAGGCCTGGCAGGTCTAAGGGGAGCGCCCAGGCCTCCTGATCCCCAGCTGTCCACCCGAGCAGCCACCACCCCAGCGTGCAGGCTGTTCTTCTGCATTTTCCTCAGTGTCCCTGAACTCTCACCATCCCATTCTCTCCCCACACCATGCCCACCCACACCTCGGGGGTATGGATTTCTCCGCAGCCATGTGTGTCTTGGTTAGCACATTTCATCTTTTTCTTGGCTGCTCATTTCGCCACCGAACTGTGAAATACTGGCTCAGCATCCGACGCCAGACAGATCTGAGTTCAGCCCCCGCTGCGCCAAGTCACGTCTCCTCTCTGGGATGCTGTGCAAGGATGAGCTGATGCCTGCAAACGCCGGGCAAGGTGGGACTCACTATGTGGAAGCTTCTGTTATCATGGAAAATGAGCATCATCTGCCAAACGTCCAACACCCACAGAAGCCTCAGCCAAAGCCAAGAAACCCCACAACCCAGGCTCCGGACTCCAGCCGCCTACTCGGGGATGAGGGGTCTGAAACAGCGGCCTGCGACCTGCCCAGCCGTACTCATTCCCTCGTCTTACCTCAGGGAACTCCCTCTTGTACTTGGTGAAGGCAAATCATTGGTGCTCACACACTGTCTGTGTTGATTTATTTAAACTAATAGATTGTAATTATCCAACTCACATATGTAGAATACAAGTGATACATTCTCTTTGAAAATAGCTGAAATGGACAGAAATCTATCAATAAAAAAGTAAAAATAATGAAACACATAAACAGAATGTTGCATGAAAACAGCTAAACACAAAATTGTACCTACCTTATGATTCCATTTATATAAAGTTGGAAAATTGGCAAATTGAATCTAAGGTGATAAAGGGATTGTGAAAACTCTCCTTGAGAGGATAATGGGCAGGGCTACCTGGTGCTGGAATATTCTCTTTCTTCATCTGAGCACCAGTGACAGAAGTGTGTACAATTTGTGAAAATTTAGCAACTTTTTATACCTATCTGTGCACATTTATTTTATTTCTTTTTGTGAGGAAGATCAGCCCTGTGTTAACATCTGCCAATCCTCCTCTTTTTTTGCTGAGGAAGACTGGCCCTGAACTAACATCCATGCCCATCTTCCTCCACTTTATATGGGACGCTGCCACAGCATGGCTTGACAAGCAGTGCGTCGGTGTGCGCCCGGGATCCGAACTGGCGAACCTCGGGCCGCCGCAGCAGAGCACGCGCACTTAACCGCTTGTGCCACCGGGCCGGCCCCTTGTGTACATTTAAAATGTATATTATATTTAAATAAAATTTGAAAGTAAAAATATCCCTTTGCATACCTCCGCATTTTAGTCTCTCCTTCAGAAGCTACCACTTTTAACAGTTTGGTGATTCCTTCCAAGATATTTTTCTATTTGTTTATATTGATAGATTGACAGATGATAAATGGATAGATAGATAGATAGAGTTTTTGTTTTTTCCATAGGTACTACATACTGTTGTTCTGTAACTCCCTATTTTCTTTTAGTAATGTGTCTTAGAGATCGGACCACGTCAGTATCATAGATCTGTTCTTGTTCTTTTTAAGAAGTACACATAGTATTCCATAGGGAGGGTATACCATAGCTCAATCAATGCAGTGCTTTTGGGCATTTAGGTTATTTCCAACTTTTGCCATTTAAACAATGCCGCAAGGAATGTTCTTCTTATTCCTATGAGAGTTGGTATGTTTCTATTGAGCAGATCGCCACAGGAGGAACTTCTGAATCACTGAATGTGCATTTAAAATTTTAATGGATGTTGCCAAATTACCTACCAAAAAATGTTACACCAATTTACAGGCTGTCCATTCATTCATTCATTCATTCATGCCTTTGATGGATAAATATGTATTGAGCACCTACTCTGTGCTGGGCATACTGTTCTAGGTGTTGGGGATTCAACAGTGAACAGGAGATAGTCTTCCCCTCATGGAACTCACAGTCTGGTCAGGGAAACAGCCCAAACAAATAAACATATAAATATATAATACGTCAAGTGATGAGAAGCGCTTAGAAAGAATAGTGGTGTCTGAGCATGCCTGTTTCCCCATTCCTTCACCAACACTGGTGTTACTTATTTTTTATTTTATTTTTTGCTGATTTGATAACTATTTCTTCTGTCATGAATTGTGTCTTTAGTCCCTTTGCCCACTTTATGATGGTGTGTTTTGTCCTCTTCTTGTTGACTTGTAGGAGCCCTTGATTTATGGCGGCTTTTCATCCTCTGACTTATATACGTTGCAACTGTTTTCTCCAGCCTGTTCCTTGTCTTTTATCTTGGTTCACAGTGTTTCACAATGTCCTTACGATGGAGAAACACAGGAAATTTACTTCAGACTTTTATTCTAGGAAAAGTTCCTTCTCAGGAACTGGTTTGGGTTTTCCCTCCTATGAATCCATGTCACTGTTTTCCTTTTCTTGCTGTAGCTACAAGGAAGCTCAGAACAAACCTATCTATCTATTCACCTCTAGCAACAGCCCAGAACCTCACAGCAGGCATTCAGTAACCTGATCTCATCCTTGAGTTTACATTCTTTCCCCTTCTCACAACTTCATTATCCATTTCTCTTCTTATCCTCTAGATTTATAACACCTGTAAGCTGCCTAAAATCATTTTTGCAACAAGGTGGGACATAAATAAATGATCTTATTTCCTGCTCATAGCAGCCCATTTCACAGATGATGAAACTGAGGCCCAGAGAGGGGCAATGACTTGAGCCAGCGCTACAGTGAGTCTGCAGCGGCCAGACCCACACTCAGCCTCTCCACATCTGCTATGCGCCTTCCCTGTCCTGTCTGTCTCTAAAGAGGCCTGTCTCTGATTTGCCAACTGTAACGATCCTAATTCTTCCAGTTGCCTATGACAGAAATCCTGTTAAACAAGCAAAGGGAATGTATTGATTCCCAGAAAGGGCAAATGCAATGGGCTGAAAGAAAGTACAGCTGGAGCCACGCCACAGGCAATCCTGGCAGGCTTCTCTCTGGCTCTCTGCTTGGTAGCATCATCCTTTCCTGCTTCAGACAGCTTCACTCCATGAGGCATAAATACGACACCAACAGCCCCAAGGCTATATCCTGACAGTCTGAAGAGGGAGACCCTCCCTCACAGCCCCAACAGGAAGAAGAGATTCCGAAGGGCTCCACTGCAAAGCCCTCCCCTTGCAGCCAGAGTGACAGGCATCTTGATTGACAGCTCCATCCAGGCTCCTGGAATGGGGAGGAGTTCCCCAGGGACAGAGGAAAGGGAAAGAGAAAGTGTAGTGGGCAAACCTCTGTGCTGACCGAAGCCTATTGTCCCAGGGAGACAGAGATCTTTCCGTGGGGGAAGAGAGATGCTCGCCCCAAGAACAAACCAGCTAAGGAGTGACTTTGGTCTGTCCTTAATGGTAACTCATCTATTTCCCTCCTGCTCTTGAGCTGTCAGTGGCTTTGGGGGCTAATCTGCCACCATCACCTTCAATCTACCATTGTCCCCTTTCAGCTCAGCCCTGCCTACACACTCTGGCCTTTGCTGTTTCCACCTCCTGAGTGCCCCCTTCTTACCACCTAACCAAATCCTAGCATTTCTTCTCTAGGGATCCTTCCTTGAAGACGCCAACCCAGAGATGTCTCCCTCTTCTGAACTTCCCACCCCATCCAAAGATTTTTTTTATAGCAATGACTATGTGCTTGGCTCTATGGGGAGAGACAACAACGTGCCAGTGTAAGAAGATGCATCATCTTTGACCTGAAACATTTCAGAGGGTTGGCTGAATGGTTTCTGGAAGACTATAGTTCATGCTGGAGAAAGCAAACAACACTTCTACCATGGCCCCTGAGGTTGTTTAGGAGACTAAGTGAGAAGAGAAGTGGAAAGAGAAAGCAGTGAATATGTGCTGTGGCAAGTTTTTATGTGTATGATCTAGTTTAGATCTTCCCGAAGCCCTGCCAGGTAAATCTTAATTTATAGGCAAGGGAACTGGTGCTCAGAGAGGTAAAGTGGCTCACCCAAGGTCACACAGCCAGTGAGTGACTCCCAGAACTCGGATTTGAATTGGCCGACTGTCCCATCCTCTTTCCACTCACTCCCTAATAAACACCCCCCGTTATTAAGTGATGACTCACACTACAGAAACGTCTCCTAATTAAATCTGAAAATAGGAAAAGCATTTGGAATGTACTTTGAGGAGGCTAGCCTTAGCAGAATTACTTCCATACTAAGAATTTGTTCCCCAGCTATGTAGCAGCTGGATATTTTGTTTTGTTTTGTTTTTTTTGCATTTCTCAACGTTTCCAACGAGTGGAATGTGAGAAGCGCAGAAGATGACAAGTTTCCACCCTTCGCTTCCTTCCTATGCTGCCTCAAACCCTTTGTACAATAGGGACATAGAAATCCATTGATCAATTGATTTGGAAACCTATTGATGAATTAACATATTCCAACTTTTACCAGACATCCTTGTTTGGGGCAGTTATTGACCCAGAGTAGACACAGCAAAGTCCTAGGTTCCATCCCCCAAAACACAATGACAATCAATGGGGAAAGTCGGTTTCCTTTACAGCCAGCAAGTCTGAGAACACGTCTGTTGTCAAGCTCCAAGTCAAGCCACTAAAAGTGTGGAAAAAAATATGGGCTCTTTCCCTTCCTATCACGTAGAGTTATAGTAAAATAAGCTGAGTTTGGGCATCCTGCTTCATCCTCTCTGAGCTGTGTGACCTGAAGGATGAACCTCCCCAGAGCCTCTGTTTCCCACCAGGAGAATGGTGGCTTTTGCCAGGTGATTGTGAAGGTCCCCTCCAGAATTGGCCGTGAGTCTACAACGGTCTCTCACTCTGAGTCCAGCATCCAGTGGGAACTCAAGTAATTTTTTTGAGAGATTTACTTGAGTAGAGTGACAACGTAGAATATGAGACTGGAGAGTTGGGCGAATCTGGTGCCACCTCCTGGCCATGTGACCTCAAGCAAGCTCATGACCTCTCTGAGGCTCAGCTTCCTCTCCTGTACATGGAGCTGACGATGCCAGCTTTTGAGGGTGCTGAGGATGGAACAGGCTAATATGAATGGTGCTTGGTGATGGTTTACTCTTCCCCTCTTTACCCAGTGAAGGGCAGACTCATTCCCTGGGGACGCCGATGCACAGATCTCGGCCTCCCAAGCCCTCACCCCTGGCCTCAGCTTCAACTACAGATGTGAAAGCCACTGGGCTGGGTCACTGAAGAAGGAGAGACCAGGAAGCACTGGTCCCCAGAGCTCTGTAGCTCCTTCCCTGGGAGATGAGAAATCACCCTACTATTGGGTAGACTGTTGGCCGACTCGCTTGAAATAAAATCCAGTTACTTCTGGTAACCGGCAAGGCCTGACATCATCAAGCCCTAGCTGGCCTCTTCATTTCCTGTGTCTCCTTCCCTCACTCTGCTTCATCCACACTGGCCTCCTTGCAGATCATCGGGCCAGTTAAGCTTGTTCCCACCTCAGAGCCTTTGCACAGCTGCTCCCTCTGCCTGGAATGCTCTTCTCCCAAGTTGTCACAGGGATTGCTTCCTCACTTCCTTCAGGCTTCTGCTCAAATGTCACCTTGTCATAGAGGACTTCCCTGACTATCATCTTGTCTTAGTCACTCCCCACATTGTTCCTCTGCTTTATTTTTCTTCATAGTACTTATGCCCCATGTGCAATGTGTATTCATTTGTTGGCTGTCTGCCATCCACAACCAGAATGTGAACTCCATGAGGGCAGGACTTTGTCCAGCTCAAAGGCATATCTCAGTCCTTGGAATAGTGATTGGTGGATGGTAGGCTTTCAGTAACTATCAAATAAATAGGCGGATGGGTGGATAGGTGGATGGGAGGATGGGTGGATGGGTAAATGGGAGGATGGAAGTATAGGAAAATGGATGATTATAGGTTAGTGGATGGGTGGATGGGTAGATGAGAGGAAGGATGGATGGGAGGATGGGTGATGACAGATGGGTAGATGGGAGGATGGATGGGTGGGAGGATGAATGGGTGGATGGGAAGACAATGGGTGCGTGGATGGGAGAACTGGGTGGATGGGAGGAGGGATAGATGGGAAGATAATAGGGTGGATGAGAGGATGGGTCGATGGATGAATAGGAAGATGGGTGGATGGATGGGTGGATGGATGGGTGGGAGGGTGGGTGGATGGATGAATGGATGGATGGGAGGATGGGTTAATGGATCAATGGATGAATGGGAGGATAGGACGATGGGTCGATGGGTTGATGGGTCAATGGGTAGAATGGAAAATGCACTGGGTTTGGAATAAGACAGATCTGGGTTTCTATTCCAATCCTCTCCCCACTCCCTATCTGACCTTGGCTGAGTTACTCATGCTCTGTAACCCTTTGTTCTCACATCTGCAAAATACACAAAATGAATTCTGCCTCATGGGGTCAGCCTTTGCATCTCTATCTTCCAAGAGGATGTGCAGAGGAGAGCTGAGGGTGCACCAAGTGGTAAGATAAAGGAACATCAGCAGAAAGCATTGCCTCTTCTGACTGTCTCCAAGTGAGAGAACAGATGGCTCAAGATAAGACTGAAGCAGTGGACTGAAAAAGAAGAGAGGTGGATGGCAAAAATATTGGGAACGAAAGCTCAATAGGACCAGTGACTCACTTGATGGAGAGTCTGAGAGAGGGTGGACCCCACATGTGGAGCTGGTAACTGGAGACAGAGTGGGACCATGCCCCCAGCAAGGGGAGGTGTAAATCAAACCCAAATGATCCTGGATCCTTAGCCACAGATCGTTTGCTGGAACTTTGTGATGATTCAGAGAGGCAGCCCAGTAGTTAGGAGTATGGCTTTGGAGCCAGAGGGACCTGAGGTTGAGTCTTAGCTCTGTTCCTGACTTGGGCAAGTTGCTTCCTTTCTCTGAGCTCTGGTCTCCTCAGCTGAGAAATGTAGATAATGATCACTTCTGTCCCTTACGGATGTTGTGAGGATTAAATGAGGCTGTGTGTAAAGTGCTTAGCCTGGATCCTTCACTGGGGAAACCAGCTGCCATGCTGTGAGGAGACTCAAGCGCCCTGTGGAGGGACCCATGTGGAGAGGAACGGAGATCCCCAGCCAACAGCCAGCACCAGCTTGCTGGCCGTGTGAGTGAGCCACCGTGGAGGCAGATCCTCCAGTCCCCACCAAACCTTCAGGTGTGTGCAGTCCCGGTGACATCTGGACTGCAACTTCCTTGAGAGATCCTGAGCCGGAACCACCCAGCTAAGCCATTGCCAAATTCCTGGCCCTCAGAAACTGTGGGAAGTAGTAAATAATTATTGGTATTTTAAGCCAAGAGTCAGCGAAATTTCTCTATAAAAGTCCAGATAGTAAATATTTTAGTCTTTGTGGGCCATGTGGTCTCTGTCACAAGTACTCTGCCATTACAGTGCAAAATCAGCCATAGGCAAACATAAATAAATGTGGCTCTGTTCAAATAAAACTTTATTTATAAAAACAAGTGGCGGGCTGAATTCGGTCTCTGGTCTATAGTTTGCCAACCCCTCTTTTAATCCACTAGAATAAATGATGCATGTGTTTTTTATAGTGTATAAAAATGGTCCCTCTCTTCATGGAGTTGATGGTCTTGCCTGAAATGCCAACTCCATCTCCCAGACATCTTCCCCACTGGATTGCTCAGACCTCAGGGCAGGGTCTATGTTGATTCACCTCCATGTCCTGGCTCTCCCAGCTCTCAGAGCCACGCACAGAGAAAATGCTAACCTAACTATTTGCTGGAGGAACCAACCAGGTAAAACTCAAGACACTCTTTGTGCCACAAGTAAGGAGCAGACTCTTGGGGCTGGGGGAACACTCCAAGGATTAATGTGGTCTGGAAGGCTTCCTGGAGGAGAAGAACTTAAGCTGAATCTTGAAAGGTAGGTACAACTCAGATGAGCATTAAGCAAAAGGACAAGCAGTTCAGGCCAGAGGGAACAGCATGAGCAAAGTGCGGAAGGGCAGACATATGGTGGAGGGGTCAGCATGTTAAGGGCCTTGATTGCCTGGTAAGGGGCTTGAGAGTCATCCTGAAGACCAGGGCTTCCCAAACAGAGGCAAAGGGTCTTCATAGACGGGCTTGGTTTGGATTCCCCAAGAAGCAGACACTGAGATGAGGAATCTAACAAATGGTTAATTTGGGAGGTGATTCTAGGAAACACGCTAAAGAGGGGGACATGAGGCCTGGGAGGAAAGGCAGCCAAAAGGATGCATAATCAAGCAAGCTGCTGACGTGGCCATGAGAGCTCAATCCCAATTGGACCTCAACTGGGGACCTCTGGGAGACAGTGAAGAACATACTTCACGGGTGTCCCAACGTAGGGCGGGGGAGCTGGGTATTTATCCACCAACTCCCATCAGTCATTGCTGGGGGGACATTGGGGACTC
Source organism: Diceros bicornis minor (assembly GCF_020826845.1). Taxonomy (NCBI): domain Eukaryota; kingdom Metazoa; phylum Chordata; class Mammalia; order Perissodactyla; family Rhinocerotidae; genus Diceros; species Diceros bicornis. Next base: position 29,103,421 of record NC_080758.1, on the reverse strand, counting down.
TTGATTCTCCAGCACCTCTGACCTCAGGCAGAGAGTTACAGGTGTTTGTGGAAGGCTCCTTGGGCATGGAAAGGTGAACGCCCAGGGCGCATAGGCAGGACAGTGACGGCGTGTGCTATAGGTGAAGTGACACACCCAAGGAGTAATTGAGCAGCTGTGGGCGTGAGGTGGGCGGGAACAGGAGGAGGAGAAGTCCGAGTCTGAGACCCAGGGTGGATGGGCCCTTCCCGGGGTCGGAAGCCAGAAGGGGAAGAGGCTAAGTTGGGTCCCAGACACCCTGGGTTTGAGATGCCCACAGGACCTCAAGCAGAGCTGTCCAGACTGGGGGTGAAGCATCATGTCAAGCTGGGAAAAGGACTTAGGAGAGCTGCGGAGATGGAGAGAGAACGGAGCAGAAGGCCCGCTGTGGAATGCAGCAAGGAATGCAGCAAGGAGAATGAACAGCAAGAGGAGTTAGCAAAGGAGGAGAAAAGAGGGCAAAAGGGGCAGTTGGGGGGCAGTGGGAGGGGCAGCGTCTCGGGGCTGACCCCCGGGAAGAGCGCAGCTCTGGACTGTGACGCACTCGCAGTGGTGTTGCTGCTCTGTTAGCCCTATTTCAGATGCATCCGTATGGGTCCATTTAAACGCCTTGAATGGCATGGCTGCAAGTAAAAATCTGTTTCTTAATGGATGTTCTTGACCCCATTTTACAGACGAGGTAATTGAGGCTCAGAGAGGTGAAGCAGCCTTGTTCCTGTTCTGCGTGACTGCAAAGCCAATACTCTTTGTTTCCAGTGGGTGCTGAAGCCTCACAGAGAACATCAGCAAGGGTGCCCCGCAGGGCAGAGGGCCACAGGGAGGTTGGAGAGAAAAAGTGGATCTCATGACAGAGAGGGACTGGTCCCCGCTGAGTAAGCTACACCTCGGAGCAGGGAGTGAAGAGGCCAGACCTCCCGAGAGTGTGGAGAGAGAAGGGAGTGAGAAAGCAGCCGCCACGTGTGTGGACAGAGAGTCTAAGATGTTTGCTGATGAGAGGGAGACGTGGAGTGAAGAGCGGAGCAAAGGAGAAGGAGAGGACAGACTGTAGGCAGAGGGAGGGCGGACATGGGGAGAGCCTGGCTGGACCCCCTGAGAAAGGACCGAGGGAAGGAGGAAACTAACAGAGGGTGTGGGGTCCCAGAGGTGGGATTCAGGCTACCCCTCCACCTCACACAAAGAAGGACCAAGAACTGGACATGCAGAAAACAGGAGGGGCCAGTGCTTCCCACTGACACCTGAGGCAGGACCACCAGGCATCCCTCATATCCAATCTCTGTTTCTCTTGGGTAACAACATTTCCCCTGATTCTTTGCCGAGCACGTGGCTGCCCTGTGGAATATTACATTTCCCAGCCTCCCCTGCAGCTGGACGTGGCCACGCGGTTGTGGGCTGCCCAATCCTACCGCTGGAATATGGATGTGTTGGGGGCTGTCTTGGAGCCATGGAGCTAACAGGTGGGAACAGTCCTGCACCACACAGACATTCCACCAGGCTGCACTGCTCACATCTGGGCTGCTGTGGGAGACAGCCACACTGGTACCTTTCTGAATCATTCTTATCCCGACTCTGTTCTCACACAGAATCTAGCCACACAAGTGAGCGTGGTCTCCCACTGCCCCCCAGCTGGTTACTTTCTCTCCACTTCTTTTCTTTTTTGGCACTTTCTGCAACTGGTCCATGATCTGCCTTCCTCCCCCAGCACCTGTCCAACCAGACCGTCAACTCTAGGAGGGCAGGGACATCTCCGAAATCACAGCTAGACACCAAGGCCGGCATAGGGCCTGGGGCAAGATGCCCAGCATGTGCAGACAAGGTCCCTGCCTTCGGGGGCACAAACAGCAAGACAACAAATCAACAAGGCCAGTTCAGATGGTGGGAAACGGTATAAAGGGAACAGAGCAGGCTAAGGGGATGGAGCAAGGTGATGAGGGACGGGGAGCTTTTGATTGTGTGGTCAGGGAAGGCCTCTCTGAGGAGGTGCCATTGGAGCTGAGGCCAGGAAGACAAGAATGATCTCAGCATGGGAGACCTGGGGAGTGTTCTGGGAAGAGGGAACAGCAAGTGCAAAGGCCCTGAGATGGTAATGAGTGGGTGTGTTTGAAGAACAGGGAGGCAACCAGTGTGGCCTGGGGCAGAGAAGTAGAGAAGAGGTGAGGGGGGCTGCCGATCCTGTGGGCCATGATAGGGAAGAACAAGGGGCAACCATGGGCAGGGTTTAAGCAGGGGAAGGAGATGACCTGGTTTCTTTATATCAAGATCCCTTTGGCTTCATTTCGGGTGGGGAGAAGGGGGAGGGGCAGGAGCAAAACCTGCAGACAGCCTGGGAGGAGATGCATGCAGGCAGGAGGTGCTGGGGGCTCGGACCAAGCAGGCAGTCAGAGAGGTGATGAAGAGAAGGGGCTGGGCTTGAGAGCTATTTTGCAGGTAAAATCGACTAGGCATGGTGATTATCTTAGCAGACCTGGAAATAAGAATTCAAGTGCAAACTGGTTACTTGGGAGCTGATCCCAGAGAGCAAAGAAGTGAAGGAAGATGGGAAAAGGAAAGAAACAAATAGAAGGAGGGGTGAGGATCAAGTTGGGCCACTGGGCTTCCACCCCACTGGGAAGTCTGGAGACAGAGTCATCCCACCCAAGGGGCGAGGGAGTTGGGGGCTTATCCGCCAGCTCCCAGCATCATCCTGGGGGGTGTTAACTCAGCAGCACTCCCAGCCTGCCCTGTGGAAGGCTGGAGCCCTGGGTCTGGCCAGCAGTACCTGAAGGGTGAATGCTGAGATGCTACGGGCAGGGCACCCACTGGGGGAGCTAGAGAAATGGCAAGAGGCAGACTTGAGACTGGACACCTTTGCCAACACTGCTCAGGAGCTAAACTGGTCAAAGTCACGAGGGATAGGAGGCGGGCAGTGGAGGCCCCAGGCAGAGACTGGTCCTGGGATTAAGGGGCTGAGGAAGACCAGAGGGTTGGTGCCTATCACGTCCTCCTCAGTCCAATTTTGGCTGAGCTGTCCGGGAAGAAGGACTTGGTGGGCCAGGGGAGGCTGTGGGTCCTGAGGGTCCTTAGGGCTGGGAGGCAGAGGCCAGAGAAGACAAGGGGGAGCTCAGGGAGCCAGGGCTTGGGAGCTGGAGGCAGCCAGATCTACCTCCTCTCAGGGTGACTCTCCAGGACCTGTGAAATGGGTTGTTGTGAGAATTAAGGCAAGAGTGAGGAAGGACCAGAACTCCAGCCTTTCTAAAGCCAACATCCAATCTTGTCCCTCCCCTGTCCTCCTCAAAGGTGGCAGCCCCTGTTCCTCTCCATCACCCCTCTGAGCACCTGCCCTTTCCCATCTCCTTGGAAACACACTCAGGCCCTGCACCCCAACACCCCCCCCCGATACTGCTCTGCTCCCCTTCCCACACACTCCCACACTTCCTCCACTCCAGCCACTCTGCCTCCCTTCACTGCCTTGACCCTAAGTTCATTCCTGCCCCCGGGCCTTTGCATCTGCTGTTCTCTCCGCCTAGAATGCTCTCCCCAGATCTCCACCCAACTTGATCCCTCACTTCACTCAGGTCCCTGGTCAGCATCACCTCTCAAAGAAGCTTCCCTGACTACTCTCGTCATTCTCCATCCCCTCACCCAGCTCTAGCTTTCTTCACAGCACCCCCCATCACCAACGCCATATTCTACATGTACCTGTGTCTTTATTGCTCCTTGTCTCCCCCGCTGGACCGGAAGCTCCAGGAGGGCTGGATTTGGACCTGTTGTGTTGTCGGTTGAGTCCTCAGTGTGTGGACCAGTGCTCAGTAAATACTTGTTGAATGAATGAGTGTTTAACTCCTGCGAGCCCTTCGGGCTCAGCTCAGACATCAGCTCCTGCAGGCCTCTCTCCAGCGCCTGCCCTGGGCTCCCACACCCCCTCCTGCGAGTCTGGAGTTTAGAAGTTATCCGACTTTGTTGTAATGGCCTGCTCTCCTGCTCTGTTTCCCCACCAGGCTGTGAGGGCCTTGTACCTTTAACTCTCACTGCTGCCTGGTGCACGGTTGGTGCTTGGTAATGAATGAATCAATCAACCCACCAGTTAATCAACTACTAATGGCCGGAAACAAGACAGGGAACATGGGGATAGAGAACTTGGGGGCCCAGTGTCCCTCACTGCACCTCATGTGAAGTGATCTTTCTATCTATGCAGCTGCACATAGTAGGAATGCATGAAATATTTTTTGAACAGATAATAATAGCTAACACTTATTAGGCACTTACTACATGCCAGGCACAGTTCCAAGTGCTTTGCACGTATTAACTCATTTAATGCTCACAATAACTTGAATACCATCCCCATTTTACAGATTAGGAAACTGAGGCTCGAGGAGTGCAGCAACTTGCCCACAGTCACATAGGTAGGAAGCAGGAGAAGCAGGACTGCAACCCAGGCAGTTTGACTCCAGCCTCCATGTACCACCAAGCTCTACTGCCTCTCAGCTGAGAAACCACAGATACAAATAATAACAATGGCAGTAACCACTATTACTTGCACCTCTCAGTGTTGGACCTTGTGCTGGGTGCTCTGCAGCCACCTTGTCTTTTGATCTCCAGAGTCCTCCTTGGGCAGCTGTCATTGTCTCCATCTCACAGATGAGGAAAGAGAGGCTCAGAGTGAAGGGCGCACAGCCAGTAAGAGGCTCTGCGTCTCGACTCCTTCCAGAGTGGGAACGTTCGGAGGCCTAACCTTGGCTTTTCTCCTCCACCGTCCTGCACTCAGTTCTCCTCCATCTCCCCGTCCCCATCGCCACCTTTGGGTAGACCCAGAGCCAAAGCTGCCCACACGCCCCTGCCCACCAGAGACCCGCCTCCCCTCACTGTGAAAAACTCTTTGTCTTTCCCTTCGCCCCCCCCTCAGCCAATTACCAAGAGATCAACCTGATTGTGAACATATTTTGGAAATATTTTCACCGTTGTTTTTAAAATTTTTCCCTTGTCTGAAAGAGTGTTACAACTTCAACCACAGAGGAAAGAAAAACTCTACCACAGTGCACCAGGGCTGTGAGTGTAAAACCAGAAACGACTGCATTAAATAATCAAAACTGAAAACCACCAAAACAATAGAACTCCTCAGAGTTGTGGCATCAGGGGCACTTGGGTGTTTGAGGCTGCCCCGGAGTGGGGTTGGGGGGTTTGCAAACACAGGAGATGAGACGGGGTCTCGCTTCTCATAACGGGTTGTAAATCTTGCTCTGATGCCTGTGCCTTCTCCACAGGGTGCTGAGAGAAGTTTTCTTTTCCGTCGTTTCCTGGGTGATGGACTGAAACCTGGAGAAGATGGGCAACTGGGTTCATACAGAAGATCCAGGATGGAGCTAGAGGTAGTGTTCCAGGTTAGAGTCTCCACTGGGGACTCCGTCTGGGCCAGAGCTAGGAGTCAGTATGTAACCAGGATCATGATTCAGTCTATAACAAGGATCAGGGCTCAGCCAAAAGAAGGATCAGGGCTCAGTCTATAAGAAGGATCAAGGCTCAGTCAGTCTATAAGAAGGATCAGGATTCAGTGTGCCACAGGGCCAGGGCTCAATCTAAGATCAGGATCAGGGCTCAGTCTGAGGCTCGAGTCAGGGCTTAGTGTGAAACAACATTCAGTGTTCTGACTGAGACCAAGATGGTGGCTTAGTTTGAGGTTCAGTCCATGATCGTGAATGGGGTCAGAGCCCCACCTGAGACCAGGGTTATGATTTGGTCTAGGATCAGGGTCAAGTTTCAGTGTGTGATGAAGGACCAGGACTCAGTCTATGATAAGAGTCAGGGTTCGGTGTGTGACCAGGATCAGGATTCATCATGGGTCCTCAAACCACCAAAAAGGAGTCTACCACTTCCTGAGACCATAGGCGAATCAGTCCACCTACTAGGCCTCAGTTTCCTCCTCTGGAAGCTGGGGATAATTGTAACCCCTGTCCCGAATCCTTCCACAGTTAAGTGTCAGGCCAAATGAAATAGCGGATGTCAGCAAGCTTTGCAAACTGCAGGGTGTTGCGCAGTTTTTATATAAACACCCCAGAGGAAATCCCAAAGAAGGCTCATTGTGGAAAAGTCTAAATGTCACTAAGCCCCCTGCTCCATCTTCTATCCTAACTTCTCTTATACCTGTAAAACTAATAATAGCTAACATCATAGAGCATGGCCTGGTGCCGGGCACTGTGCTAAGAGCTTCATATGTACTTTAATCCTCAAACAGCCCTGTGAAGTAGATACTGATATTATCCCTATTTTCAGAGGGGGAAACTCAGGCAGAAATAGGTGAAGTAATTTGCTCAAAGTCGCACTTAATATGTAGAAAATCTCTGAGGCAAACCTAGGCAGTTGGGCTCTGAAGACTACACTGAAGTGTAGGAACTGGGGTGGGAGATGAGTCTGGGGGATTCTTTATCGAGCAGACAGACAAGGTGAGAGGTGCAAGTCAGCCAAAGGCCTAGACATGACCCAGGGCCCCCAGCAGCCTGCCTGCGCCTGGGAGGCTGCATCTCTCAGCAGACCCCACTCCCCCCCGGGGACATAGAAGGCTAAGGCAGGAGTTGGCGGGTGGCATTGAGGCATCTCTTTAAACTTGTTTGTTTATGGAAAGAAACTTCAGGCCAGCTGCTGAAAACCTGTATTTTATGGGTAATTTTTCAATTTATTTCACACTGGTATTAAAAACAACCCATCCCACCATGGAGGCTGTGATTCCATTAGGGCTGGCGAGGGGGGTGGCTGGCTTGAAGCAGCTCCTTTGTTCGCCTGAGCATCCCTGGGACAGGGCTGCTGGCCTTCCCTTGGGAAAAATCAGACGAAGTGAAGAGTGAAGACAGGGGTTACAGAGGTTGTGATTTAAGAGGCGAAAAAGATGAAGCCCAGTGGAGGCAGGTGGGGGTTCAATGCCTCTCCTTTATAGATGATGAAACTGAGGCACAGATGATAAAAATTATTAGTGCAGACTCACTCTGGATTAGGCATTGTTTTTACCTGCACTACCTCTAGGTGATCATGAGAATTAATAAGATATTGTCTTGGTTTGGGGTTGCTGAGAAGCAGTCCCTGAGACACACATTTGAGTTCAAGAAGTTTATTTGGCAATTGATCCTGGGAAATGGGCTGAGAATGAAGAGGGAAATAGGATGGGAAGGCAGCCCATGAAGTGTAGGATATCAAGCCAGTTACCACTGTGGACAACCAGAACTCAGGCCTACGGGGGGATCCGGGAGACAGAGTAGAACACGCCTCAGGATATCCCACCCGTTGAAGGAGGGAGTCGGAGGATTTGTCCATCATTGGATATCTCCACTCTGCTACTGAGTCCATCAGCAAGCTGTTTTTGTTTTGTTTTCAATTATTGTAGTGTTCAGTTTTCTAATTTCTATTTGTTTCTTCTTTAAAACTTCTATTTCTTTGCTGAGATTTTCTGTTTCCATTCGTTTTGAGAGAATTTATAATTTCTTGTCAAGGCATTTTTATGACGGCTGCTTTAAAATCCTTGTCAGATAATTCCAACATTTGAATCATTTTAGTATTAGCATTGGTTGATTGTCTTTTCTCATTCAAACTGTGGTTTTCTGGTTCTTGGTATGACAGGTAATTTTCTATATATCTTGGACATTTGGGTTATTATATAAGGAAGCTCCAGGTCCTATTTAAATCTTTTATTTTAGCAGACAGTCTCACTGTTTAGGTGCAGTATGTAGGTGCTTACCTACTTTGGGTGGCTGTAGCTGTGATGACAGTTTAGTTTCTAGAGCCTTTGCAACTGTATTCTGGTCTGCTTTGTTCTTCCGGCGTTAGTCGGGCTAGTATTATCCTGATACTAAAACCAGACAAAGACAGTACAAAAAAATAGAGAGAGATCAATACCCTTCATGAATATAGATGCAAAAATCTCTAACAAAATATTATTAAATACAATTCAGCAATATATAAAAAGAATTATACAACATGGCCAAATGGGGCTTATTCCTGGGAGGGAAGGCTGATTTCCATATTTGAAAAGCAATCAATGTAATGCACCATATAAACAGGCTAACAAAGAAAAATCACAAGATTGTGTCAATAGATGCAAAAAAAGCATATGACAAAATTCAACCCCCATTCATGATAAAAAAAAAAAAATCTCGGAAAAATAGCAATAGAGAGGAATTTCCTCAACTTGATAAAGGGCAAAAAACCTACAGCTAACATCCTACTTAGTGGTGACAGACCAAATGCTTTCCCAATAAGATTGGGAACAAGGCAAAGATGTCTGCTCTCATTACTCTTATTCAGCACAGTGCTAGCGGTTCTAGCCAATGCAATAAGGCAGGAAAAGAAAATAAAAGGCACAGAAAGGAGGGAAGGAAGGAAGGAAGGGAGGGAGGGAGGGAGGAAGAGAGGAAGAAAACTGTCTCTATTTGCAGGTGACATGGTTGTCTATGTTGAAAAACTCTAGAAAACTACAAAAATACTCCTAGAACTAATAAGTGAGTTCAGCAAGGTGGCAGGATACAAGATCAACACATAAAAATCAGTTGTATTTCTATATACTAGGAATGAACATGTGGGCAGCAAAATTAAGAATACAGTACCACTCACAATTGCTTGAAAAAAAGAAAAGAAATCCTTAGGTGTAAATCTAACAAAACATATATAGGACTTGTATGCTGAAAATGACAACACTGATTTAAAAAAAAAAAAATCTCAGAAGATCTAAATAAATGGAGAGACATACCATTTCATGGATTGGAAGACTCAACATAGTCAACAATGTCAATTCTCCCCAAATTGACATACACATTTAATGCAATTCTGATCAAATTCCCAGCAAGATTTTTTTGTAGACATAGACAAAATTACTGTAATATTTATATTGAAAAGCAAAGGCACTAGAACAGCTAAAATAATTTTGAAAAAAAATAAAGTGAGTGGGATCAGTCTACCCAATTTCAAGCTGCAGTAATTATAAAGTAATTATTATAAAGCTGAAGTAATCAAGACAATGTGGTATTGGCAGATAGAACGACACATAGTCCATGGAACAGAATAGATAACCCAGAAATAGTTTCACACATATATGCCCAACTAATTTTTGACAAAAGAGCAAAAGCAATTCAATGGAGGTAGGACAGCTTTTTCAACAAATCATACTGGAGCAACTGGACATCTTACAAGCAAAAAATAAACCTTGACCTAAACCTCACCCTTCCTATAAAAATTAATTCAAAATGGATCATGGACTTAAATGTCAAGCTATATAACTTCTAGAAAAAAATAGAAGAAAATCTTTGAGACTTGGGACAAGGCAAATGTTCTTAGACTTGACACCAAAAGCATAACCTATAAAAGGAAAAAATTGATGAAGTGGACCTCATCAAAATTAAAAACCTTTGCTCTGTGAAAGACACTGGTAAGAGGCTGAAAGGACAAATTACAGACTAAGAGAAAATATTAGCAAATCATATATCCAAAAAAGGATTTCTGTGTAGAATAAAGAACGTTTAAAATGTAACAGGAAAACAAAAATATCCAATTAAAAATGTGCAAAAGACATGCGCAGACATTTCACCAAAGAGAACATACAGAAACTTGTACACAAATGTCCATAGTAGCTTTATTCTTAATAACCAAAAACTGGAAATTATCCAGATGTCTTTCAATGGGTGAATGGGAAAACAAACTATAGTACATCCACACCACGGACTACTACTCAGCAGTAAAAGGCAACTATTCATATGTGCAACAACTTGGACGAATCTCAAGGAAATTATGCTGAGTGAAGAAAGCCAATCTCAAAAGGATATATACCGCATGATTCCATCATATAATATTTGTGTAACAACATAATTATAGAAATGGAGAACAGATTAGTGGTTGTTAGGGGTCAGGGTGGAGGGGAGGGAGTGGGTGGCATGAGGGAGTCTAGTGATGGTCCAATAGAGCATCTTGAGGTAGTGGTGGTTACACCAAGCTATACATGAGATAAAGTTACATCCCAGGAAACTCTTCAATCCCTCAAACTGGGACAATTGGTCACTCAAGTAGGGGCCATCCTGCAGCCCTTGCTGCTCTGAGGAGTAGTTTGGGTTTCACTTGGAAGAAAATCCAGGTCCTCTGGCTGCTTAGGAAGAAGAGCTTGTAGGGGTCACAGCCAACACAGGCAGGAGCTCCTGCATCACTGGGGCAAGAATGAGAGTGGTTCAATGTGGCTGGCTGGCCAGAGATCATAAAACTTTCAGTTTTCCTCCTGAGCACATGGCTAGACTATATTTCCCAGCCACCCTTGCAGGTAAGTGTGGTCACATGACTGAGTTCTGGCCAATGGGATATGGGGGGACATGCTCTGTACCTCCCATAGGTGGTCTTCCATGCCTTGACCCTTCTGCAGTAAGCTTTAAGCCATGTACTGAAGAGAGCAGAGCACAAGCTGGAAGTAACCTGAGTCCTGGCTATCCCACGGGGGAGAAGGATTTGCTGATCAGGAACACATCCTACGAGCATAACATGTTGCAGCCATCGTACCCATCTTCATCTGTTTGTGACAGTGTTCAGCAGTTCCTTAACTGACTGCTGGTGTGCACACCCCCTAGCCTCGATGTCCTCCCTGGACACCTATGTTGGGGGAGGGCGACTGGATGGCAGGCTGGGATTCTCAGACAGCCCCCTATAGCTACAGAGAACCCAAGACCCTCTGAGCATCTCAGGGCGGGGTGGGAGCCTGAATTCTGGCTCTTAGAACCCCAGGAATATCGGATTCTGAAGGGACTGGAGGGGCTCTCGGAGAACACAAAATCCCCTCTGTGCCATTGAACTAATGGGGAAACTGAGCCTACGAGAGTAGGAGGTACTTGGGGAGCCACAAGGAATCAAGGGATGAGTGGCCGCTCTTCATTCATTTGTTCATTCCACAAATATTTATTAAGCACTATATGTGTCAGGCACAGGGATAAAATAGAAGATTCCTGACCTCATGGAACTCACAGACAAGCAAGTTACAAACATGAGCAGGCCAGGCAGTGCCCGGTACCAGGGAGGGTAAAGCAGGACGAGGGGATACAGGGAATGGATGGTCTATTTTATCTGCAGCAGTCAGAGAGAGCCTCTCTGAGCAGGTAACCTGAGAGGAGACAGGCCCTGAGGATATCTGAGGAAGAATTTTCCAGGCAGAGGGAACAGCAAGAAGCCCTGCTGAGGACACACGGCAGACAAGTTTGAGAAACAGGAGGAGGCCTGAGTAGCTGGAGCAGAGGGAGTGGGGGGAGAAGGGGTGAGAGGCTACAGAGCTGGGTGGCTGTTGAGTGGCCCCAGCCTCTGCATGACTCACGATGCACAGTGCTCCGCCTCTGCTCACCTGGGGGCTGTCCTGCTCTGCACTTTGGAGACCTCAGGACTGGGGATGGTTGGGTAGGGGCTGACTTTCCAACTTCCTAAAGCTTGATCTTCGGGGGTCACCTTATTTCTCCAAGTACCTGAATTCCATGTATGAGCTGGGAGACTCCTGCATCTGGAGAACTCATTCATGTATTCTTCATTCATTCATTCTACAAACATGCTGAGTCCTGTTCTATGTGCTAGGCTCCAGGGACCCAGATACGACCTCATCTCTGGACTCAAACAGCTGACAGTTTAGAAGGAGGGACAGACACATCTATAGTTACTACAGTTTTATCAAAGCTGCGATAAAGCGATTGTGGGAGCCCAGAGGAGGCACTAGACCTGGCCTGAGAATCAGGGAAGGCTTCCTGAAAGAGGGGCAGATCCAGGGCTGGGTCCCGAATGAGTTAGTGGAGAAGGGGGATGGGCTGTAGGCCAACATTCCACAGAGAGGCCACACATGAAAGACTCAGAGGTATGACAGGCCTGGAGGTGTTTGTGAAATACCACTCCACAAGGAGTGGAGATCTCTGGGATTAAAGGGGTGAGGGGTGCGGTGGTGGGGAAGACTGAGATCAGAGACGTCAGAACAAGAGGGTTTTGTAGGCCATGATGGAGGGGACCATGCTGGGACACCTGGATGCCCATCCCACTTCTGTCTTAGACTTACTGGGCTACCTGGGCTAGGCACTCCCAATCCCGAGGCCTCAGTGGCCCCATCTGTGAAATGGAGCCATCTGGGTGGGATGGCTCTGACATTTCACCGAGATCCCCAGGACGTTGTCTGCCAGTGTTCACGGAGCTCCACAGAAGAATGGCCAGGCCAGGGCTGCCTCACTCCCCCTGACATACCTTCACATGTCCTCATTGCTCAGGGAGACTCCCTAAGGATGGGGAGAAGGGCTGGAGAGGACACACCAGCGTTTACCTTCCTTTGCTTTTGGATCAAACCACACACACACGAAAAAGGAAGGACAACTGTTCAGCAAGAGAGCGTCAAGGGTAAGGTCCCCTGTGCCCCAAGTAGTGGCTAAGAGGGTGGGCACTGGACCCAGACAGACCACTGACCTGCTGTGTGGGCTTAGGCAAGTCACTCTGCCTCTCTGAGCTCCACCCCCCCCACCCCCCCCCCGCCCCGCAGTGGGACTAATCAGAATAGAACATCACTGGGTTGTTTTGAAGATTATATTACGTGTAAAGTGCTTAGCACAACACCAAGCACAGAGGCCTCAAAACTGAGAGCTAGCATTATTATTATCGTTATTGTTTTTACTGGGCAGGGCGACAGGAGGCCGGCGTGTGCTGTTTGTTGGGTAGGAGGAGGGATTTGGCTCCAAAAGGGTTAAAGTGGAGCCAGCTGCTCCCAGTCCTGTAGATAAGATTGGAGGAAACACAGTCCAGGTCCTCAGCCCCTTCACAAGCGAATTTATGAGGTGCTGGTCACTTGGAGTCAAAGACTAGGGGCTCCCCCAGGCTGCGCCGGAAACATTCAGGGTCAGTGGCCAGAGGGGACTTAGGAATCTCTTGAAAGGCGACAGAGCAGAGAGGGCACAGACCAGACGGGGGTCGCGTCGAAGGAAGAGGCCGCGAGTAGGGGAACGTGAGACAGAAAGACAGAAAAGCAGAGGAAGCGAGGCAGCGGCCCTCACGGGCCAGGCGCAGGAGAAAGGAGATACAGAGAAAGCAGGAGAAAGAAAATCGGGGGCGGGGAGTGGGGCGCAGGGAGGTGCTGAGGGCAGAAGGATGGGGGCCACCGGGCGTCCGCACCTGTGGTGGTGGGGGGGCTCTGTACCTGTGTCTGCCTGGCCGGCGGTGGGTGTGTGAGCAGGGCAGTGCCGGGGCGGAACGACGCCAGACCGCGGACTGCGGGACAGACCGACCTCCCGGCCCCTGGCCTGGGCGACCCCCGCCCCACCGCGCGCCGGCCCCCAGCGGGTTAACGCGCCGCCCCCGCCGCGCCGGCTCCTCCCCGCCGGGGCAGTGTCGCGGCTCCGCCGACGCCCTCACTCGACCTGGCGGCCGGCCCCCGGGCGGACGGAGGGTCCCTGACAGCGGGACCGAGCCCGCGCCCCGCGGATGCGCCCGGCGCGCCCGGAGCAGCCCCCGCGCCCGCCGCGCCGCCGCCGGGTGGTCGCCGGCCGTCGGGCCTCCCCGGGGCCCCCGCGGGCGCCCGCCCCAGGCTGCCCAGATGCGGGCGCCACTCTGCCTGTTGCTGCTCGTCGCCCACGCCGTGGACATGCTCCCCTTGAACCGAAGGAAGAAGCAAGGTACGAGGGGCAGCCCGGCAGGGTGGCTGGGCGGGCGCAGCGGGACAGAAAGGGGAAGGGCCCCTGGGGCATCTGCCTGGTGCCCGGCGCTCTGGGCCATTGACTTCTCCCGAGAGCTCTCAGTTCCACTCTACAGATGGGGACACTGAGGCCCCAGGGCACCCACTGAGCAAGCTAGAGCAGGGAAGCTCTCCAGGGAGGAAAGGGGCTGGCGGGGCTTTCTCACTGAGCCCACTCCCTATGGTAGCAGCATTGCTCGGGGGAGCAGGGCGGCTCTGTGCAAAGACAGAAAGCCCCAGGTGCCGGCTGGAGGGCACAGGGATGAGGGGACAGAGTCAGTAGCTTAGAAGCCATCCCAAGCATCGGTGCTGAACCAGGAGGTGACAAAGAGCTCTGGGCTGGGAGTCCATATGCCCCAGTAGGATCACCGACCCTGACACACTGTGTCACCTCAGAGAAGTCGGTGATCTTTGGTGGGGCCCCCTCGGGGGAGGGCATGAGCTGCAGAGGTCAGGGAGACCTGAGACCTGAGTTCAAGTCCATTTATTTTGGGGGTGACCTGGAAGAAGTCCAGCCCCTCCCAGAGCCTCAGTTTTTCCATCTTGGCCTCCTCTGGCCACGGGGAAGATGAACAAGGTTCAAACTATAAACGTACCTGGGGCACTAAGCCAGGGAACCCTTGCAGTCTCACCTTGGCGTCCTATGTCACCGCCCCTCACTACCAGAATCAGAACGTCCTCAGGAGGTGGGTTTGAGGCTGTCCCTGCAGAGCCGGGGGCGGCAGAGCTGGCGGGGCCGAGGAGGGTGAGCCGGTGAGTAAGTCTCCTGCCTGAGCCGGGCAGCCATTCGGCCTCTGGATGCCTGTTTGAGAATCAACAGTTGAATACCCACCACTGTGCCAAGGGTTTTCCATGCGCTGTCTCGTGGAATCCTGCTACATCTTCCTAACATAGGGGTCATCCCATTTTCTAAAGCCACATGCCAAGGCTCAGACAGGTTAAGTAACTTGGCTAAGTTCTCCAGCAGGTGAATGGAAGACCCAGTGTCCGCTGTCTTTCCAGTTCTAGTGTTAGGTCTGAGCAAAGCTACATAAGAAAGAGAACAAGAGTCTGCCCTCTGGGGGCTTCTAGTCCATTAGAGAGAAAAGCCGTACATGGACACAGTCCCTCCTGGAGTGGAGCAGGAAGCAGTGAGGGGCTATGGGAGAGCTGGGAGGTGGGATTGGGTGCGGCAGGGAGACTACGGCCAGAAGGGCTCCAACCCCGGTGAGACTGCACAGAGGGACCCAGGGAGTGGAGAGATGGGTGGGCTTCAGTCAGCACGGGGAGTTTGGGACTTCTTGGGGACACTCCTCTGTGAATGGCCCTGGTATAGAGGTTAAGTATATGGGCTCTGGAGTCAGCCTGCCTAGGTTCAAATCCCGGCTTCCCCGGGTATCAGCTGAGTGACCTTGGGGAAGCCACTTTGCCTCTCTGAACCTCGGTTTACCCATCTGAGAGTCTTTTAGAAGATCTCTAAGGTCTTTCTCAGTTCTAAAAAAGACCAAAAAATGAAAACTTTCTCTTCATTGACTCCTCTTTAACATAGGAGTGGTAATCTTAAGTATCCAGCTCACAGGGCCGATGTGGGGGAGACGAATGAGTTACTGTGTATCTTAAGTGAGTAGCCGGGTACACAGGCTCCTAGTGGGCACTTGCATTAGTCATTCTCACTTCCTGCCTATTGTGTCCTTGGCTGCTCGTAACAGCCTAGCAGAGGGAGGAGGTATGCTTGTTTTCTGGATGAGGAAACTGCTTCAGAGAGGGAGACTGATTTGTCCAAGGTTGCACATAGCGAAGCAGGCTCGAATCCCAATCCATCTGATGGGACGCTGAGAAGATGTCTCCTGAGCTGTGTTGGTCTTCCCTTCTCGGAGCCTCAGTTTCCCCTTCTCGGAGCCTCAGTTTCCCCATCTGAAGAGGAGCTGGTTTAGATCTTTAAGGTGCTTCTTAGTTCTAAAACAAAGAATAAAGGAAATGAAAAATTCCAAACCCTCCCCTGTCCCCAGCTCACCCCCACCCCCCGTTGCTCAGTGAGGAGTTCAGCACGGCTGCTCCTGACACTGCCCAGTTTGGTGGTTGATCTCCTGAGTCTGGGACGCTCGCACGCCCAGCCCTGTGTCTTCCCAGAGAGAGGCCTGTGGCTCCATTTATCAGTTGCGGTGGAGACAGCCTTGGATCTCAGTCCCACCCCGACCCCTTTGTACTGTGTGGCCTTGGGTACGTGGACTCCCCCGCTCCTGCCCACAGCCTCAGTTTCCCCATTGGCACTGGAGTGGGGGCGGGGAGTAGAGAAACTCTTCCTGTAGCGTATTCTGCAAGGTGGTCATAGGAGTCCTGACCAAATAGGTTTGAGATATGCTGGGTTTAGCAGATTTCTTGACTGCAGGACTTATCAGAGCTTTCATGGTGAAGAGGCTGGGAATAGACAGCAGGACTTTTCCCAAAGTAATTACACACCAGAGACCATTTTTCATAAGACAGCTGCTTGGAGAATTCCACACAAGATCCTTGAGTGTCTTACCAGCTTTGACGTTCTGGTCTAACTTTCGCAGAATGTGTCCTGAAGGTACCCGGGTATTACAGTGCTTCTTTCTTCCTCCTCCCTCCCTCCCTCCCTCCCTTTCTTCCTTCCTTCCTTTCTTTCCTTTCACTTGTTCATTCAACAAGTGTCGCAGGGCAGCCCCTGTGCCAGGCCTGTGTTGGGAACCTTGGGGTGCTGAGGTGAGGAGCTGCTGGTGTGGAGGGGTGCCCCCTCCCTGCCCTCCCTGCCCGACTCGCTGGGCCAGCGGCCTCCCGGTCTGAGCCGTTACCCTCAGGGCCTGGCTCCCGCAGACCCGCGCTTCCTCAGCACCGGCGTCGCTGTTGCTTGATGAAACCCAATTTTTCTGTTTCTAAGACAAGAAAGAATGAAAGAATAGGCTTGAGAAAGGTTCTTGGATCTCAAGTGTCTCTTACAAAACTACATTTTAATTAACTAAGGGTAAACGAGTCAGAACCAGATGGGGACATTTCTCTTGAAATGTGCTGGGGTGTCCTGGCAATGGGACAGTCGGGCAGAGTGAGGGGTCTGTGCCCCCCACCCCGATACGGAGCCTCATGTAGGCATCGAGGAGAAGACAGGCCATGACTGACTTTCCCCAACATCCAAGGCCTCCTGGGGAGGGGGCTTGGTGGAGGCGAGAGTCCCCCACACTTGCATGGTGCTTCTAGATCCTTCTAGACCTGAGGCAGCAAGGGGCAGAGGGCAGAGCTCAGGAATTCACATAGCCCTGGGTTCAAATCCTGAGCCCTCTCCTGCGTAGATGTGTGGCCTGGGACAGGTTGCGTGCCTTCTCCCATCCATGGTCCACATCTGTGAAATGGGAACAGGTGTAGCTACCTCTTTGGTGGTTGGGAAGGTCCCCCACAGTCCCAGAGGGAAGGTGCCGAAGGCATACAGTAGGAGCTTCATAAGGATTCAGCCACTTCTGCCTCCCATTTGACGGCAGAGCGTGATGCTCCCTGGACTGGGGGGCGGGGGGTCCCTCGTGGGTTGAATCTCACCTCTGCCCTTCTCCCCTCTCTGAGCCTCTTTTTCTTTATCTGTCAGAGGACCGTGGCAGCACCCACTGCGGAGGCCTGTTACGTGGAGTGAATATAATAATTCTCTGTAACTGCAAAGCCCTGTGTGGATGGCCGGGAAGGTGGGACCGTTCCCATGCATAGACAGGGAAACCGAGACCCGGCAAGCAGGTGCCCAGAGCTGCTGGCAGTGGCAGAGATGGGGGAGGACCCAGGTTTCTTGTCTCCAGGTTGGGGCTGTGGCTGGGCAGAGAACAAGGTGTGCCCTCTTAAACACTGGTGTCCAGGTGACACCAGGGAGAAATGCAAAACGGACTCGGAAAGGGCAGGATAGGGGGCGATAACTGCCTGCAGAGGGCTCAGGGAGGTGCTCTGTGCCTCAGTAGAATGCTACTCTGGGCAAGTGTTTCTGCCCCTCTGGGCGCGGCTTTCCTCATAAAGTAGGGGCCACTTGAGAGAAGGGAAGCAGAATAGTTGGCATACAGTCGGTGCTCAATAAACTGAGCTCTACCCGCCCGCCCTCTCCCTCTGCAGCCAGTTCTGGAGCCAGGCTCCGGCTCAAAGGGGATGCTGTTTTCACCTCACATGGCCCTCACCCCTGGGGGGAAACCACCTCCCTCTCCCATAGATGGAAACCTCCCAGCCCCAATCCAGCCACCAAAGGAAGCCCTTGAGGCCACTTAGTGAGGGCCCGCCCTGTGCCAGCAGCTCTGCGTATGGGTTGTGAATCCTCACTAGGACACTGCCTTGTGTTACACCCATTTCCCAGATGAGGGAAATGAGGCTCAGAAAGGGGCAATGACCTGCCCAGGAGCTCCCGACAGCTGAGCTGGGGTGTGGACCCAGAGTTCTGGAGGCTTCAAAGACTGGGCACAGAAATAGAAATGAATCCTGTTAGTGAATTGCCAAAGGCTGCAAGGTGGAGGCATCTGAGAGGAGCCTCATCAGAGGGGTAGCATTCAGGATTTTGCCAGGCAGAGGTGGCAGCAGGGTAGGGGAGGGAGGGGAAGAGAGGGTCTGGTCAGGTAGGAAGGGTCCGGGGAGCTGTGTGGCCAGAGGAAGGGGAGGTCCGATTGCACACAGGGCCAGAGTCCAGTCATGGAGGGCCTCGGATGCCGCTGGCCTGTCACCATCATCACGAAGAAATATTTATTGAGCCCCTCCTCTGGACCAGGTCCTGGACTAGGTGTTGATGAGGATAGCAGAGATGCACTCCACCATCCCTGCCGTCAGAGTGCCCAGGGTCTCCTTGAGATGCCAGGCACGGAGCCTGACAGATTGACAGGGACAGGACCCGGTGCCCCCAGCGCAGCCCTGAGAAGCAGGTTGGTGGTGCTCCTAGTCACAGCAAAGGAATCTGAGGCTCAAGGAGGGGGCGTTTCTTGGCTGAAGTGTCGCTTGGATACGGTGACCTTACTCATTTTGTTCGCCTGTCTTTTCTGTCTATTGGTCCACTGTTTATTCATCCATCCTTCCATCTTTCCATCCTTCCGTCTAGTGAACAAACTGAAGCTTGAATTAATTCAAAGTTTTTCAAACTGAGGTTTTCCACCTATCAGCAGATCAGGGAAGTAAATTTAGTAAGTGCAGCCAGCGTTTTTGAATGAAATGGACGGAATGGAATGGAATAGAACCAAACAGTAAAGAATAGAATAAAATAGAGTGAGGTCGGCAAACTTTTTTTGTAAAGGGCCAGATAGTAAATATTTTAGGCTTTGAGGGCCACACATGATCTGTCACATGCTCATCTTTGTTTTTGTTGTATTTTTTTAACAACCCTTTTAAAATATTAAACCATTCTTAGCTCACAGGCCATGTACAAACAGACTGTAGGCCAGATTTGGCCCATGGGCTATAGTTTGCCAACCTCCTTTTTAGGAAATATCAGAGTGCATTGCAAGTGTTAAGATTAATTATTATGAGAAATGTGTTTTGGGTTACATATGTATGTGTGTACCAGTGGGTGAGCATGCGTGCACATGGGTGGGCTATGTGTGAGAGTGTGTGAATGACTGTGTGTGTGATCTGTGTACTCTGTGTGTACTGCTATAAAAATGTAATTTTTACCATTGTCAAAGAAGTGTGGAGGCCACTGTATCAGCTGAGCCCAATGCAGTCCTCACGACATCTCTAAGAGGCGGGCTCTAGGAGGGTCCCTATATTATAGATGTGGAGACTAAGGTCCAGTGCGTCACAAAGCAATAAGCATATGAATCCCGGGAGTCTGGCTCTAGAGCTCAAATGTGACACCAAATTGCCTCAGTCAGAAGCAGCTGCCCCCGACACATTTCGCAGGTCCTTAGTTCATGTGTGTTTTTCCTAATGGCCCTGAATCTGGTGGCCACGTCCTTCCAGAGGCGTATGGATTTCAGCCCCTGGAAGGTAGAATGATCCATCGGGGCCCTAAATATATCCTCCTGTGTCAGACACCCCTGAGCAGCCAGTGAGCACCAGACATGGCCTGGTCTTTCACACTGATCCTCACCCCAGCCCTGCCAGGTGGATATGGTGGCCCCCTCGCCCCTTACAGAAGAGAAAGCCTGGTCCAGAGAGGGGGGACTGGCTTGTCCAAGGTCACAGAGCAAATGTGTGTGTGTGACCAGGTCTTCCTGATTCCAGAGCCACAGGAGCAAATCCTGCCTACTATGCACTTCTCCAGAAAACCCATCTAATGCCGCCATTAAGCCCTCTCTCGTTTGCACAGTGCTTTACAGTTTGCAGAGCAGTTCACTGTTCATTTTCTCTCTGGAGTTCTGGAGAAGGGTTATAGAATAATGGAACGTTAGGGCTGAAAAGGCCAATTTAGATCTTGAGACCAACACTTGTCAAAATGGAGCCTCAAGCAGGGAAGCACCTCACCCAAGGTCCCCCTGTGGTGGGTGGAGGTGAGGGTGCGGGGGAGATCATGGGGTGAGGGCGGCTTTGGGTAGGTAGAAGAAAGCAGCCTGCTCCAGAGCCTGAAAGTCTGGTTTAGAGCCTCTCACAGCCTCAGTTTCCTCATGTGACTTGGGAATGCTCTGCCTGCTTTGCTTTCTCCCAGGTCGGGGATAAATGTCAGACGAGAGGAGGCAACCAAGAGGGCTCTCACAGCTTGAAGGCTGTCTGTCGAGCTTTCTTCACAACCAGAGGCCAGCCCGGGGTTGGGAGCCTTGTAAGGGCCTCTGGAGTTACCTGAGTGCCACATAGGGTCTGTGGCTCGGCTGTGTGGTTCCAACCTGGACCTGGCGGAGGCCTGGGACGGACACAGACCCACCATGGCCTCGAGGCCTCGGGCTGTGGACACTGTCAGGACACAGAATGGCCCGGGGCTTGGTGGACACCCAGGAGCACACTCCTCACCTATGTATCCACACAATATATGTTCCTAAACACACACACACACACATATATATATATATTTCTTTCTTTTTTTAAAAATCCTTAATTTTCACTGGCATCAAAGGTTTAGAAAAGTCTCTTTTTGATTGGGTTTTGTGGTTGAGCATTTACTCTATGTCAGATATTACCTGTATTATTTTATTTTATTTAACAATGTCAGGCACTGTTCTAAGTACTTTATACATAGGAACTGATTAAATTCTTCTAATAAACCTATGAGGTGGGTACTATTATTATCCCTATTTCACAGATGAGAAAACTGAGGCGCAGAGAGGTTAAGTAACTTGTCCAAGGTCACACAGCCAAGGTTCATATCCTGCCTGGTCCCAGAGCCCAAGCTCTAATACTGAGCTCAGCTGCCTCCCAGCCTTTTTTAGTCCTCACAGCAACCTGTGAGGGGACTGCTTTTATCTATATTTTACAGAGGAGGAAACTGAATTAAGAGAGAGGAGCATTAGTTGAAGTATGTGAAATTCCCATTTTTGTAGGTTGAAAACAGCCCAATATTAGCAATTTGTATGTTTCAGTCTAGTAGGTTGGCAAAGTTAGTTTTGCAGAACCACGATTTAAACCCAAACACTTGGTCCCAAAGCTTGGGTGTATGCTGGACCTTCTCCCAGTGCATCCACATAATAGCCTATGAGGTGGTTTGATCCTGTTATTCCACAGGGAAGGCCCTCCCAGCTCAGAGAGGGCAATCGACTTGCCAAGAGCACACAGCCAGGACGGGGAGAGGTTGGAATGTGCCCCCAGGGCTCCACGGGCCAGAGCCTCCTTTCTTGGCCCTGTGTGACGGTGAGCACCAGCCAGGACACACACGCCCTTGGCCCCCCCCTTGGGGTTTCCTTCAGGTCCCACGGGGAATGGTGTGGTCCCCATCGCTGGTGGGTGAAGCTGAGTCCTCTCGGTGCTGCTGTGCCAGGCTGGGCCACCACTGCCTGTCCTAGCATGATTTCTTTCAGTGATGCCATGTGATTCACAGGGTCCCGGCTCTGTGGCCTGTGGTGGGGACTCCACTTCCCTGTCGGGGGTGGGGGTTCTGTTTCACCAGCTCAAAAGAAAGGCATTCCCATGCCTGAGGGACCCAGACCACAGGGGAAAACCACTCCCTTTCGCCAGAAGCCTTCACTTTCCCTGAAGCCTGACGACAGTGCCCACATCCGCAGGGGTGGAGACACACAGAGAAGAAATGTCACGGCTGCCCTTCCAGAAACTGCTGTGGGGTTGGCAAGTGGGCACAGCTGTGTCTAGCGAGTCCCAGACGAGCAGTGGGAGGCCGGCAGGCTGTCACGAAGGCCGTGAGCTCTGCCACTCACTAGCCGAGTGACCTCGGGCAGGTGGTCTCTCCCCTCTGTGCCTCTGTTGGCTAATTTGCAAAATGGGGCATGAAACGAGTTCCTAGCACGTAGGGAGTGGTCAGTTAGCGACTGTGAAGAGTGTCCAGCGCCAGGCGGGAGTGTGGGGTTTGGGCTGTGACAGGCCTGGGCTCAGCTCCCAGCCATGGCTACTGCCACACTTGGGGGAAACTATTTCCCTCCTGGATCTCAGTGCCGTCTCTCAGTGCGATGGGACCATCAGAGCATCTACATCATACGCTTGTCCTGAAGATCATGGAGACGATGCATGTAACCCACCTGGGAGACAGTCGGTGCGACTGTCATGCGTGAGAGAACGGTCATGCGTCATGGGGGTTGGCTCTTTCTAGTGTCCAGAACATTCCAGCCTGATGTCAGACATGCCCCTGCCTCTGTTTGAAAGTCCTCAGCAGACCTAACTCGTCGAAAGGTTACTTTGAGAAGCCCGGATTCAGAGGATAGGGTGGTCCTGAGTGCTGTGTGACTGTGGCCCAGTGACTCACCCTCTCTAAGCCTCTGTTCACTCCTCTGTGAGAGCAGCCCTCGGAGGGTACAGTGAGGATGGAAGGGTGTGTGTGTGTGTGTGTGTGGTGTCCGCACATGATAAATGTATAAACGATGCGATGGCTGTTTGTGGATGAGGCCGAGGTGGAGCTGATGTCCTACCCTCTGCCCACAGCAGGCTGGAAAACCCCATCAGACGCTGCCTTTGGGATATGCTCTTGCTTCCTCCTCCCCTCCTCCCATTCTGGCAGGCATTTGGGTCCATCGGACTCCTTAATTCACAGCACATCATCAGCATCCGTCCCACAAGACCCTGCTCTCGTGTTGTGTTATTTTATTTTTCTTTCTTTATTTTTTAAGTTGTTACAAATTACCGATTTTTTATTTTACTCAAAATTTATTTCACTTATTTTTAAATTTCTTATTTTTATTTTAACTTAAAATGTATTTTATTTATTTTTATTAATTTTAATGTAATTTATTTAAATTCACTTTATATTTTTTATTTTGTTGTTCCGTTTTATTTTTCTAAGTTATTTTTAATTTTTATCATTTAATTTAGTTTTTAAATGCTATTTTATTTAAAATTTTTAATTAATTTTAATTATTTTTATTCAATTTTTATTCCCCTTATTTTAAAATTTTTATTTTGCTTTTTAGTTTTTTTCATTTTTTTCTTATATTTTATTTTTATTTTGCCCACTTTTTAATTGAGTGTCCTGAATTTTTCTTGTCAGTGTATAGGACTTCCTTGTATTATTTACGTATTCATCCCTGTTGATTTTTTTTGTGTGTGTGTGAGGAAGGTCAGCCCTGAGCTAACATCTGCCAATCCTCCTGTTTTTGCTGAGGAAGACTGGCCCTGGGCTAACATCTGTGCCCATCTTCCTCTACCTTATATGGGACGCCACCACAGCATGGCCTAACACAGCATGGGCGCCCCGGATCTGAACCTGTGAACCCTCGGGCCGCCAAAGTGGAGCACGCGCACCCAACCGCTGCACCACCGGGCTCGCCCCCCATCCCCTGTAGATTTGGACGTTGAAGATCTCGTTCTTGAGTCTGAAACCCATCTGCTAACTTTGTCCTTTGGAGAATATAAATCGTTATTTATGACACTGTTCATGTCGTCAAATCCCTTGAGGTTTTTTGGGGGAGCGAGGGGGTTCTTCTGCCATATGGCCTAGGCTTTTTGGCTTTTTGACCTTATAAAAAGTGTTTATAAGAAGGTTTCATAAGAAGGGTGTGAGCCCCAATTCTCCATCCCTCGAGCGGACCCCGCTTCCCATGAGCGATTCTCCCTTGACTAGGGTTGATGCCCTGACACAGCAGCCCCGCCCTTCCTGAGGACACTGCTGGACTCTCAAATGCGGCGCCGCTTCTCTGCTCACCCTCTTTCCTGACGGTGCCCCGTGCTGCATCCCAGTCAGCACACATCTGTCCAACTCCTGCCGTCAGCCGGCCCCTGTCCTTGGGGGTCCCAGACTGACGGAGGAGGCAGGCCAACAGCGTGAGTTTTAGTTAGAGTAGGAGCGGTGTCAGCTGGAGAGCCCTGCCACTGGAGACAGGTGAAGTGGGCTTGAAAGGCCCCCCGAGGGGGCTCAGTCCTCCCTGTGGGCTGAGCATCCCAGTCAGGCGCTGACATTCTCCCAGGGCGGCTTTGGCTGAATCGCTTCAGTTTGTGGATCATCTTATTCTCTCACATCAAGGAGCCTCCTGCCCACCCCCCCAAAAAAAAGGAAAGGAAAAGAAAACAGGCACTCAGGACATTTGTGCATAAAGCGGACTTTATTAAAGGTCTGGGGAGTCTAAGGGCTCCATCCTGCAGTGCAGACGGTTTCAGACTGGAGACGACTGAGTTGGTCCTCTCTCCTCCCGCCATGGCCCGCTGATGTTGCAGAGAATAACTCCTCCTCCTGTCTGTCCCCGCAAACAGCTTGGGGCTCATCTCTGGTGGGCCTTGGGCCCTGAGAGATGTATGGCTTTCAATGGCACTTCTCTGCTTTTGGAGAGCCACCAGGCAGGAGTCAGCAGGGAGGGGCAGCAGGTCACCAGGGAGGCGTGGCCCCCAGCAGTTAGGAGCTTGGTGTCTGGTTTGCATCCCACCTGACTCCTCGCTGTGAGTTCTTGGGTCAATCACTTCACCTGTCTGAGCCTCAGTTTTCTCATCCATGAAGGTGGGGTAAGTGTAGCCCCAGCTTTGTAGGGCTGTGGTGGGTTAGAAATGATATAACTCGAGGACCTGGGTAGCACAGCGTCCTGCACGTGCAGACACGCAGCCAGCGTTAGCCTCCTTCTGCCCGTTTGCAGTCCTGGTCCCTCAGAGGGTCTGCCAGAGCTGACAGAGACCAGCAGCCCTGCCTGCAGCTGCTCATCTTGGTTCCAGCCCTTAATCCTGGTTTTAACTGGGCCAGAAGGATTATGGTTCCCATTTTGCAGATCAGGAAACTGAGACCCGCTGACAGTGGGTGCAGAATTCCCAGGCCCATGCAAGCCCTGGTCTCTCCGATCACCTGGATTTCAGTTCGGTGGAGATAGTACCCCAGGGCCACAAGAGGTTTCCAAGGTAGAGCCAGGATCGTGGAAGCCCCCACCTCCCTGTGTTCCTGCTGCCCCCACCACACACCATGCCTGTCTTCCCTTCTTCCATTCAGCTCCTCCTACCGGCATCATACCATTTATTGAGCACCTACTGTGTGCCAGGCACTTGGTGGGCATTACCTGCAACCTTAGGAGATTGGACCCATTTTACAGAAGAGGAAAGTAGGCCCACATAGGTGACGTCACTTGCCCAGGTTCCCATAGCCCTTGTAGAGTCAGTTGGAAGCCAGGGTGGGGCTCTGAAGCCAGGGACCTCTTTCACTGTGCCAGGAATTGGTGAGCTAAACCGGGGCAGAGCACAGGATAAGGTCGGCTCCCATTGGTGAGTACTTGGCAGATGAGCTGGGCACACAACCAGGTGCTCTGCAAGTTACTACCTCCCTTTACCCTCCAGGGGACCCTTGGAGAGCACCATTCCTATTTTGCAGATGAGGTGCTGAGGCTCAGAGAAGTCAAAGGGCCTTCTAGGGTCAAGGTGGCAGAGCTGGGATTCAAACCAGACTGTGTGTGACCTGGGCTTCTGCCTGCCCGGCGCTGCCTCCCATCCCCCCATTTCCTGGGGCTGGGCATTTGGTCTGGGGTCCTGGCCTGGAGAGATGTCACTGTGACACCACTTATTCTCAGCTTTGAGTGACTTAGGGAGCCACCAGGGCCTCGCGTTCGCCCCCAGCTTGGAGGCGGGTGTGCAGCAGATGCAGGGAGCGTAGCTGAATGGCAAGGCTACTTAAAAACAAGCAGGGAACCCAGAACAGGCACCTCGTCCCCACAGCCTGTGAAAGTCAACAGCAGCAGCAGGTCGAGGAGGCAGGACCACAACCGATGGCGGGAGAAGCGGAGCGATTGGGGCGTTTATGGAGGAGGCTATGGGGTAGACATGGTCATGGGATTCTCCATTTAGGTCTCTTTAGAGCTGAGGGCGAGTAACAGATCTGCGAAGCACCAACTACGTGCTACACCACCGACTACGCTATTTACCTTTTAACTCTCATAATTACCCACCAGCAAAGCTTGTCTGTCCTCCCTCCCTGCTCCTCACAGCCACCAGCCTCGTGCAGACCACCTGGCTGCCCACAGGCCTCGGCCCCGGGCTCCTGGCTCCCACTCCTGCCCCTACAGTCCATTCCCCTCAGCACCAGAGGGAGCTTTCAAGGCGGACACTCCTCGGCCTGTACCCATCTCGCTTCCAGGAAAACCCAGCACCGTCCAGACTCCTTCTGAGCCCACACACCCGGGTCTGGTCCCATCCACCCTTCTGATCTCCTCGCCTACTCCTGTCCCTTGGTCACTGCACTCTGGCCTCACCTCACCCTCTTCCGTGCCAAGCTCCTTCCAGTTCCTGGATCTTGGTGCCTCCTTTTCCTGTACGTCTCAGCGAGGCCTTTCTTGGCGGCCCAGGCCCTCCTCCCATCACTGCTAACTTTCATTTACTCCCTGTCATTCTCTCCAATGATCTCTCTTTCCTTGAGAGTGCATATTCCCTGAGGGGAGGACTGTCTTGTTCACTGAAGGCTCCTCAGTGCTGAGAGCGGTGGCTGGCACATAGTAGGCCCTCCACAAGTCTTTGTGGAAGGAACAAGCTTTCCACTGAGTGGGCGATTGTGTCCATCTTACATGTGAGCAAATTGAGGGTACATAACTGTCCCAGGGAGTCAGGTGTGAGCTGGGACGTGAGAGCAGCTTTGTCTGATCCCAAGCCTTGGGTTCCCACCTCTACCTTCTGCCCCTTGCTGAGCAGGACTGAGGGGGAGCCTCATCTATGGTGGGGAAGGGGTGACGATAGGACACGTGTCATTTGGAACACAAGGCCCCAGCCGTCCTCAGCCCCAGAGCAGGTGCAGCGATGGGTAGAGCAGGCCTGGGCTCCCCATTCAGGGACCTGGGGCCAGGCTGTTCACAAGGCCACAGGGAGAGGACCAGCTGGCCAGAGATAAAGGGCCAAAGGCACCCATCCAGAGACCAGGGTTCCAGCCCTGCCCTCCAGTCACCCCCTGTGTGGCTCTGAACAAATGCCTGGATCTCTCTGAGCCTCAGGGCACCGTCTCTAAAATGATATTCCTACCCCCGTGCTACAGATTCTAAACTTTACAGACACTGCCCAAACTCCCTTCGTAAGAGGGAGCTCTGATGCCGTCAGCCTTTTACAGTTTGCCCATCTGGGAGGTCACAAGTAATATTTCATCCTTGTTTTAATCTTCATTTTGAAAGTTATTAGTGAGGTGGAACAGCTCTTCATGTGGTCGCTGGCCCATTCGTCTTTCTTCCTTGAATTATTTGTAATATCTTTGCCCATTTTCCCACCTTGGCTGTTCCTGTTTTTCTTATTGATTCCTAGGAGCTCGCAGTGTACTGAGGATGGTAGCCCTTGGCTAGCTTTGTGTGTAACCGGCTTAGTGATCAGACTGAACATGTTCCAGAGGGTTAAAAACAGAGCATGTGCTTTTTTTCCTTCTAATTCTCTGTTATGTCTCTAAAACCCAATCCTTAATAACTCTGGGAAGATCTCAGAGCTTTCTGGTATTAAAAAGCTCAGTCTAGTGCTAAACTTTACAAACGTAGGTCTAATCCAAAGCTCTGTCTTTCCTCGTCGCTGACGTGGCTCCTGGCTCCACTGATCTGCCCTGTGGGGAGATGCGTCGTACTCTCTCCCTCCCTCCGTCCTCTGTGTGTTGGGGAGCAGAGGGATGGGGAGAGGGACAGCAGCTTCTTACGTCTCTGGTGCTGCTGTGGCCTCACAACTCCCGGCACAAGAAAACGTGGGGCCCGCCACCAGTGAGCAGCAGGGAAGGGGGACGGGTCTGAACGTTCCCACGCCTCCCTCCATGCCCGCCCTCCGTGTGTGGCAGGTGCCTAACAATGGTGCAGGTGTGATTTACTGGGGACGAACATGGGGTCGACCTCTTCTGATCTTCCCAGCTCCCTCACTACCCACGGTCCCCCACAGCCTCTTGCCCCTTTGGTTTGGGAATCTGCAGCTTGGATCAAGTTCGATTGCCTTCTTCAGCATCCAGTTGCCTGGGACAGAGAATTGCCAAATGGTGGCCATGCAGGCTTGCCCAGGCCTGACCCGCCCCTGCTGCCTCTCTCATTCCTTCTCCCCTCTCCCCCCATAGACTTGGGAGATCAGCAAGTGTGTGTTCAGTTAGGGGGTGAAATGCCCATTGCCGTGAACTTCAGGGCCCTCCGATTCTCTCTGAGTGACTCTTTTCCCACCCCACCTGGGTTTAGGGAGTGGGGAAGCGCCCTGCCCTGTCCCAGCCACTGCGGGACAATCCTTCTTGGATCCTCTTCAGACATCGGTTTACACGGGCTGAGGAGGCGGTGGAGGGGGAGAGGTTGGAGGGTGCAGAGATAGTTGCCCCCCCCACTAAGTCCTGGAGGGGATGTCTGGCCCCAATTTCATGCTCAGGAGGCAGTTCTCTTCAGAACAGGGTGACAGGGGAAGGGAGGACTCAGACTTCATTTCTACTCTTAGTCACAAGTTTTGGAGCAGCAAGATAAGTCTTGTTCATCCATTCATTCAACAAACATTTACAGAGCACCCAGTACCCCGACTGTGCATGCGCTGGGCAGTGTGGGTGAGCGAGACAAGGTGCCTGGGAAATTTACCCTCCCAGCCTAGTGGCATTTTATGTATCTTTCTAAAATGCTTCTATAGGTCTATGGTTTGTCTTTTAACTTTGTTTAATAAATCAAATAAAAGCAAAGGGGAGGTTTCTTGTTTCTTGTTTTCACCCGTATATTCCTGGAGTCTAGAAGAGGGCCTGGAACCTTGTAGGCATCCTAGAAATGCTGCCAGATGGATAGATGGATGGATGGGTGGACAGATGGATGGATGGATAGATAAATGAATATTGGACCCTTAGAAACACTGAATTTAATGATCCATTTGACAGAAGGAGAAACTGAGGCACAGGAACAAGGAGGGACTTGTCTGAGGACCCACAGAACTGGGATTAGAGTCCACATCTGGGCCTCTCTCCCTTCTACTGGGATTTGAGAGGGGAAGGAGCCTGTGGGGAGAGACCAGACCAGAATAGAGTCCTTGAAGATGCTCACCCTGTGGCTGGAGGCCCAACCTGAATTCCTGACTGTCTGTCACCCCTTGGAACCTCCACGTCCCCGGGGTGCTGGCTGAGAGGCGGAGGCTGTCCCGGGAACACCGACGGGGCCCGGTGCTGAGGGGCAGACTCAGGCTTGCCTCCGCACCCCTGACCTTTCGACCCCACCTTCTTCCCTAATGCTCGCTGGCAGTGGGGCCCCAGGTTTTCTCTGTGCTGGGAGCTGATCGTATACCCAAAGCTTCCTGAGGGCTTAATTTTATGAGGTGAGGGGTGTGTTTATGTTGGACCTATTCTGGGGGCTAGTTTCTCCCCAATACTTAATAATAACTACCAGTTACTAAGACTGCCTGGCGTTAAATCTCAACTTGCCACTTACCAGCTGTGTGATCCTGGACAACTTACTTACCTTCTCTGGGCGTTACCATCCTTGTGTGTAAGGGGAGACGATAATACCTCAGAGGGTCGTTGAGCCAGAGTCTGGCCGGGTCAGAGATCCACAGCTGCCCGCAGCTCTCCCACTGCTGTGCACCTCCCATCTGCCAAGCCCTGTTCTGACCGTGTCCCACACACCAGCTTACTGAACCTTCACAGCAACGTGTGAGGACAGTCATTATCCCCATTTCACAGATGCGGAAACTGAGGCTCAGAGAGGCTGGTTGGGACTTGAAGCCCGGCCTGTGGGAACCTCTAGAGCCTGTGCTCTTACCTGCTCCACCGCCTCTCCTACTGCCATCGGCACTGTGGGACTTTGGGGCTTGCAGGGTTCTCAGAGATTATCCGAGCCCTTAGGGGCAGCCTCCAGAAGTGGGCAAAGCGGACCAAAATGGCTGGGCTTGAGACGCTCCCCCTCCCCCATCCAGGCCTCCCCCAAAGCGGCTCAGCTCCCACCTGCCCTGTTAACTGAGCCCCATATCAGCTCTTCTCGGGAAAAAGAAGGCTTCCGTGGCTGGAAAAAAGTTTGAAAGCCCTTTATCAAAACCAATCCTTTGTCTTTCT
This sequence comes from Diceros bicornis minor, assembly GCF_020826845.1. Classification (NCBI taxonomy): domain Eukaryota; kingdom Metazoa; phylum Chordata; class Mammalia; order Perissodactyla; family Rhinocerotidae; genus Diceros; species Diceros bicornis. The sequence goes on along the minus strand of NC_080758.1, from coordinate 29,073,296 downwards.
GCTAGGGAAACTGAGGCATGGGGCGATTAGGTTCCTTGCCAAAGGTTACACAATGAGTCTGAATCCATGCCAAGTGAGGAACCACGCTCCTAGTTCCTTGCCCGGAGCTCGGTTAGTCGTAGGACCTCAACACGACCACATGAAGGAGGTCGTTTGTAGAGCAAACGGGTAGACCTGGCGCCTTCCTCAGTTGGATTAATCTTAGGAATCACAGACTTTCCAGTTCTTCTTAGAATCCTGGCACCCACATCCTCCCCAGGGCTCGTCGGGGCTCCTGGTTGAACCAGTGGCATCACCTCTGAACCAGTGGCATCACCTCTGCCCCCCCACCCCCCCATGTATGGCATTGGGTCTCCGGATTAGCCAGACGTGTCCCACCGGGGTCCTAACTGCTGCTCCCCCAACTCAGTCAAAGCTGAAGCTTGCACAGCCTCCCACAGAGTCACAAGAGGCCTCCACAGCCTTAAGCAGCCCCCAGGAATCATACACTCCCAGGGGAGGGGAAGGGAGTTAGCTCAGGATATTGCCCCCCGCAGTGTCACCAGGCACTTTATACACAGCTTCCAGGGCACTTTACAGCAGCCGAGGTAGGCTTAGAGAGGATCAGAGAGCCGAGAGACCTGCCTGAGGTCACACAGCCAGACCTCCCCACTGTGGGACAAAGCTGGGACTGGAAGGAGCCAGAACCTGTCTGAGTCCACTCTCCAGCCCACAAGTACCCATTGAGCGCCTACTGTGTGCCAGGCACTTACTCTGCCAGGTACTGGGGCTACAGCCGTGAGCAAGCCAGAATCAGGTCTGTCTCAGGGAGATTCCATTCTAGTGTGTGGTGGGGAGGGGGGTTGTGAGATCACTTGAGCACCTACTGTGTGCTAGGCACTGTTTTGTGCATAATGCATTCGATCCTCAAAATAGCCCTCTGAGGTGGGTACAGAAGAGGAAACTGAGCCACAGAGTATTTCAGCAGCTTGTTCAAGGCCACACACACAGCAAGCCTGTCCCTATGACATGAAAAGAAAGGGAACTGTCCTCTCAATATTTTTTCAAAAGAATGGCAACCACATGTACCTGACAATTTCATGACAGTTTTACATAGGGGACAATTGCGAGATAATTTCTTACACAATTTCACACACTTGACAACATTATGACACTTTTACACACAAGACAGTTGTGTGACAATTCCACAGACAGATTTTGTGACAGCTTCACACTCGGGGCAGCTTGGTGACAATTCTGTGTTCACGGATCACAGGGCGCCGAGCTCTGGGGAGATGGGTCCCGGAGAAGCCAGCTGGAGGGTTTCACTGCCTCCTCCAGGTCCCGGTCTCAGCCGGCTGCTCCTACCCTAGGGCAGCCTGCTGAATGATGAGGAATCCAGTAACAATCCTTTTTTAAAAAAACTATGATTTTCTGAAGGTCACTGGTGGCTGCTCTGGGCTGCTCGGTGCCCCCAGGGCTCCCACCAGGAACACCAATGTGACTGCTCTTAGTGAGGAGCTAATGGAGGGCAGAATGCCTCTGGGGGGTGCAGGGGGGGTGGGTAGGGACGGGGAAGGCGGAGGCTTGGTTTGGTTGGGGAGAGATGTGGGGCACAAGCAGCCTGCTCTGGACCGTGTCCACCCCCCAACCGAGCAGGAGGCCAGACAGGGGCAGCACGGGGCAAGGCCTTCTCCACGCTTCAACCCCCGGGCACTGGAGTCCTTTTGATGTGGGTCTCCTCTGTCAGCCGCCAGACTGTCACACACCCACTGCTGTCCCAGAGGCACACACATGCTCAGGCACACATGAAGCTGGCCCCTCCCCTTCCCGCCATGCTGAGCTTGGCAGGGACTGCCCCCAACTTGGGCCCCTTGGGAAAATACCCCTCCTGTGAGTGGTAAGAGTCAGGTTGCCCCTTCCACATATTATTGCACCTCCCGTCCATCATCAGGTGTCATCAGTTTGAGGACACTGTCGAGCTCTGCCACTTACATTTGTTGGCCTTGGAGCCGTAGCTTCCTCACCTGTAAGATGAGGGGTAATAACAGCACCCACCTCTCTGCCTCCTAAATGAGCTCTGGGGACAGAGCCATGAGCATCCCCCAGGGAGCTTCACAGAAAAGCAGAATCGCAGGCCTCTCCCGAGACTGTTAGCATCAAATCTACATTTGAGCCCGAGATCCCTGGGCACCTTGTGTGCACGGTACGGTTTGGGAAGGCTGGCAGAGGGGTTTCTGAAGATCACGCGAGTTCATGCACCTGACACCGGGCACCCCACCGTCGGTATTAAACCAACAGCGTGCATGAGAGGCGGCCGTGCCTCCGCTTCAGTCAGCAGCCTGGCGATTCTGATGTGCATTTACATCGGGGGGTCTCCACTGGCTGTGAAGCCACAGATGTGGGTGTGAGCCCTGGCTCCCCCCCTGTACTCCCCGCCTCCGTGAGCCCACGTGGGGAAGAGCATCACCCCTGGAGAGTTTGGAGGGACCTGAAGGACAGAGACCCGGACGTCTCTCCTGGTTGAACACACACGTGCTGATCTGCTCCATGTCCGTTGGGGGAGGGGGGAGAAGGAACGAGAGAGACACACGGTGGGGGGTCAGTCCTGGGACAAGTGTACCGCCACTGTTTGGTCAAGTTCCTGTCTCAGTCAACGTCACATGGACACTGAAGGAGGCAGTGGCCTCGGCACTGCACTGGGAACTTAGCGAGGCCTCGTAAGGGACCTGTTAATCTGGGTGGACGAGTAAAGGAGGCTCAGGGGTGCACTGGCAGCCGGGAGGCGGGGTGGCCCCGGGAGGAAACCTTCGGGTTCTGCAGTCACACGGCCTGGGTCCAACTGTCCCCTGCACCTCTGACTCAGCGACCTCAGGCAAACAGCGTCACTGCCCTGAACCCCACTTTCCTCCTCTCTGAATTGGGTGTGATAACGCACCTAAATGAATTTTACGGCATCTCTGCACGGAATGGTAAGCAGCTGTAAAAAGGAACGAGGCAGTGATGCGCAACACTCACAAGGATCATTTCAGTGAGCAAAGCGGGGGGCTGACCAGTGTGTGCAGGGTGCTGGGCTCTGTTCCTGCCCTCCCGGAGCTCACCTTCCCGTGGTGGGAAAGAGACATCAAAACCCAAACATATCACATACCAGGTGGGGATAAATGAAGAGGAACAAAGCTGGGTGAGGGGGGCTAAAGAAGGGTGCTACTTCAGGTCAGGTGGTCAGGGAGGGGGGCTGAAGAAGGGTGCTACTTCAGGTCAGGTGGTCAGGGGGTCTCACAGGGAAGGGGACATTCCAGCAGAGGCCCGAGGGGGTGGGACTTGTGTATGAATGTGGGAGGGGCATTCCAGGCAGAGGGCAGAGCAAGTGCAAAGGCCCTGAGGTGGGAGTGGTCTCGGCCTGTCTGAGGAACAGCAGGGACATGTTGGCGTCACTGGAGCAGGACAAGTGGTTGGGAGGGACGGGGGAGAACGGGTCAGCGCAGGAGGCACCGGGGCCTCCAGGTCTTTGCAGGGCGCTGGTGGCCTTGGCTGGGGCGGGGGTGAGGGGGTGGTGCTGGAGGGGGCAGGTGACAGCGTCAGGGTAGAGAGAAGTGGTCGGATCGTGGACATCTTTCAGAGGCGGGACTGACCAGTTTCTAGCAGACTGCACGTGGGAATAAGGGAAGGAGAGGAGGCAGGATGGCTCCAAGGCTGTTGCCCATGAGCAGAGCAGCCATTGACTCCTGTGAGATGACAGGAGACACAGGTTTGGGGGAAAAGGATAAGCAGTTTGCACTTTGGATGCCGATTATTGTTACATTTGGAGGGTCTCATCCATTAACCTCTCGGGTCGGGTATGGGCGCCTTAGCAGGGATTCTCTACGTGCTCCTTCTACAAGCTGCCTCCCTGCTGCTAACTCACACACCACCTTGTCCTCACATCTCTCCTCCCACACAGACTAGTCCTGCTCCTGGCCCCACATCTGCCTCTCTGGAGAACCATCCCCATGACTCCAGGCTCTGAGCCCAGCCCCCGCCTGCCTGGGTCCTCCGCTGGGCTCTGAGCCCCGCTGGGTGGACATCATCAGCTTTCATTGCCACGTGTGAGCCTGGTCCTCCCACTAGAGTGCAGGCTCCCTGAGAACAGTTTTGAGAACATTTATTAAGTCATCATTCGTTCATTCATTTAAGAAATAGTTCACGGGCACCTACAATGTGCAAGGCTATGGAAATTTGAAGAAGAACAAGACAAGCTGGGCCCAGCCCTTGAGGGAGCACCTCGGGGTGACTTCCATGCATCTCCCGTGAATCAAGTAATGAAATAGTGCTCATTCATCTGCTGTGAGCTGTGCTAAGCACTTTGCATAGATGAGCTCACATCATCCTCACAAGTGCCTGGGAGGTGGTTGCTACTATTGTCCCCATTTTGCAGAAGAAGAGACTGAGGTTCAGAGTAGTGAAGCCACGTAAGATCACCCAGCCAGGAAGTGGTAGTTCATGAGGCCGGAAAGCTAAGATCACCTCAATGTTCCGCTGCACATAAAGCCCTCTAGGTTCCCCCACCAGCCCCAGGTGCTGAGGAGGGCCCAGTGGGCTGGAGACCTCTAGCCCCGCACCCCTGGGCAGTCTCCAAGCCAGGAGTCATCTCCAGGGCCCACCCCTTGTGGGGGATGGTGCAATCTGCCCCCCAGGCAGGAATGTGCCCGGGGCTCCTCGGAGCCAGCCTCCAGTGGCAGTGACTGTCTCCCATATGCGGCAGTCTCAGTGGGCAGGCGGGAGCCCAGATGTTGTTTATTTCGCTTGGTCATCTGTGACATGTGTCCCCCGCTGCCAGGCAGGGATCAGAGGATGCACTGCCCAGCACTCTCTGCATGGGGCCCTTCTACATCATTCTGGGTCCTTCCAAGGACAGAGCAGGGCCCAGGGCAGGGCCTGGCCCTCCTCAGGCTGCACTGCCTTGGGGTAGGGGACAGTGGTCTGTTTCTCTCCCTCCCTATCCGTCTCACCCCCAAGGAGTCCTTCAGGACAGCCGTGTTAAATCCCAAGTCCACCGTGACACACGATGTTCTCATGCGAGACACACTTCCCTGGGCACACCCCAATTATGAAGAAACTCTACCCCAAAAGTGTTGACATCAGAATAAAAAGTCCTGCACTGATTGCGAAAGCAAGGCCAGAATCCCAAAGGCCCACGGAGGCCTGGCAGGTGGTGACAGTCACGTTACTGAGACCCTCATGTCAGGCCTGCTTAGGGCCTCAAGGGTCTGTGAGGTTGGCCAGTATGATTCCTGTTTTAAAGGTGGGCAAACTGAAACACAGAGAGGTTAGGGTGCTAGTTCAAGGTCACATGGGCAAGGGTGAGGGGCAGAGCCGGGATTGAACCCAGGCAGTCTGGCTCTTAACCCTACTCCACTCTCAAAGTGTGGTCCCAGGACCATCAGCATCACCTGGGAACCTGTTAGCAATGCAGATTCTCAGGCCCCGCCCAGACCTACTGAATCAGCCACTCTGGGGTGGGGCCCAGCCGTCTGGGTTTCGACAAGCGTTCCAGGTGAGTTCGCCACACGCCCAAGTTTGAGAACACCTGCTCTATGTTGTCTTCGATTGTGAGTGAGTGACGTGGGTGTTAGATAAACAGCAGCTCAAGGGTGATACGGAACAGTTGACCTTTGCCCTCAGGGTCAGGGGTAATACTAAGGAGTGGTGGGGACTGCAGCAAACTGGAGAGCCTGTGCCCCATCTATGTAATTCCAACCAGTTATTGCCCTGCAGGAATTCAGGCCCAGTGTTGGCAGATATTCTGACTTTTTCCAGAGAAGTCTAAGTTCCAGCTTTTTATGTGAAATCTGGTTTTTTAAATGTTGGCAATCTATCCAAATTAGTTTTTTTTAAAGTGTGGGGCTGAAGTTCTTGACTTGGGTATTGAAGATTTTGCAGTGACAGACTTGCTGTGGGCTGATGAGGAGATGTACCTGTCTGGGAGAACACGTGATTTCCAGGGTCCTTGATGTCACCCTGTGCTTGTGGACCCCGTCAAGGAAAGTTCTCCAGAGTGAAGATGGGTAGGAGGCATGACATTGCAGAGAGGACCCTGAATCCACTCCAAATCCTCAAATGGAAAAACAGAGAGATCACTTGCAGACGTTGAGCCATTGGTGCCTGGGGTTGTCCCCAGGATGTGGGTGACCCTGAGCACAGGTCATCTCCTGATCCCAGCAGAAAGAATAAACCTTCCCTTCTCCCAAGACCCAAGCTGCCTCCTCATCTCTGCCCTGAGCTCTTCACCTTCCAGAGGGCGAAAGACTGTCTCCTGGACCCTGCCGTCCACCAGCAGCTCTGGCCTCTGTGCGCTCCCCTGTGAAAGGAGAGAGGGGGTCCAAATGTGGGTTGACAATGCCGCTGTGTGTCGTGACAGTGAGGGAGCAGGAAAGGAACGAATGTTTATGGAGAAGCACCTACTGTGTGCCAGGCACTTGCTGGTTTGTCTGCACAGACCTCATAACAAGGAATTGGGGGTAGGAATTGCTGCCCCAGTTTTTCAGATGGGGAAACTGAGGCCCATAGAGATGAGGGGACTGGTCCAAGTTCACTCAGGGAGTGGTGGAGTCAGGATTTGAACCTGGGCACCTGCACCACAACACATGTCCTTAGATTTATGAAGACAGAAAACACATCATCTGCCCCAATATAATAACAATAGCCCCGATTTTGGGGGGGCCTGCTATGTGCCAGGCTCTAAGCCAAGCGCTTTCCATGTACCATCTCCTTTAATCACAGCAAGCCTGCGGGATAAGCATTATTACCCCCTTTTACAGCTAGCATAACTGAGGCTCAGAGAATTCACGTACTTTGCCCGTGATCACACAGCTGCCCCCCAAAGCTCATAACCATCAAGCCCCTGGCGCTGGACCGGATACAGGGTAGGGGCTCAGCAACTGTTTGTTGAATGAATGGATGGATGAGTGAATGAATGGGTCTCTCAACCCTGGGCAGATGCACGTGTTCAGGGTTGTTATAAGCCCACATCCCTCTGTAAACTGCCAAGCCTGATGTGATAAATTCCACTGTCTTTCTCCATAAAATGGATATGCAGGCCCAGCTCATCCCCTGGGTGCCAGGAAGGACAAAGTGACTCAGATGTCATTCCAAGCCCCTCCAGCTGCTAGAGCAACATAGGGCCAGACTCTTTGGGCTGACTGGCATTTTGACTGAGGGAGGGTGGTCTCAATTATGGGATGCAGTTGCTAAGAAGAATTACATGGGGTGCCATCCCTTCTGACGCCCCAAGGAAACTCGGGGAGGTTGCCGTTAGAGCTCAAAGGCTTTCACTCAGAAACGTGCTTCTGAGCTGGGAGAGGGTGGCCATGAAGGCCAGGACCCAGCTGAGGTATAGAAGGACCCAGGGGTTTTCAAAGTGTGTCCCCAGGGCCCCAGGGCCCCTTGGGGTCCATGGCGGCCAAGCTGGGTGGGCGGTGCTCTAGGCCCTCGTCCTTGCTGAAGCAGAGCTGCTCCCCCATGACCTGTTTCCTGTCTAGTGAGCTATGTCATTTTGACTGTAAGTTGACAGGAGGAGAGCCAGCTCACATGACAACATGACTTTCTTTGGAGCTGTGAGGTGAGCCAGGCCTTGGAGGGACCAGAACCTGGGCTGGGAAGATGGTCAGAAACTCTGTCCTTCGGGGCACATGAGGTTTCTGGTTGCTGTCCTCTCTCTGCACCTGATTGTTTATTTTTCTCTCTCTGCTCCTGTATTAGTCGAGGGTCTTTGGCTGCAAGTGACAGAAAACCTAACTCAAAGTGGCTGGAGAAAAGAAGAGAATTTATGGATGCTCCCCAGGGGTGGATCCAGGTGCACAGACGATCTCTGGGCTCTGCTGCCAGTGTGGCCTACATCCTAGGGACACTCTCCCCTCATGTGGTGCCCACCAGGTCTGGCCTACATCTTCCCAAATCCAAATAAAGTGGAAAAGAAAACACACACACACACACACACACACACACACACACACACACGCATACACATACCCTTTGATGCCCCCCCAAAAAACCCTAAGACTAACTCTTGTTGAGATACATGCCTGTGTCTGAACCAGCCACTGTAGTCAAGGAGACCTGATGCTCTAATTGGCCAAGCCCAGGCTGAGTGCATCTGGGCGGAGAAGGCTCCACAAGAACCTCAAGGCCAGAGAGTACGGGGGGATGAGGCCTCTGTTAGCAAAGAGAGGGGCCACAGATGCTAGTGCCGACCGTAGCTTCCCACACATGTGCACCAGAACAGGCCACCCTGCCCTCCTGCAGATGTCCTTAGGTCAAGAGCCCATCCCAGACCATTGTCTGTCGGCCCAGAGTCAAAATTCTAAGAGAGACGGTCTAATTGGCCCAGCCTGGATGAGCTGTTGGTCCCTGGTGCAGTCTGTCCACCACTGGCTGGGGGCAGGGTCATGTAGTACAGGCGTGGTTGCCCAGTCTGCTTCTCGGAGAAAGGAAACTGTGAGCAGGGGAGACACTTCCAAAATGCCTAGTACATTTATTTTGGACTTGTTAAAATGCACATTCCTGGGCCCAAACCAGACACTGTACAAGCTTCCCTGGGGATTCTTATGCACAGCCAAGTTTAAGAACCATCAAGTTTGGATCTATCTAAAGCAGGATTGTACAAACTCTAGTTGTCATCACTTATTATTCATAAAATTAGCATTCAAGTCTCTACACCCGTGACCTTGGAGGGGGGGCGGGGGGGATAGTGTTGCTCTTTCTAAGGAGTTATAGAGATGTTGTGATGAAAAGCCAGAGACCATCAGAATTCAGTCAGAAGTGCTGTTACAACATAGGGGCACTAGAGGGCGTCCTAGCAACTGCCAGGACCAAGGATGCAGGAGGCAGAGCTACCTCTCTTCTAAGACTGGGGTTGAAAGATGCTAGTTGAGATCCAGCCCCTGCCTGCGCACGCGTGCGCACACACACACACACACACACACCCGACACACACACACACACACACACACACCTGACACCCTCCGAGGTCAGGGGAGGGCCCTCGTAGGGTTCTTTTGTCTTCAGCATGTAGAAACATCACTCTACAAATAGGGCTGTAGCTCTAATTGGGGCTTCTTTGCTGTTTGGCTGCCTGATCTCTGGGAAGGCTCCACTCCATCTGGCCTCAGGGTCCCCAGGGAAACTGCAGGGGTCAGGCCCTTCTGAGAGACAGTGGTGAGAGTTTTGCTTTGTCCCCATCTGTGCTGCTATCAGTCACTTCTGTGGCTTCGCCCCTCCCACCAGGCTGTGAGGTGCTGTGACGGCAGGGGCCGTGTGCGGCTCACCCTTGTGGCCCCAGCTCTGCCTGACACAGAGAAGACCCTGAACAAATGCTCCAAGAGGGCAGTGCGGGGCCAAATGATCTGGGTCTCTACCCCCACTGATTCTGCAGGACCCTGGGCGTCTCATTTCACCTCTTTGAGCCTCTGTTTCCTCAGCTGCAAGATGGGCACCACCACCCATGTTGGGGTGCGAGTCTCAGTCCACAAACTCAGTTTGCAGGAAATACCATTTTGTTTTTCTGGAACTGAACATAATTTCTAATTTGAACTCCTCTTGTGCCAGGCGGCAGTGATCCCCTCAAGCCAAATGAGGGCCCCCCCTGCCCTTTGTTGGTGGGGTCACATCTCAGGTCCAGCAGGCTTATGAAGTCCCGGGGCACTGAGGAGGGCACCCTGGTCTCCACTGCCATCGTTCTGTGCCCACCTGCGTGGCTGAAGACCCGACACCATCAGTCATTATCATGTAGTCCTCCGTATCTGTCAGAAAGGCCGGGTGGCCTAAACACGAGGGACACTTTTCCTCCCTCTCCTATAAAAGACTCTGAGGAAGACAGCCCTGGGTTAGCATGGCCGCACCACGGTGTCTCTCTGTCAGGTCCCTCTGCCCTCTGATCTGCCATGGCTCCAGCTATCAAGGCCGCAATCCCGCAGGTGGAAGGAAGAAGAGGAGGAGGATAGCCCGGCCCTTCCTTTGAAGGGCACTTCCTGGGAGTGGCACAGGGCACGCCCACTAGAGGCCCATTGGCCAGAACTTAGACACATGACCACATACCCCTGCAAAGGAGCCTGGGAAATGTAGTCTTTATTCTTGGACGACAAAAATTCCGCTAAAAATCAGGGTTCCATTATTGATTGGAGGAGGGGGAGGGGGAGAGTGAACATGGGGGACGAGTAGCATGGAGCTCAGGGGCTCCAATTTCCATTACTTTCTGAATTTCTGTCACCTTCCTCTGCCCAAGACTTCAACTTGAGGATGGGTGCGGGGGGAGAAGGCGTAGAAAGAATGAGGTGCCCTTCCCCTCCCCCCAGGACATAATAGAGGCTAAACTCTTTCTTCTTTAAATATATTTTTATTGTGAAATATTTTAAACCTACAGTCAAGAATAAAAAAATAGTACAATGAACATTTGTGTGCCACCCAGCCACTTTTATCAAATCTTGCCATTTCCATATTTGCTTCGGATTTTAAGAAATTAAATATTACAGATACGAGTGAAATCCCCAGACTTCTTCCTGAATCCGTTTCCTCACTTCTCACTTCAGAGATGTCACCATCCTGAATTCAGTGTTTATCAGTCCCTTTTATGTCTTCTACTCTTAATACAAATTTATGTCGTAAATGTTACAGCGTATTGTTTTGCAAAGTTGCAAACTCTATGTAAATGGCTTCTCACTATATGATTCATTGTGCAATTTGCTGTCGTCTCTGAGGTGTATCCACGATGACAACTGTTACTTTCCCTCAGTCATTTAGCATGGCTGGGTCATATAAGCAGTATATGGCTGTGGTAGATGACTATGCCACTATGTGTTTATGCTTTTGATAGACAGGTTTGTATAATTGTTTGCTATTAAATAATGCTGCAATAAACATCTTTGTACCTGTCTCTTTATGCACATACACAAGAGTTTCTCTAAGCCAGTGGTTCTGAGAGTGTGGTCCCAGGACCAGCAGCATCAGCATCACCTGGGAACCTGTTAGCAATGCAAATTCTCAGGCCCTGCCCCAGACCCACTGAATCAGACACTCTGAGGTGGAGCCCAGCTATCTGTGTTGTAGCAAGTGCTCTAGGAGATGCTGAGGCATGCTGGAGTTTGAGAACTGCCACTGTAGGATTTATACCAGAAGCCAAATTGCCGTGTTTAGAAAAGGCACATCCTTAAATTTACTAGATGCTGCTAGATTTTTCTCCAAAGTTTATACTCCTACCAGAAGTGAAAGTTTCCTCTCATCTTTGCCAGCCCTTGGTATCATTAGAATTTACATTTTTTGCCGATCGGCTGGGAAGTCTGGGCTCTGTCCACTTCTCAGTTGATGCTCTCTCTGGCCCTGGGAATCCCTCTTATGACATCACACTTTCTCTCTGCCCTCAGGTCCCCGCCAGGTCTGCAGCTTTGGAAACACACAGCCTTTACTCTGCTCTCCTGTGGCAGTTTGTCTTCCCAGGGGCATTGAAACATTGCCACCCTTGCTTGCTGCCTGGGGGCAGGATCCCAGGGTACATGTTAGTTACTCTGTACCTCCATATGAGCCTGCTGGATCGGTCGGGTTCCCAGGTGTAAGCAACAGCGATGGGAGTTATCGGCAGGGTGTGGGGGCCTCCCAGAGTCCAGGGAGCTGGAGATCAGGCTTGGGGAAATGTACCCATCCCAGAGCGCAAGGGAGGGAGGAAGGGGAGACAGAGAGGACCCAGGCTGGACTGGGCACAGTCAGCTCTGCCTCCACTGTGAACCACCTGTCCCCTCGCTGTTTGTGCCCCACTCCCAGGACTCGGGGTCACTGGAGTGAGTGTCTGACTGGCCAGGTTTCAGTCAATGCTCAGCAACTGTCGAAACGAAGACGGCTCGGGCCTCCTTGGTGTCTGTTCACCTTGGTGTCTGGTAGGATTTGCCCTTCCACAGGGCCTCATGCAACGGGGATTCCTTTAAAAGGAGGATGGGGCACCAGTAGGAACAGAGGAGGAGCTGGGAGCTGGAGAGCCAAGAATGTCCCCTGCTGGGTGGCCGTGAGCTCAGGGGAGCCCCTGTGTAACTGGTTTATTAACCAGTGTGACCTTGATGGGGTAGAAACCTGAAACAGTTCCCTGTTTCCCCAGTCACTGCCTCTACGAAGCTGCCTGGTCCTTTTCTGTCCCTTAGTGACACACACTGACTCTCCCCAGTTCCGACCCCAGGTGGTATACCCTGCTGCCTCCTACTGCTGGGGCGCATGCCAGCAACCAGCCCTCTTAGGCGAGGCAGCAGCCACAGCACGAAGCCTGGCTACTTCTAGGGGGCCCTTGCCACTGAGAGCCCCCCAGGCTTGCCCTGAAGGCCATGCAGGTTCACCTACTGCTGCCTCCCCTCTCAGCTTGGCCCTTCTCTCTCCTGGTCTCTTCTTTGCTCAGAGGGAAGGGGCAGATCTATGGGGCTGCAGCACAAGTTCACGTCCAACCAGGGCATGAGATGCTGGTCACCCCTTCCTGCAAGCCCCCCCCGTCTCTGTGAGGGGTTCCCTTGCAATCTCCCCGCACTTAGTTTGAGGGTTTAAGAACAGAGAGAAAGCCACGGCAACCCCCCTTCCCCAGGCTGACTACTCCTGGCTCCCGTGAGTCCCTCTTTCTAAGTGGTCAGCTTAATCAGAGGCTTCTGTGAGCTTCGTAGAGGCTCTCTTTAGGTTCTAGGGTATTTTCCACCTCTTTCTTCCCAGCTTTGGGTCCTGGTCACTAATTCTGGGGCAACAAAAAGTTCCTCCCCTCAGCTTGCTGTGCTTGATGATGTTGGGAGTGTTGGTGATGGTGACAGTGAGGAATGGAGTAGTGTTCAGAAACCCAGCAGGAGAGTGAGAGTCTCCCGCCACCCCCACCTGCGTGTGCACCATACACACACTCAAAAATACACGCTATTTTAGGGGCCGGCCTGGTGGAGTAGTGGTTAAGTGCATGCGCTCCGCTGTGGCGGCCCGGGGTTCGCAGGTTCAGATCCAGGGAGCACACTGACGCACCGCTTGTCAAGCCATGCTGTGGCAGCGTCCCATATAAAGTGGAGGAAGATGGGCACGGATGTTTTCCCAGGGCCAGTCTTCCTCAGCAAAAAGAAGAGGATTCGCAGATGTTAGCTCAGGGCTAATCTTCCTCACACACACACACAAAATACGGACTATTTTAGTAAAGATTAAATTTGTCTGTGAGTGACAGAGAACTGCAAATAACCGTGGTTTAAACGAAATAGACGTTGATTTCTCTTTCATATAAGAGTCCACAGAAGCAGTCCAGGGCTGGTACAGCAGTTCTGCCTTCCTCAAGGATCCAGGCTTTTTTAAATCTTATTTCTCCACCATCCTCAACACATAGTTTCTACTTCATGATCCAAAATAGCTGCTGGTGCACCAGGCATCATGTTCACATTCCACCCAACAGGAAGGATGAGAGGATGACAAAGGGCATGCCCCTGCCCTGTAAGGCAGCTTTCCAGAAGTTGCACGCACTGCTTTACCTTATACCCCATTGACCAGATTTTGGTCACATGACCATATCTAGTTGCAGGGGAAACTGGGAAATGTAGTCTTTTGTATGATTGGCTGCGTGATCAGTTAATAACCCAATGAGACAGTCTGAGCTGCTCACGCATATGGTTTGACCATCTCTCTCTCCCTTTCCCCCACCCTCCACCCTGGTCTGGCTGGCAGTGGGCACTGGTCCGGGGGGCAACTGCACAGGCTGTGTCATCTGCTCAGAGGAGAATGGCTGCTCCACCTGCCAGCAGAGGCTCTTCCTGTTCATCCGCCGGGAAGGTATCCGTCAGTACGGCAAGTGTGTGCACGACTGTCCCCCCGGCTACTACGGCATCCGCGGCCAGGAGGTCAACAGGTGCAAAAGTACGTGGCTCCTCCCTTGTCCTGCGCTTGTGTTGCTCTCCTGGGTGCCTGTGGCCCACATCCCGCCTCTCACCCCAAGACAGCCACAGGGAAGCAGGCGTACGCCTGAGCCCAGACTCGGAGATACTTGCTTGACTTCAAGCTGGCTCTGAAACCCTAGGCAAGTCAGTGCCCTCTCTGGTCTCAGCACTAATGGGGCAGGGAATCTTCACCTCTTCCCTAGTTTGCTATGTAGCCTTGGGCTTGTTACTCACCCTCCCTGGGCCTAGCTCAAATGGGAAAAAGAGTCCTAACTCCTAACTCTAATTTTCGCCATGACCTGGGACAAATCATGATCGTCTCTGAGCCTTGATGGAAATGGAGCAGAGTCCTCACTCCCCGCCCAGATTGCTGTATGACTTCAGACAAGCCACTTGCCCTCTCTGAGCCACAGCTCCAATGAGAAAGGGAATCTTGACCTTTAAATTCAAATATGTTAAATTCAGGTATGTCCATGTTACCTTGGACATGTCACCTGCCCCTGCTGAGCCTCAGTTCAATGAGAAAGGGAGTTCTCCTAGAACGCAGCCCAGTCTGACCTTGGGCAAGTCTGGGCTTCAGAGGGGACACTGAGTCCTGATCCCAGTGCTACAGAGCTTGGGGCTGCTCAGAGGCCCTCCCGCCCCTCCCTGGGCAGTCACCCTCACCAGGGGTGGCCCTGGCTCTGTTACAGAATGTGGGGCCACCTGTGAGAGCTGCTTCAGCCAGGACTTCTGCATCCAGTGCAAGAGGCGGTTCTACCTGTACAAGGGGAAGTGTCTGCCCACCTGCCCACCAGGCACCACAGCCCAGCAGAGCACACGGGAGTGCCAGGGTGAGTGGGGGCCTCCTCGCCCTGCCCCTCCTCCCCTCCCTGGAGCTGGGGCCTGGGGAGGGGTGTCAGGAGACCTGGGAGAGGTCATAGCAGAATGTCACCAGGTGATGGGAGGCCCAGCATCACCACCTCAGGTGCACATAGGAATCCTTCAACACGCTGGACCATCATAAGCACCATTATTATGATGACTGGTACTCCCAACATCGGCGTCATTATTATCACCAAGGGAGGCAGCAGAGTACAGAAGAAGAACACTGATTTTAGAGTAAGACAGAACTGGGTTCAAATCCTAGCTCTAAAATGTACCCATTAATGACCCTGAGCAAGTCACTTAAGCTCTCTGTCCCTCAGTTTCTCAAAATGTTAAACAAAAATTACAGTAGAACATAGAACCTACCTCCTTGTGTGGGGGGAGGGTTATTATGAGGATTAAATGAATTAATACAATTGAAAGAACTTAATACAGTCGCTAGCACACAGTAAGTGCTCACTATGTGTCAGCTGTCATTATTATTGTTCTGTCTTCTTGCTGCTCCTTTTCAGACTCCTGTGTGAGCTCCTCTTCTGTGGTCTGTCCTTACGTGAGGCTGTCCCTGGTGTTCTTACCTGAATCGTGTATCTCTGCCCACACTTGCTCTCTGGGCTCATGTTCGTGGTCATTCCCAAAGCTGACGGCTCCTGACTCGCTGTCCCAGCCCCCTCACTCCTTGACCAGAGACGCACATCCCCACCTGCCCTGTGGATGCCTCCTTCCCTCCCTCCCCATCCCCAGCCTGGTGCTTCCTCTGGGCTTCCTCTCTCAGTTACCAGCTCCACAAACCATGGGGTGGCCATGCTGGAGACACGGGCATCACTGTCGACTCGTCTCTCTCCCTCACCCGACATGTAATCCAATCTGCTCATTCGTTCGCTCAGGAGATATTTACTAGAGCATCTGCAGTGCCCCCGGCACTTTCCTAGGAGCTCCGGACGTAGAGTGAACAGAACAGACAAAGCCTCTGCCCTCGTGGATGTGACATTTTCGTGGGAAGGCAGAGGAGACACACAAGATAAATACAGACGTCACGTGGCAGAAAGAACTTTAGGGGAAAAAATGAAGCAGAATAAAGCTCCCAAACCCGCCTCCTTCTCCCCACCCCGCCCCCAAACGCCTGTTTCTCCTGACCCTCTGCCCATCACTGGGATCACGGCACAGCGTCCTGCCTGTCTACCTGCCTCAGGTCCCACTGCCCTCAGCCTGCACTGGCTCTTATCCCGGCAGCCAGAGTGCTTATTTCAACATGACGATCTGATCAGGTTTCTCTTCTGCTCAAGGCCCTTCAGTGGCTCCCATTGTCCTCACTGGAGCCCTCCCAGGCTGTGGGCACTCTGGTCCCCACTGCCAGCCTCTCTGCCGCTATCATTTTTCCCTCCCCCGTTTGAGTCCATGCTCTAATGTCCTGAGTTCTAGGCCAGTGTCAAGGGCCGAGTCGTCTCCAGGGACTCTGCTGGGGTTATTCCTTCCACCGGAGCACTTCTCCCTCCTGCCCTCCCTGAGCCTGGCTAACCTCCCCGCACATACTTCAAGACTCAGATCAGGAGTCTCCTCCTCCAGGAAGCCTTCCAGGTCCCCCAGGCTGGGACCCCTGCCTCCTCTGGGCTCCCACGGCTGCCTGTGTTGCCGCCATTACTGCACGAGCACCCTGCTCTTCCAGCCTGACTTCTCTGGATAGTGAACTCGAGGAGGCAGACCCGGGTCTGTCTTGTCCCCACTGCACCCAGCACCCACCACAGCACCTTGCACACAGCAGTTGCTCAGTCTTTACTTGTCAAATGAATGCATTCAGCAGAAGGACCATTGTGCTAAGGGCTGGAGACCTGGCTCCCGGGCCCAACTGGATCATAAACTGGCTGTGTCCTGTTGTGCGACCCCCTCCATGTTCCCTCAGCAAGCCCCCTACCTGTTTTAGGCCTCAGTGTCCCAAGCTGCAAAAGGGGGTATTAATAGCTGCCCTTATTCTCTGCCTACCTCTCAGGGACTCTTAAAAGAATCAAGTGTGAAAGAATATATACACTTATATATATTTTAAAATTATTGCCTGTTAAGAAATTTTATGCCCATGATCTCATCTTCCTCACAACAGCACTGCGTAGCTGCCGCCTTCTATGGCTTATCAAAGGCACATGTTCATTTCAAAACCCTTGTGTGACCTTCTAGCCTCATCTCCTACCCCTCCCCTCCCGAACCTCCACCTCACCCCCTCTCTAGCTGCCCATACCTCCAACGTGGTTTGCGGCCCCCAGGGCTTTGCACACCTGCCTGGAACGTGCGTCCTTCCATCTCCATCTGATGCACTTCTCTCTCTCCCTTTTGCCCCTATGTCGCCTCCTCGGGGAGGCCCCCCCTTTAAAGCCAACTGGTCACTCTGGCTTCTGGCCCCCAGCAGCCTATGTATCAGTACAGTGGTCCCCCCTTATCCACGGGGGATACGTACAAGACCCCCAGTGGATGCCTGAAACCACAGATAGTACCGAACCCTGTATATACTGTGTTTTTCCTATGCATACAGACCTATGATAAAGTGTAATTTCTAAGCTGGGCACAGTAAGAGATTAACAGCAATAACTAACAATAAAGTAGAACAATTGTAACAATATACTCTTATAAAAGTTACTGTAGATCTTAGCAACCTCAGCATATGATTTTTTTTTTCTTTCCTTATTAAGTCGAGAACTTTCACCTTTCACTTTCACCTTTTCACTTAAAGGAAACACTTTATGGCTTCTCTTTGGCGTGTCGGAATTGCTCACATCACTACTCTTGTGCTTTGCAGCCATTATTAAGTAAAATAAGGGTGACTTGAACACAAGCACTGCGATACCATGACAGTCGATCTGATGACCCAGACAACTACTAAGTGACTAACGGGCAGGCAGTGTACACAGCGTGGATGTGCTGGACAAAGAGATGATTCACGTCTCAGGCAGGATGGAGCGGGACAGTGTGAGATTTCATCACGCTACTCAGAATGGCATGCAATTTAAAACTTATGAATTGTTTATTTCTGGAATTTTCCATTTAATATTTTCAGACCACAGTTGACCACGGGTAACTGAAACCATGGGAAGTGAAACTGCGGCTAAGGGCGGGCTACTGTATAGCTCGCACCCCAGGCTCTCATAAATGGCTGTGTAAATGTCTCCCCTCTGCTCCCTGTAATAGCCTGTGAGTCCCTTGCACGTGGAGAACTGAACCCTCAGACCCTGCGCTTGGATCTGAACGACGCTCACTGCCCGCTGACCCCGTCTGTCGGTCTGTCTGTCTCTTTCCCTCTCCGCCCGACAGAGGAGTGTGAGCTGGGCCCCTGGGGCCACTGGAGCCCCTGCACCCACAACGGGAAGACCTGCGGTTCGGCCTGGGGCCTGGAGACCCGGGTGCGAGAGGCAGGCCGGGCCGGGCAGGAAGAGGCAGCCACCTGCCAGGTGCTGTCCGAGTCGCGGAAATGTTCCATCCAGAGGCCCTGCCCGGGAGGTGAGCACCAGGCTGGGCCCCTGGGTGACTCTGAGTGGCCTTGGGACACTGCCACCTCAGCAGTACCTGTCAGGCTGCCTGAAAGTCCACCAGTAGCCATCCCTTCCTGTGCAGGAAGTTTTGCCCTCCTCGCTGTGCTTTCAGAGGAGGGTCTTCCTTGCTGGGGTCAGTCCCAGGTACGTTAGGAGGACTGAGTTGTCCTTAACATCAGGATTTCTTGACCCCTGCAGACTAACCACCTCCCTGTCAATAACAAGGATTTCGGAACGCCCTCTTTCCTACTCTGAAATGGAATTCACGGATAACGTAACCCACTTGCACAGTTGTTTGTTTTTAAATCAGGATAGCGCCCTAACTGTAATATAAAAGGGCAATAAGGAGATGTCGTCTGGCAGTGCTCGGCCACACCAGAGAATGAAGTAGGATCACAGAGAAGTGATGGCCATGGTCAGGGCCTCGGATGCACGGCCGCGTTGCCATCAGGGATGCGGTTTCCCAAGTGGTGACCAACTCTGAATCAAGTCCAACAAAACTCTCTGATCTCTTGCTTGACAGCACCCTGGCAGCCCTGGAATGTTCAGTGAAGGGGACAGTGTTCAAAACTCACAAAACGGAGTTCGGCTCTGAGCCAGCAGATCTCTCAGCTACGTGAGGGTGGGGCAGGCCGCTAGAGAATTGGATGGGACGGGGACTTCTCTGTGGGGACTGTCCGATTCAGCACCCCAACCCCTGTCCACTGAATGCCACTGGGCCCTCTTCATTGTCACCACACAGAGTGAATTAGCTAACATTGACTGTGTACCTACTGTGTGCAGGGCACTGTGCTAATTCCCTACATTCATTAAGTCATTTAATCTGCACAACGACACTATTAGGTTGGTATTATTACAGTCATGCATCGCATAACAACGTTTCAGTCAATGACGGACCGCACATATGACGGTGGTCCCATAAGATTAGTACCATACAGCCTATACCACGTAGGTTTGTGTAAGTGCACTCCGTGATGTTCACACAATGACGAAACAGCCTAACGACACATTTCTCAGAACGTATCCCAGTTGGTAAGCAACACATGACTGTATTATCCTCATTTTACAGACAAGGAGACTGAGGCCCAGAGAGGCTGAGTCACTTGCCCAAGGGTCACACAGCTAGGGATGTATGAACCTGGAATTCAAACATGGGTCTGTGTGCAAAGAGGAATCTACAGTTGTGCTTAAGAGTGAGGGACCTGTGGCCAGGCCACCCAGAACCCACAGCTGGGACGTGGTGGAGCCAGGACTTGAACCCAGGGATGCCCCTGGTTTCAGAAGGACTTGAGTCTGGGTTGAGAATGCAGATAGCAGAGATGGGGGCCTCTGGGAGTCATGGTGGGCAGTTGGGGACAGAAGGTGAGGTCGAGATGGGATCAGAGAAACTAAGAGACCCCAGACCCAGGGAAGCACCCAGACAGATAGTCCTGTACAGCCCTAGTTCCTGTGGCCACACCTCTCATGGCACCTGAGAGCTGGTGGTGGTTGGCTGTGGAAGGATGGAGACAGGGCTCTTCCCCCAGATAATAACAATAATAATAATAACAATAATAATAACAACAGCAGCAGCAGCGAACATCATAAAGCACTCACCGTGTGCTGGGCGGTGTGCTAAGTGCTTTGTAACTACGACTCCTTTAATCCTCCTGACAACCCTACTGGGGCCTCCTGCCTCATCCAGGTCTCAGTTCAAAGGTCTCATCCTCAGAGAGGCCCTGAGCCTCCCCGACCAAGAGTCACTCCCCATCACATCATGTCACAGCACTTACAGCCTCCGGAAATGATGGTGCTCATTCTTGTGTCTGCTCATTTAATCTCTGTCTGCCTTACTGGAATGTGATCTCCTAGGAGAGCTAGCTCTGTCTGCCTTATTCGTGGCTGCCTCTCTAGTGCCAGCAACAGGGCCTGGCACATAGTAGGTACTCAGGTAACACTTGTTAGATGAGTGGACGGATGGGTGGATAGGAGGATAGATGGGTGGGTAGGTGGGTGGGTGGATGGGTAGGTGGGTAGATGGGTGGATGAGTAGGTGGGTGGGTAGGTGGGTGGATGTGTAGGTGGGTGGTGGGAGGATAGATTGGTGGGTAGGTGGGTGGATGGGTAGGTGGGTGGATAGGAGGATAGATGGGTGGGTAGGTGGGTGGATGGGCAGATATCAGGCAAGCAGAGGGAAGGGATGGGGACCCACAGCCACTCACCCCATGTTCCCACCTTCAAAGCTGGCAGGGGCCACTCAGGCAGCACCCACACCCCGTCCCCCAGATGCTGCCTCACCTGAGGGCCGATACCATCAGCCCCGGAGCTTAGAGAGGGAGCCTGGCTTCAGGGTCCCCTGAGGGCTTGGGGGTGAGTGCAGGGAGCCCCAGAGGTGGGCGGCCTGGTCTAAGGGGATGACCCTGAGCCTGCTCTGAGGAGGGGGAGCCCTGACTCCTGGAGAGACAGGCACACAGGTGACACTCAAGAAATGAAATTGCCGTCCCCTCATCGCTGCCACCTCTAACTGCCGTGTGACCTTGGGAGGCGACTCCTTGAGCCTGGGTTTCTTCATGTGCACGTGGGCATACAGCTCCTTTGGGAGAGCAATGTATGAAAGCGGCCGGGGTGTGGAGACACTTTGTAAACCAGAAATTTAGGGCTGGCTTGGCTCCCAAACCAAGCCTGGTCTTCTCTCCTGTTTTGATAATAATATGACAAACAACAGCTGGGAAGAGCATTCCGGGTGGAGGGCACAGCCGGTGCAAAGGTGTGGAGGTGGCATGGACCTGCTGTGTTGGAGGGACAGCAAGGAGGCCAATGACTGGGGCCAAGTGAGCAAGGAGGAGGGGGCTGAGGGGAGGCCCGGGGGGTAAGAGGGAGCGGGGAGGACATGGTCTTTTCTTCCAAGTGAGCTGGGAGTCACTGAAAGTGATGCCAAGAGCCTCGGCCCTGGCTGTGCCACTGAGCAAGCGAGGCCCCTCCCTGGGCCTCAGTCACCTCATCTGAGAAATGGGGCTAATCTGGCATTTGTGATAGAAGCTCACCCCAGCTCCACGGGGGGTGGGGGGGCACCATGGGGTCAAGGTTCCGAGTTAGGTTAGGTGTGGGGTTTGCATCCACTCTGCACAGTGGGAACCGGGTGAGGTACAGACCCCGTGACGCCTGTCCTGTGGGGCAGTGGGGCTGTGCCTGCCTCCCCGGCTGTCGCGAGTTTAAGGTACACAGGGCACTTGGAGGCAGCTGGCATGCGGGAGCACTCGCTAGATGCCGCTCCTGTTGAGGTCTCGTCGTTTTGAGGGGCAGAGCGGGGCCTGGAGGTGAGTGGGGAAGTTGGTGCGGGGACCAACCAGGTAAAAGGTGTCGAGTCTCCACTGAACCGCCCTGTAAACTGGGAAGTGAGTGCACGTGGGAGGGTCATGGGCATCCCGCGAGGCCACCCCGAGTCCTGACTGGGGGCCTGCGTGAACCTCCAGGCCTGGGGGGCCCCTCCTCACCCCCTAAGGAACTGAGAGAAGTGGTCCCTTTGGGTAAGTCACCGCAGTCCAGACTCCAGAAAGGAGCGATGGTCCCGTCAGCACCCAGATGTGAGTCTGAGCCCGCCATGGGCGGGGGGCGGGTGGGGACACCCTCATCCTCAGGGTTCAGGGCCTCCCAGGGCCTGAGCAGCCTCAGAAACAACGGCCGTGCTCTCGTTGCAGAGAAGAGCCCCGGGGAGAAGAAGGGCCGGAGGGAGCAGCGCCCGCGCAAGGACAGGAAGCCAGACCGCAAGCTGCCCGCCAGGCCCCGCCGGCCGCAGGCCTGAGCAGCCGGGCGCCTCCAGCCGCTCTTTCCCGCCCGCCCCTCCCCCTCCGCTGTCTGCCGCGGCTGCCTGCGTCCTTCAGCCGCCTCTCTCCCCTTTCTCCTGTCAGCCTACCTTTCCTTTCTCTTCCCCCTTCATTTCCTGAGTTGCTTCCATCTCCACTCCCCCCGTTCCATGTTCTCTTGTCTCTCTCCTGTGTCTGTGTGTTCCTTCTCTCCTGTCTTTCTTCCTGTTCTTTGTATGTCCTCTGTCTCTCTCTCTCTCACACACACTTCAGGAGAGAGATCATCTGCTGCCACCCCCCCCCCACCGCCACTCTCTCCATCCGCTCCTCAAAGACAGCAAACATCTCTTTCTAGGCCCTTCCCTGTCGCTGTCCTGACCCCACCTTTGCAGAGCAGGGGTTCCGCAGGGCGGGGCCCAGGCCACAGCACAGGCGGCTCCTGAGTCCTGAGAGCCCGGCTCCTGCTCCAGAGCAGACCCCCGAACCCCGGGCTCTGAGCGCCGCCTGCTCTGGCCAGTCCCCGGAGGCCGTTTCCACAGCCCTCGGACACCAGCTCCTCCAGAAACGCCCTGGAGAAGGCTCTGGGCCTCCCGATGCCCGGACACTTCCCCCAGCTGGCAGGAGAGGAGCCACCATGGGGCCTCCGGCTGGACGGCCAGCCCTGTGCCCGCCTGTGGCAGCAGAGTCCGCCCTCCTGGAAGCTGCCTGCTGCCCCATCAGTGCTCCCGCGGCACCCTCCCTCTGGTAGTTCCCTGCCCTGTTTCCAGAGCCTATGGGACTCCCATATCCTTCGGGGACCCAAGCGCTGCCCCAGCTAGGCTGTCATCCCTGGGGAACCCACCGGCTCATCCTGGAAGAGGCCAGGGGAGCTGACAGGAGCTTTGAGATTATCCAGGCCACTCCATTCCCCACCCTGGCGCCTCCTGCCCATGGTACCCAAGGGGAGACTGAGGCCTGAGAAGGGACTCGCCCAAGGCCACACAGGGAAGCCAGTGCTGAGCCTTCCGCCTGTTGGTTGCTCCACTCAGCACATCCACAGCTGAGAGGGAACTTTGGGGCCTCCGGGGGGGGCGATGAAGGGAGCTATTGGGTCAGGAGCAAGGGAAGATCCCCCCTCACCCGCACCACCACTGGCACCTGGGCATCTGCATTTCACTGTGACACACACACGCCAGCCAGAAGAGCAGTGGGAGGGGTCTCAGGTTAGACCCAGCACGGAAGTCAGTCTGTCCTCACTGCCCGTCATCCACCATCATAGCCCCCCTGCTCCTTTGTTCCCCCGAATCCCCAGGAAGGGGCGCTCCTGACTTGCGCTGGCATTGCTGGCTGGCCTGAATCAGAGGGCTCAGCGTTGAGGAGCAGGAAGAGTCTGAGACCTGAGCCCGGGGTGGCCTGGGGAAGGGGGTGTCGGCAGGCTGGAGGAGTGGCTACAGTGATGAAATGGCCCCCCCCACCCCAGGAGAATGCCACGCTCAGGCTCCCCTCTGCCTGGCGCCTGGAGATCCCCTAGCACTGCTTCCCGACAGGCCCTGGGGGGGCCTGACCCCCACGGCTCCCCTCACTCTCACATCCCCCCTCGCCTCCCTGAGGACAGCGAGAGCCCCTCCTCGCCTCGCCAGGCCACAGCTTCTTTTCTGCAAAAGTTTGTGCCTCTGAAATGCTCTGTTGTTGTTTCAAGACCACAGCTTTTTTTTTTTTTTTTTTTTAATAAAGGGAAAAGAAAAAAGAAACTTGCAAATGCTTTGTGGGCATCAAGCGGGTGTTACAAAACCATGATGCTGATGAGTTTGGAGTAGCCGAATCTAAACCATGTGGGGTGGTTTCCACTGGAATGCTCAGGGCTGAGAGGGCCGGGGTGTGCCGGGGACTGGGGGCCTTCAGCTTGGGGGTATGCTGAAGGAAGAGGAGGGGCCCTTAGCCCCCTCCAGGTCCCTCTCAAGAAAGGGGCTCAGCCACAGGGAGAAGAGAGCATTCACCATCACCAGCGCCTCTTGAAGCCCCATAAATCACAGAAGTGGCCCCAGGAACCCATCTGTGCTCCGTAAGACATGTCTGAGGGGCCAGGGAAACCTAGGAGGTGTGACAACCCCAGGGAGACATCTAAACACCCTCGGCTGCTGGTGAGAGTGCCCTCAGCGTTGGAGGCACAGGTTGGAGTCCCAGCCTGTCATCAGCAGTCAGTGGGGTCTAGGCCAAATCATTTCCTCTTTCTGAGCCTCAGTTTCCCCATTTGATGGAGGACGAGGAGGCATGACAGGATTACATCCGTTGCCCAAATCTGGGTGGCCCAACAGCATCCTCTGAGGGGCTTTTTAAAAATTCAGATTTCAGGGCCCCGCCCAGACTGACTAATTGTGAGCAAGCTTAGGAGCAGACTGCGAGAGCAAACATTCAC
Source organism: Diceros bicornis minor (assembly GCF_020826845.1). NCBI lineage: Eukaryota > Metazoa > Chordata > Mammalia > Perissodactyla > Rhinocerotidae > Diceros > Diceros bicornis. The sequence continues at coordinate 29,048,866 of NC_080758.1, read as the reverse complement.
GCCAGGACGGGCCCGGGACAGGGGGGCTCTCAGATGGCTTCCAGCCCCAGAGTGCCGGCGTCGAAATCTGAGGGGCTGCTGTTCTGATCCTGACCTCAAGCCTCCATGACCTGATTCGACAGAGTTTAGTGTATATATATTCTACATAGAGGTTTCTGATAAGATTGAAATTCTGGGAGGTGGAAAGTTCTAAATTCCACAATTCTAAGATACCAAGATAGGAGTGGAAGTTTCCAGTCCTACAGTCCCCTGCCCATGTTCCTTCCCTCAGGGGGCCTGGTCCTCTGTCCCCAACTGAGGGCTATGGGCAAGGTTTTTTAAACGTGTTCAGTTTAGGAGAGAAAGTTTCTTCAGGGCCTAAGCCCCTCCTGTAACCTTTGGATCTCAGATGTTCCCTGCTCCCCATCTCCTAATCCCTTCCAGTCCCAGCCTCTCCCACATTCCCCGGGGGCTGAGGCGGCCTTACTGGGAAGGAGACCCTCCGCCTCACCGCCTCTTGCAGGCGAGGCTCAGAGACAAGCCCAGACGCCGCCCGGGTCACCCAGCGAGAAAGGGCAGCGCGCCAGAGCCCAGGGGGAGGTTCCGGCCGCTGGCCCTCCGGACGCTATTCCAGTGGGAGGGGACACGGCCTGGGGCGAACTGAGGAATTCCTCCCGGACCCCTCCCAGACCCCTCCCCGACCCCTCCCCAGCTGGGCCACACCAGGGCCCTCCCCTAGGCCCACTCCCCACCCCGGCCCTCACTCGGTCCCCATCCCTGCCTGACGCCGCACGGCGGCCCCGCCTGTCCTTCCCAGTCCTGTCACTAGAGGGCGCCGCCCAACCAGGCACAGGGCAGCAGCCCGGATGCTAACTGGGCTCTTCTCTGAAATCTGGGGACTTTCTCTCCTGGCAGGACTAAAAGCGGGGTGAAGGGCGAGGGAGAGGCTGCCCCCCGCCTCAGGCTGAAAGACGAGAGTTGCGAGGGTGGCTCCGCTGAGTGGCATTCACAGCAGCGCAGAGTCTGTCAGACCTCAGAGATCGGAGGCTCAGGCCCTTTCTTGCTTGGAGGGAAACTGAGTCAGAGGACCCCAGCCCATCATCCCACAGCCAGTCGCCATGACCGTGGGGGGGGAGGTGGTGATTTTCACTTGTAGGAAAATTTCAGACCATCCTATGTGATCCTTCTAATTCAAGGAACATGAATTCTTATAATAACAAAAATAATAGTAATAACGATAATGATTAATAATAAGAATGTCATATGCCTTGAGCACCTACTATGTGCCAGACACTGCTAAGCGCTTTAGGCCCAGTATCTCATTTCCTTTGCGCTCCCCTCCTCGATAGAGATCCAATAACTACCATTTTTCTGACTTCCTCCTCTGTGCCCTACAGTTTCACATCCTTTATCTCCCGCCACCTTCACAGCAACAAGCTAACTCACAGAAGAGGAAACTGAGGCTCAAGTTAAAGTCGTTCAAAATTCATCAATCTCGTCTCATCCACTCAACAAATATTCGTAAGGAGCCCACTGTGTGCCTGGTACTGTGCTGGGTGCTGTGATGAAGACCCGGCCTGTCCCTGGAGCGTCCAGTCTGTAGATGAGTCAGTTACGAGGGTGTGACAAGGCCCTCCACAGAGGACTGACCCAGGAGGAGGGCCAGCAAATCCGTCCACAGCCTGGGGGGCTCCGGGAGCTCCTCCTCTAGGACCAGAGAGCTCGCTGAGAACTGAGAATGAGGAGGCGTTAATGAGATGGGTGGGAGGGTCCCAGCTACAGGAAACAGCATGTGCAAAGGCCTGGATAAGAGGCTATTCATGGGGGTGACAACCCCAGAATTTCCAAGCCTCCTAGGCTGCCAGGCCCTGGAACATGGGGACTCAGCCCTGGAGTCTGCTGGAGCCCATGCAGGCCTCACCTATAGTCCTGCCTTTCCATTCAGCCTGCTACCCACAAGGCAGAATAGACCATCCGGCCAGACCTGCGAGTAAAGAAGCCATCTCTGAAGTGGGTTCTCTAGCCTTGGCTGTCCTAGCCCCCAGCGGTGGAGTCTTCCCAGTGAAGGCCCCAGCAGAGACAAGACTCTGCCCTGTCTGAACTCCTGATCCTCAGAGCCCAGGAGCATAAGAGAATGGTTGTTGCTTTATGCCTCGAAGGTTGGGAGGTCTGCTCCACAGCAGTAGACAACTGTAGCAGGGCTTAATAGCAGCACCTCACTCCTCGGGTGGAGGGGCGGGGAATTGAGGCAGGGAAGAGCAGAACAGCAAGGCCGAAAATCCTGTCACTACCACTGACCAGATAGGAGCCCTTAGGCAAGATCCTGTATTTCTCTGTGTGCCTGTTTCCTTGTCTGTAAAAGGGGATAATAAAAGTATCCCTTTGTGGTGTTACTGTGAGGTTTAAATAAGTTAATACATGAGAAAGGTTTTATATACACAGTAAGTACTCAATAAAACTTTTTATTATTACATATATTTCGTTTATTCATTCAACAAACATTTCTTAAGCACTAGGTCTGAGCCTGGAACTGTGCCAGGCACTTAACATTGAAAACTTAAGTTCATCCTCCCCAAAGCCCTCTGAAGTGGATTTTACTGTTATTCCTGTTTTTTATAGATGAGGAATCCAAAGCTCAGAAAGTAAGTAGCAGAATAGGAACTCACAACCTTGCCCTTCACCAGGGGGCCGCTTCTTGCGCAGGCACCCACCGGGGCACGTCCCACTCAGCCCAGGGAGATGAGCATCGTGTGGGAGAAACGCGTCCAGAGCTGCACCGCTGTCTCCACTCAGCATTGCTCTGGAATTCATCTGGAATAGGAACTCCAAATACACACACACCGGAAAGAATGGTCAACCTCACTCACATTAAATGACAATAAAATCACACAGAGCTACCATTTTTCACCTATCTGATTGGCGAAGAGCCAAAATTTGAAACCCCAGGGCTTTGCCTGAGCTGTGGGTGAGGCGGCGCTCCCTCCTGCCTTCCCGGGGGAAGGATGTGGTCCAAACTCTACAGAAAGCGAGTTGACAACATCTGTCAGAATTACAGTGACATGTCCCCTGACCCAGCAATCCACTCCTAGGGATTTATCCTCGCCCACGTGCAAAATGACAAATGTTCATGGTACACGGCTGTTCCTGTAGCCTGTGTGTGATCACAAAAACTGGAACATCCTAATTGTAGGAGATCTAAGATCTAATCTCATAGCACTCAGGGGAACGCCCTGCAGCTGAGGGGCGTCTCGAGGAAGCTTCGACATACTGACCCAGAGCAATTGCCAAGACGCACTGGGAAGGGGGAGAAGCAAGCTGCACAACAGTGTGCAGGGTGCGTGGGGCTGCGGTTGGACAGGGTGGAAAGAGGCTGGCTTTTCCTTTTAGTTCTTTTTGACTTTTAAGAGGTGGGAATATATTACCAAGTCCAAAAATAAAAAGGACATACTTTGGAGACATTTGCAAACTGGTCTTTAAATACCTTAATAAAGACTCAAATGGCTTTGACATCAATTCTGAAATGAAGCGTTTTTTAGACAGTGTCTTAGAGACATGTCCTTGAGCCCAAGGAGTGAGGTGCCACCTATGACCCTCAAGTGTGGGTGCCCCCACTGCCTGCCAAAGAGTGAGGGTCCAGCTTTCGAGGTGAGCCCCCGCACGCCAGCCCGTGACGAGCTTTCTTTTGTCCACGCGTGTTCCATTTCCACCCCCTGTGCAAACCTCGTGTGGAATTCTGCTGAGATGTTCCGTTGTTCAGACACCAAGACTCAGGGGTGATTTGTGCCGGAGCTCCCTGGGTTTCTCGGTCCACCCCAAAGTGGGGGTGAACATGCCAGCAAGTCACACAGACCCGGGTGCGTACCCCAGCTCTGTGCCCAGCAGGCCACATGACCTCGGACATGTCACTTTACCCCCGAGTCTCCCTGTCCGCAGCTGCAGATGAGGCTGAGAGCAATAACACCCATCCTAGGGGTGGCAGAGGATGAAATGATTTGGGGTGTGTAAAGCACTGGCACACAGTAGGGCTCAGGAAGGGTAGCTTTTGGTAACTCCATTCATTCTTTCATTCGCTCATGGATCTCCTGGACTCCAAATCGTATCTATCCTCCAGCATAGACGCTCCTCCTCCAGGAAGCCTCAGTGATCCGCGATATCTTCCTCAACTGGAGGTCTCCTTCCTCTTGAGATTCCATCCCCTCCCCCCTTCCACACCCTTCCTCTGATAGCCCGGGAGCGGCCTGAGTCCTGTAACTGTTTAAGCCACGAGGGGGCAGCACTGCCCAGGAAGCCACAGGAGCGAGGCTTCAATGCCAGGGCCTGGGGCTGGAGACAATCTAGCTCCCATCTGCGAAGCCCTACTGTGCGCCAGGCGCCGCGCTCAGCACTCCGTATGCTGCAGCTCATTGGAGGAAGGTGCTACGTGGCTGCCCTTCTATCATCCCCATTTTATCTTTCCCTTTTTTTAGACTGTGGGTGCTAAGAGAATTGAGTTAATTATTCTCAGTTTGTGCAAACCCCTCTCTTGTTTTATTTAATTTAGTTTCCCTCTTGGTGCCCCCGGCCCTTTCCTCTTCCCCTCCCGCTCGAGCGCCCACTCTCACGAGTCCGTGCAGTGCCCTCGAATATACGTGAGTCCTTGTGGACCACGTAGGGATGCTGTGTAGGCTTTATTTACAGAAACGGCCTCGTGCTGCAGGCTTCCTCCTGCCTTTCTTCCCCAGTCGCCTGGTGTTTCTTAGATCCAGCCGTGTGCCTCTGCCCGCTGCGGTTCACCGACCCTGGCATTAGGCGTGGACTGTGGTCCACTGCTGCCTTCCTCAACCTCCTCACAAGGACAGCCAGCATCGCCTCCAGGGTCCCCTCCGCGCCTGTGGGAGAACTTCTCTGAGCTGCACACACAGGAGGAGGGTGGCTGGGTCACTAGACGGGCTCCTGCTCACCGTCCCTAGGTGCTGCACCGGTCCAAACGCCCCGCAGGACACCGCATTCCCGCCTCCCACACTCTCGCTGACATGTGGTAGTTCTCGACTTTCTAATTTGTGCCCGGGTGGGGGGGGGCAGTAAAGGGTGTCCCTCTTCACTATTTGACTCACATTTCTCAGGTTACTACCGAGGTTGTACGAGCATCTATCACACACTTGTTTGCTGCATTCTCCCCCACCTTACAGTGACACAACTGAGACTCAGCCCCCAAATAGCAGAACAGGGAGCCCTCCCCTGGGCCGCCTCTAACAGCAGCAAGAATGCATTGTCGTCCGTTCAGTTAACAAATATTGTCTGGTCCCTTCATGATCTCAGGATCGCCTCAGAGCCTGAGCAAAGGGGGTTCAGGGAGGGTGGGCCTCACTGCTGGGTGGGCCGGGCCAGGGGGAAGGGCATCGGGAGGGATCCTGGGATGGCCAACATGCCCATTGACATTGATGAACACAGAGGAAGACACAGGAGGCCAGGGGCCACCAGGAACAAGGACCTGGAGGGCGTCTTGCACTGTGTCAGGGCTGGTGCAACCTAAATATTTCCCTACTCCTGGAATAAAATCCATACTCCTCGTGGTGGCCTCAAGGCCCTACCTAATCGGCCCCCACTCCCTCTCTGCCTTTATCTCCTGCCCTCTCCTCCTTGCCTGCTCCAGCCCCACTGGCCTCCTTTGTTCCTCAAACACACCAATCTCATTCTGGCCTCAGGGCCTTTGCACTTGCTATTCCCTCTGCCTGCAATGCTCTCCTTCCAGATCTCCACATGGCTGGCTCTTTCTCCTCCTCTAAGTCTCATTCAAATGTCACCTCCTCAGAGAGACCTTCTTCCCCGATAACCTTGTCTAAATATCATGCCCCTCCCCCAAATCATTCTCTACTTAGGACCTTTTAAATTTTTCTTCATAGCCCTTATCGTGATTTAGAATGGTGTTGCTTATCTAATTCTTGACCTCTTTGTGTCTGCCCCCTCACCTGACTGTGCCTGTCTTCCCCACCAGACTATGTGCAGAGACTGCATCTGCTGCGTGCACCACCGTATCCCAAGCGCCCAGAAGAGAACCCAGCGCATGGTGACACCCCAGCAGTATTTGTGGGTGAGTGAAAGAGGGAAGGCAGGAACGCGTTCCAGGGCCCCAGGTCACTCACTTTCTAAGCACTCCCTCTGTGCCCGGCGCAGCTCAGTCCTCAGACAGCCCTGCAGAGAATGGGTGGTATGTGTGTTCATTTTACAGAAGAGAAAATTGAGGCACAGAGAGGGTCCATGACTTCCTTGAGGTCACACAGCTCAGGGGTGAGAGGCCTGGGTTTTAGCCTGCACATTTTACCAGTGTCCCGTGCTTTCCATTCTGCACTAGGAAGACCTCTTGTCCAGCTCCCTACCCGCCTCATCGCCCTGTCCCTGCCCCCTGCCGGCGGGCACCCCGTCATGAGGCACCATGAGCCCTGTGACCACTTGCAAAGACCCTCTCCATCCTGAATGCCCCCCACCTCTCCTTCCCCAAGGACACAGGGGAACTTTTGGGGGTGATGAAAATGTTCTATATCTTGTTGGGGACGGTGGTGCCATTGGCGTGTGCATTTGTCAAGGCTCATCTGACTGTACACTTGAAATCCGTGCACTTCACTGTATGTAAATTATGCTCCTATTAAAAAATTAATGAATTCTAGCGTACCTTCCACAATCCCTCTCCACCTGTTCCTGACACTGGACTATGGCAGTACTGGGCACTGCCCACCCAGTACCATCCTCCACTTCCACCTTGCTAACTGAACACACTTTTACTCTTGGCTTTGCCAGATACTCACTTTCCCAGCCTCCTTTGCAGCCAGGAGTGGCCATGTGATACAATCTGGCCAATGAGCCCTCAGTGGAGGTCTGCTTAGGAGGGAATAGATGGAACTATTCTTTCTCTCCTTGCCTTACTCCTGCCTTAAATGTAGATGTAATGTCTGGAGCTGCAGCAGCCATCTTGTGTCCATGAGGTGTCAAATTGAAGGAAAGTCTAAGAGAGAAAAGCTGCCAGCCCTGACTTTGTTGAACCACTGAAACTGCACCTGTTGCCTCTGATCTCCAAACTTCTGTTACATGAGGAAAATAAGCCCCTAATTGTTTAAGACTCTGTTAATTGGGTTTTCAGGACTGCTTTTGACTATAAGTATGGGAAAACTCCAACCCATAGAGGCTTCAGCAAATAAGCAGTGTGGATATGCATCCAGCACACACATGTATGCTCATGCCAATTGTTCAATATTTTCAAATCACCTCCTGCAAATAAAGGTTTGTTTTCCACACATAATAGAAAGTCTGGAGGTAGGTGGCCGCTGGTATTGGTTCGGTGATCCAGTTATGTCAGGACTGGTGTCTCTGTGATTCTCTTGGACTGTCCCTCATGGTTGCAAGATGGCTGCCTCTGCACACACATTCAAGCAGGAAAAAAGAGGCAACAACAGGGAGAGGCCATATCTGTACCAGGAAAGCTCTCTTAGGAAACTTCCTGCTCCCTCCCGCCCCTCCCCCCACAACACACACACACACACACACACACACACACACACACACACACACACACACAAGGGCAACTTCTGCTTGCGTCTCATCGTCCAGAACCAATGCTGGGAGGCAGCAAGTGGGAATGGAGTTGGGTTGGCCTCCAGGGACAGACACTTTTATCTCCTGGTCAGAGACCCAGACCCCGGACAGAAGAAACACTGGGAGAACTTCACACGAAGGAGTAAAGGACTGATATTAGATTTTGTTTCCTTTGAGGAAACTCCCTGACGTTGAGAGCACGAGAGCCCCCTTTTCGGATTCGACCCAGTTTCAGAGGACTGCCACCAGACTTCCGCCCATCCCCCCATCCGGGCCCCCAATATCCCACCTCCTGCTCTTCTTCCTGTGGTGGCTGCAGACCTAACTTGCATCGGTCGCTTCACACACGTTATCCTGACTCATCTCAACCACTCTGGAAGGGCGGGGGACGACCCCATCCTTCAGATGAGGAAGTGGCTGCAGGGGAGGGTGAGAGGCCCACGGCTGGAGCGTGGGGCACCCCCCCTGCAGGTCCTGCCCTGCCTGCCCCCTCTCCTCCTCCACACAGCTGTGCTCTCCTCCTCTTCACCTGGTTGACTCCCACCATCTTATAGCTTTCAGCTCTGACTCCGCCTCCTCCTGGAAGCCTTCCCTGACAGCCCCCAGGCAGGCCAGGAGCCTCCCCCCCTGGCTCCCCGCTCACATGACTGTGTGGTCCCTGACTGTGTGTGTCATCTTGCCCCTAGACTGGAGCCCCATGAGGGTAAAGCCTGTGTCTGACTCATCTCCGGGTCCCAGTGCCCAGTCCCAGTCTGGCACAAGGTGGGACCCAGTCACTGCTGAACGGATGGATGAATGACCCCAAAGTGGCTCTGGGCAAGAGGAGATCAGGTGTTACCTGACAGCAGCAGCCACTGCCCCTGCCATCGCAGGCTGCAGCGGGTCCGCGTCCAGCCACTGCCCCCAGGCTCCAGCACACAGCTTCCAGTCTGGTCATCAAACCCAGCTCCCCACTCCCTCCTGGCCCTCTGAAGCCCTGCCCTCACTCTCACACTATGAGGAACAAATAAACCGGCACACCCTCTAACTCTGTGAGGCATTTGGAAAGTTATCAAATTTACAGACATATGTGTGAGTTTCTTAAATATCAGATTTATTGAAATATAATTTACTACAGTAAATAAAGTTCTTCTCTGAAACGTAAAGTCCACTGTGTGTTGACAAACATACAGTCACAAAACCACCACCATCAGGATACAGAGCGGTTCTGTCACCCCAGAAAGTCCTTTCATGCCCCTTAGCAGTGGATCTCGTCCCCCGTCTCCCATCTGCCCCAACAAACACTAATCAGGCTGCTCTCTGTCCATATGGTTTTCCAGAAGGTCATGTAAATGGAATCCTACAGTATGTAGCCTTCTGAGTCTGTCTCCTTTCATTTCACTTAATGCCTTGGAGATTCATCTATATTTTTACTTGCATCAGTAGTTCATCCCTTTTCATTGCCAAGTAATATTCTATTGTGTATCCATTCACCTGTTGGTGAACCATTGTTTCCAGTTTTTGGTGATAATGAGAAAACTCACTATAAACATATTCATACAGTTTGTTGTGTGAATACAATTTTCATTTCTCTTGGGTAAATGCCTAGGAGTAGGATTGCTGGGTCATATGGAAGTATATGTTTAATTTTCTAAAAGATGGCCAAATTGTTTTCCCAAGTTCCAGTTGCTATGTACCCTCACCAGCACTTGGTATTATCAGATATGTTTAATTTTAGCCATTCTAATAAGCATGTAGTGGTACCTCACTGTGGTTTTAATGTGCATTTCTCTGATGACTGATAATAATGAGCATCTTTTCATGTACTTATTTGTCATCAATATCTATTTTTGGTGAAGTGTCTTTTTAAATCTTTTGCCCATTTTTTATTGGATTATTTGTTTTCTTGTTATTAAGTCATGAAAGCTCTTTATATATATTCTGGATACAAGTCTTTTATAATATATGACTTTTGCAAATATATTCTCCCAATCTGTGGCTTGTCTTTTCATTTTCTTAACAGTGTCATTAGAAGAGAAGAAGTTTTTAATTTTGATTAAGTCAAATTTATATATTTTTTTCTTTTATGGTTCATGCTTTTTGTGTCTTATCTAAAAAATTTTTGCCTGACCCAAAGTCACAAAGATTTTCTCCTATGTTTTTATCTGCATGTTTTATGCTTTTAGGTTTGACATTTAGATCTATGGTCCATTTAAAGTTAATTCTTGTGTATGATGTGAGGTACAGGTTAAAATAATTTTTTTACAAATGAATGTAGAATGCCATTTCTCTTCTAGAAAATTATCCTCTTTATACCCTCCCACAAATGTATAAAGTGGATATTCATTGCCACCTTGATTGAAAGTAAATCAAGTAAAACCTTGGAAACAGCCTAAGCGCCCATCACCTGAAGACTGGGTGAGTACATGTTGACACATCCACGCAAGGAAAAACTGCACAGCCACAAAGCCGGCACCAGCCACCAGCACTGTACAGCTGTAGGGGTTGCTCACTGCTGGGTCCATTCTGACTGGTCAATGTCCGTGCTGAACAGTTGTGTGATGTTTTGAATATCATCTTGGTCAGTCATCAAAAAGAATGATGCACTCTTTATGGAGTGATGTAGAAAGATCCCTAAAGTGTGTTGTTAGATAACAAAAGGATAGTGCAGAAGAGTGTGTGAAGTTTTCCATCATTGGGTAAAAAATTCCTGTGTATTTCCTTACATGTGCATAAAATATCTCTGGGCAGATTCACAAGAAATTGGTGATAAGTTGCCTCGGGGAAGGGGGTCTGGGCGTCTGGAGGGCAGGGGTGGGAGAGAGACTCCCTTTACACTATGGACCCTTTTGTACCTATGAGATTTTGTACTATGGCTATGTATTATATTTTCCAAAAATAATACAAATAGAAAATAAAAAACAAACGAAAAAGCCCTACTTCTCCTGGGGTTCCTGGTCTGGGAGATTCTGTCCCATGTGCACAGCCCTCCACAGTTGGGGAAACCCTCTCCTGGTCCTCCTCAGGTTTCCCAGCACACAATAGCTCTGCCAGGCCAGCTGAATGGAGAATGCCTATTTCTTACATGGGGAAACTGAGGCTCAGAGCAAGGCAGACATTCCTGAGGTCACCTGGCCCAAACCAAGGTACCTCGTCAGGTATCTAGCAGGGCCAGAGGGGCCCAGAGCCAGGGAAGAGGCATGCAGTAACGCCCCTTGGGCACCCAGACCGAGTCACTTACGGTACCGGCTCAGAGCTGAGCCCATCTGGAAGCTATCGCCGCCCCTCACCCCGGGCTGCAGAGGAGGGGCCGGTGGGGGCCCCGATTGTGTGCAGCTGTTTCTCATCAAGGCTCATGCTCTGGACCAGGCTCCAGCCCCGGAAATCCCATTTCCCAGCCAGGCCGGGTCACTCTCACACCAGCTACCCTGCCCACTGGAACCTGAAGCAGGGTGCGTGGTGGGGAACAGCCCTGAGAGCAGCAGGCCGCGGGTGTCCAGTTCCAGGCCAGCAGGTCCCTCCACCTGTCGGAGCTCTAGGTTCCCCTAGTTGTAAGGATTAGATAAGCCAGTTCACGCAAAGCTCGCAGCGCAGTCAGCATTCAACAAACAGTAGCTGTTACTGTCTCCTGATGTCCCTTCAGGTCACATTACTATTCAGGTGCCTGAATAACAACACCAACAGCTGGTGTGCCCAGCACTGCTTGAAGCACTGAGTATGTACGAGCTCATCCAAAAGCCACAACAGCCGTCTGGGCTAGATGCTCCTAGTAGCTCAGCTTTTCTGATGACCCAGCTGAGACTCAGAGATGTTGAGTAACTTGCCCAGAGTCATTCAACTAGCAAAGGGCACAGGGCAGGATTCGAATCCAGGCCACCTGGCTCCAGAGCCTCCACTCCAAAGCTCTCCCTACACTGCCTCTGTGGACCCAAACCTCTTCCCTAGTGATCCCTGATTCCTGTGGGTGCCTGTGACGGTGTCCCCTGAGACAGAGAGGAGACAAACCCTGCTCTCAACCAGTGTGGTTGACAAGCGCCAACAGCACAGCCACGAGAGGATGCTCAACCCTCTAGTCACCTCCAACGGAGCAAGAAAACGAGAGAGGCAAGCAGGTGGGGACTGCCAGGATGGAGGAGTTGGGGCGACAGGCACCCTCACACACGGGCTGGGGGCAGAGGGCGTGCAAGTCCAGAACAGCCTGCTGGGGAGGCGGGAGTTGACGGTACCCCACACACAAAGAGCACATGCCATCCATCAGCCTCATGCCCAGGAATCTTAGAGAAACCCCTGCACCGCTTTTCCCGCGTCCATGTTAGAAACAGAGGAGCTGGGCCACAGCCCAAGGTCCGTCAGGGACACTGGCTCACTGCGGTGGCCCAGCCACGCGGTGGCTGACTATGCAGTGATGAAAAGGCTGACGCACGGCCCATGTGCTGACGGGGCTCCGTCCGGACCCCCCTGGGCGGTGGACAGGGGAGCTGCCGGGCAGCGTGTGCAGGGCGCGGCCCGGGAGCCGTCTGCACAGAGAGTGGGGGAGGAGCGGGAGGGGGCCATGCGTGGGTGGACCAGGCATAATTTTAACTCTTTGCTTTGTATCCTTCTAGAACCTCTTTCCCTGCATCAGTAATTGTTTTATCAGAATAAGAGAGAAGTACACGGCACCGTGCCGCATGGGAGAGAGATCAACTGAATTGACACAGGCGTCCTGAGCCCCTGGTGACCGCTTGGTGCTGGGGTGGAGCCGCGAAGAGGGCAGTCAGGGGCCCCGCCCTGGACTGTGGCCTCAAGTGCCTGCTGAGAGCGGTTTCACAGAGGTGGAAGGAGAGGGCGGGAAAGCCGAGACGGGGCGACAGCGGGAGTCTGAGGGCTGAGGGCTCATGGAGAATTTACCGAGTGCTCACAGTGGCCCAGGCGCCCTCTAAGCAGGAAATCTTCCCTTATCACCCCCATTTTGCAGATGAAGAAACTGAAGCCCAGGGAGTGACCAAGGGGCTGCCCACCCCACCCTCCACTCACAACCCTTCCCGCCTGCCCGAGCACTGGACCAGGAGTCTGAAGCCCGGCTCGTGATCCACGCTGGGCTCTGCTCTCTTGTCTGCAAGTCCCCTCCAGCGTGGGGTGAGGGCAGCCAGCAGCCGGTGGCCGCTCCGCCAAGAAGGCTGGGAGCGATTAGGCCTAGTCACGTTTTCTGGACAGAGGCCCCTTCTGCATTTTAATCAGCGGGGCATCAAGAGGCCAGCCCAAGTTGCTGCTCTCCAGCGGGGCGGGGGCGGGACTTGGGGAGAGAAGGAGCACCCCCTCAGGAAAGGGGAGGGCAGCAGTGGGAGGCTGGGGCAGGAGCCGGAGTGGGCAGGGAAGCGCCAGGGGTGTAGGGGAGCCCGGTGCCCTGGGCCCTGACAAGACCGTCCTCCGGGAGGCCGCAGCTGAGCTGGGGGCTCATCTCCACTTCCTCCCCTGCTCCTTCCCACCCCTTCCTCTCCCTCCAGGCTCAAAAACAAACCCACCCCCCCACCCCCACCCCCCACCCCCCGCAATGGTCATTTAGGCCTGAGGGATGACTCCTGGTCCTGACTCCTCCTCCTGGTGGAAACCACCTTTCTCAGGGCAGTAACGCTTGGGTCCCTGCAGAAGGGGGCTGGGCAGGGGGAGCTGCAGGGCTGGGGCAGGAAGAGGGGACGGGGCCCATCTCGTGGAGGGGAGGTCAAGCCCGCTGCCCACCCCTCTCCAGGCAGAGCATCGCTGAGGAAGATGTACGCTGCCCCTCAACACCGGCCCAGGGGGCAGGACGGCCACATCCAGGCCAGTCTGAAAGCCGGAAGGTGCCTCAGAAAGGATCTGCGTTAATGCTGACAGCACAGGAACAATAGCAATAGAAGGTAAGATAACAGTGATTCCTGGAGAGCCACTGAGGTCCAGTCACTGTCCGTTTACTCCTCACCATAACCCCAGGGACCGGGCGTCCTCGCTGTGCAGATGAGGAAACTGAGGCACAGGGGGTTAAATAGCCTGCCCAAGGACTGACAGCTGGACAACAGTGGAGCCAGACCAGCCCGCTACTCAAACAGAGGAGCACAGGGAGGCCTGGAGACGGGCAGGGACCAGCCCCAGGCCACAAAGCAGAGCAGAGGCAGGGCAGGCGCTGTGAGGGCGCTGACTCTCAGGGCTCTCTTTCCCTCTCCTCTGCTCCCGGTCAGGCTCTCCAGGAGGGCAGGAGTGCGCCTCGTCATTCCCGGGGCCCATGGACTCAGGCCTGGGCCTCACCCTCCCAAGGCCCCAGCCTCCACTTGTGCCAAGAAAGAGCAAGAATGAGAGAAGTCAAGTCGGGGGGTAAATTTGGGCTGAGACTCCTGTCTCCTCTCCTCCATGGATACCCCCTCCATGCACCCCTGGAGCTGGCACCCAGATGAGTCCTTCCAGGGCAGTCCTCTGCCCCTCCTACCACTGCCCACACAAATTTGTCCTTTGTCCCATCCTGGACCCCCCCGCAGCCTCGTCACGCCCCTCCCTCTCCTGCTTAGTCCGCTCTAGCCACACTGCCCTCCTTTCTGTTCCCTGAAGACAAGCTCAGTCCAGCCTCAGGGCCTTTGCACTTGCACTTTGCACGTGCTGTTCCCTCTGCCAGGAACACCCTTCCTCAGACCTTCGTGTGGCTCACTCCTTTTGCCCTCAGCTCAGTGTCAGGGAGGCTTCCTCTCGCATCTAAATTCACGGGGCCACCTCCTCTGCTTGTCCCCCACAGCTTCCCTACCTGTTGCCTTCATGTTACTCATCCCTGTCATCATGCCTCTTGTTTGTGTGTCTGTGTTTATTGCCCGTTTTCCCCACTAGGCTAGCAGCTCCACAAGGTCCGGGATTTTCATCTCGTCTGTTCCCCGCTGTGTCCTCAGCCCCATAAATAGTGCCTGGCGCACCGCAGACTGAAGGCACAACCCCGAGGAAAGGTTGTGCTGAGGAAGGAAGCTGATCTCAGGGAAGTGCTGCCCTCCACAGACACTGCCTGTTGGAAAGTGTCCTTGGATGCCCCACGGGCCTCTGTTTCCTCATCTGTAAAATGGGATCGACACAACAGTCTTCCTTCTGGGTCATCACGAGGATTGAGTGAGGTCAGGTCTATGGAGCAGTCACCCAGCGCCTGGCAAGTGGTAAGTGTTCTTGACTATTGGCAATGATTCCATTATTATTACCGTCCTTGTCATTGTTATTGTTAGTCTTTTACCCCGACTCCAGGCTTGATGTCGTGGGCCGCTGTCTGTCAAGGGAGGGAGGAGGGCTCGAGGAGAGTCTGGTCTCAGCACCAGGCAGTGTGGTCACCGCTGGCCCTTCAGGCCTCCCCACCTCCGGCCTTCTGCCTTTGCCGACACCCACACGGAATGCCCTCCCTGATGGGCCACCCATCGCCCACCCTACAAGCCGTTCCAGCCACCACCCCCACACACACAACAGGCAGTGGATAACGAGAGTCAGCCCAAAAGGCGGAATGCCCCAGACACCATGCAGGTCTGCCTCTCACTCACCCACAGTCTCACACGGTGTCACCAGCGAGTGAGCGGCTCTCCCGAGCAGAGAGTCCAGGAGCCACACTCCGCCTCCCGCCGTGGCTCCCGAGGTCTCCAGGCCTGTGTGCGTGAAGCCCACGGAAGGGGAAGGCGTGTGGTGAAATGGAACTGAGCCTCGTGACTGCTCCTACCCTCAAGGGAGGCTGGGGAACGTGGCCTGGCCACGCGCCTGGGAGAGAGCGGCAGCGGGGCTGTCACCACTCCATGGTTCCTGCCTCAGGGAGCAGATTTCCCACCTGGGATCCTGGGACTGTCGGGGAAGGGTTTGCGGAGAAAGCACGCTCCGTGCTGCTGCTGCCTCAGGGCCACCGTGGGCCCGGTGCTTGCTTCACTCTCTCTCCTGCCGTCCTCCCCCACGGAGGGTCCATCTGTCCCCACATGAGATGAGAGACGCAGGTGCAGAGGCAGGGTAACAGCCTGAGGCAGCCCACCTGCTGGCGTGAGGGAGGCGGGCTTGAACTCAGGCCTGCCTGGCTCGGAAGCCTTACAGGGAAAGCAGAGAGCACCGAGGAGGGCGAGGTTTCTCTTCCTCTCCTTCAGGGGAGCAAGGATCCAGATGTGACAGGGTGAACGCGAGCAAGGTCATGGCGCGGTCCTGGGGCACAGAAAGGACGCCGTGCACAGTGCATTTAATGCAGTCTTTACAGCTTGTCCCTTTCCCAGGAAGAGCCCCTAGCTGGACAGTTCACTGAATTATCCCCCCACCCCCCAACCCCCACCGCCCCAATAAAAACCCCGGAGGATCAAACAAGCCAATATCTCCGCATTCCAGGAAATGATGGAAGAGAGCTTAGGCCAAGAACAAGGTGTCTGTTTCTCCATGGACCCTGGGGATAGGGAACACAGCCATCATTTCCTCCTCTGCTGACAGCCCCTCACTTTTCCACTGGGGACCATCCCTGCCTACTCTCAGCCTACGTGGCGAGGGGGTGGGTGGAGTGGGCAGTTGGCACATCCCACCCCTGCTGGCCACCAGTGTCAGCTCAGCAGTGGGAACAGGACCCCTGAACAGGACAGAGCAACGTGGTGCCTTCCCCGGGATTGTCTGGGGCCTGGACAGAGAGGAGAGCTTTCAGCTGCACGTAACAGGGAATGCAATGCAGTGGCTCAAGCAATAGAGGTTTATTTTTCTCTCTTAGGAAGAAGTTTGGGAGTAGGAGTTCACCAGCCTAGCGATGCCAGGGCTAGTGGGGTGACTTTTGGCCTTTTCCTCGTTGATGCAAGATGGTCCATGCTCTGTCATCATCTTGTGCTCAAGACAAGACACGGTGAGGAGGGGCAGCTCCAGCCACAGCGCCCCGTTATCAGAGCAACGCCCCTCCTCCTGCCAGCCCACTCGGGCTTACGTCTCCATCGGCCAGCACTGTGTCATGTGCCCCCCAGCTATAGGAGAGGCTGGGAAGATGGATTTTTGGCTACACAGCCTCTATCGGGGGAGGAGGCTGATGGCAACAGGCACTGGATTAGCCAACACCAAGGCCTGTAATGAGACCTTCTTTTTCCTTCATGACTTGGTTCTTTTGGGAGGTGGGGAGGGAATGAGAGGGCTGGCACTGAAGGCAGCCATCTTGCCACTAGACTTGAGAGGCCAGCTGAGAATGGAGCCAATTCTGGTGATGTTGTTTGAGACCCTAGATCCAGCCACACCTGAAGGCTGATACTCTTGGATGTAGCCATTACATGAGCAAAATAATAATAATAATAAAATATTATTATATTTTATTAAAATTTATTTTGTAAAAAATTTAAAATATAAAAAATACATTTTATAGAATACCTTATAAAGTATTTTTATATGTGAAAACATATAATTTATATATTTTATATATGAGGGGGCTTGAGTGCCCTTAGGCTGGGCTTAACTTCTGTCTCTTGGGCAGGACGGACCTCATGGTAGAGGAAACAGCACTCAGAGTTTAGAAGCGGGCCGCCGGGTTCCAATCCTGGTTCTGCCGTGAGTTTGATTGGGACCAAGTCATTTCACCCCTCCGAATTCCCAATGCTTACTCTGTGAAGTGGGCTGTGGTGTGGCCTGAGCCAATGTGGCGTGTGAGATGTCCAGTCACAGAGCAGGCCTCAGCACACAGTACCCGCCTCCCTCCTGCCTCCCACTCACTTCCGTGAAGCCTGTGGAAGCTGGAGATGAGTTTCCCAGCTATGTTTTGCATTTGTCACATTTTCTCTTCTTCCTTTAGACCGAGCACTCCTCGAGGCCACAGGCTATGCCTGGTTTATTTGCAAATCCCCAACTCATAGGCCTCAGGAAATGGTTGAATGAGAGGGTACAATACTTCGTTCATCCATTTAACAAACATTTATTGAGCACCTGCTGTATGCCAGGTATATTGTATGCGGTAGGGACACAGAAGCGAGTGCCTTAGATACGGTCTGTGCTCTCAGGAGCTCACATCTAGCAGGGGAGACAGACAGCAAACGGACAAATAAATTTAACACTCGACATCAGGTAGTAAAGTGCCGTGAAGAAACCACAGGGGACAGGGCTACAGAGTATGTCCACGGGGCGCCTGGGGAAGGCTTGGTGAGGGCAGATGCTCCAGCCTAGCTAGAAGGATAAGAAGACACCCGTGAGGGAACAGTGATGGGGGCGGAGCAAACAGCGGATATAAAGACCCCCAGGGTGGCCTCACATGACCTGTGGCGGGAAATGTCTGCATAAATGAACGAACCTGTCACAGCAACTCCTGGGCTGAGAACATTCCTCTCGCCCCCGTGTGGAACGAAAAAATGCCCCACTTGAGAAAACAGGCCAATTTGAGAATTTCTGTCACTCACAGAACTTCACCTGCTGCCAGCTCTCAGAGAACCGTTTCTGCCAAGGAGGTGATATCCGGGGGACACGTGCCTGCCCCCGAGAATCTCCAGGCCTGGCCTACTTGCTTCTACCTTCCGCCTCAGCCCCACTGTGTGCCAGGCCATCTACGTACTCACTTAATCCCCCCACGACCCTGCGAGGTGGGGGCTATTGTCTCACCTCTAAAGGCAACCCTGAGCTCTGGAAGGTGAAGTACTCGCCCAGGACCACTCAGTGGGAAGCAGGAATGAGCCCAGGATGTCTGAGGCCAGAGCCCAGTGAGCCTGGCGCCCTCCTGCGGCCGGTGTGTGCAGCAGTGTGGACTGAGACGGGCCCTCCACCCTCGGGCGCTCAGAGTCTGCTGGGTCAGGGCCCAGGCTGTGGTGTCACCCACATTTTCGACGCAATGCTGGCTTTGCACACACCAGCTGTGGTACCTTGAGCCCATCTCTTAACTTCGCTAAAACTCAGTTTTCCTCAACCACACAATGGGTATCATAACACCCTGTTATTCATGGGTGATCATGTAGGAGGAGGTGCAGGTCCCGGCCTGTGGTAAGCTCTTGGTGAATGTTCCTTGCAGTGGTGACAACAGTAATAATAACATCAATTGCCCTTGCAGATTAAGCCCTTGCTCTGAGTGCCAAGGGTGGTATGTTGACCCTGCGTCATCCCCCAGCAGCTACCGGGGTTAGCTGTTAAACCTATTTTACAGGTGAGGAAACTGAGGCTCAGAGAAGCCCAATCCGACTAACTCGAGTCTGTTTTCTTGACCTCTCCATCTCTCAGTGCTGATGCGGTCAGTCTTGTCAATGCGGTTACTACTTGTCATCAGCAGCAGCATCCTCAGCGATTACGGGCCATGTGTTCAGTGCCAGATGAGGACCAGGAGAGGCGATGCGGTGAAGGAGGGGTCAGGGACGGCTTCCCGGAGGATGCGGACGCGAAGGACGGGGAAGTCCCTCTGCTCACACACCTCCTGCTCAGCCGCTGCCTCACGGCCCCGCAGCACTGCTACCCCACCCCCACTCCGACGGCAGGGACAGCAGATCACAGGCAGAGGAGTCCTGTGAAAAGCAGGCTTCCAGCCAAGGACAGCTGCCAGATTCACCTGGGTCGGGCGGGAAGCTCTCTGTCAGGAAGCACAATACCCTTTGGCTTGAAAGAAAAGGGGTGCCGACTGGGCTATTTGCAGGCCTGGACAGGTTTCTGGGGAGAAGTTTCAGATTACAGCGTGGGGGCAGGGCAGCAGGGTGGGGGTGGAGAGGAAGGATAGGGGGCCCCTGTGGCCGAGACGGCCAAACACCTGCTGCTTCCAGTCCAGGCTGGGTCCCCCTGCTGCCGTCCCCACCTCCAGGGCTCAGGGCAGGGGGGCATGGGGAACTCACCCACGTGAGGCAGAGCAGACCTGGCAGAGACGGTGCAGCCAGCGGGCGAAGGCCTGAGGGTCCCCAGGGGCCCCGAGGTGGCCGTAGACACCCTGGGGAGTTGGAACCAGCAGGTCAGGGGGAGATGTGACAGCAGGAACCTCCTAGAGAGAGTAAGCCCTGCTCTCTGGGCACCGAAGAGCACCCTGGACTTCCCAAGACTATGGGCCTCGTGGATCCTGCAGTGATTTTATTAAACGTTACTAGTGTATCCCATCAAATCTGAGATGCCAACAATTATAAGGCACGTCCTGATTTGGAGGATATTAAAAAGTAAACACTTGCTGACCTAGAATAGACAAAGTGTGATAAATGAGTTAGCACGTTCACTTGGAACAGTGTGTGGAACAGAGAACACAATAAATATCATATTGTTATTATATCAATATGTTGTTATTCCTATTTTTATTTATTCATTTGTTAAAGTGTGACCACAAAAGGCTGGAGGACTTGGGCAACAATAACGAAATAACATCAGCACCAATAATAATACTAGCTATCCTTCATGGAGGCCCTACTGTTTGTCAGATGCTGTGCTAGGCCTGCTGTTGTCACTATCTCCTTTACTCCTCCCAGCATTGCCCGTAGGTAATCACAGTAATGCAGCACTTTCTGGCAGCATGCTGAACCAAGCTCTGTCTTGTCACATGTATTGATTCATTTAGTCTTCACAAAACCTCCACGAGGTAGAAATTACAGCCTTTTGAGTGGGTTGGCTTAATCAACAGAGAATTTTGTTTCTTTCTCAGTTAAAAGCCAAGAGAAGACAATCAGGTCTGGGCCTTCCATCTTGTTGCTCTGCCATGCGTGGCCTTAATTCCCAGGTTCTGCTCATGGTCCAAGGTGGCTGCTCCAGCACCAGCCATCACACCCACATTCTAGACAGCAGGAAGGAGAAAAAGGAAATGAGGAAAATGAGCCCTGTCCCTACCTCTGAGTTTATATACACCTTGGCTTACAACTCATTGGCCAGAATTTAATCACCAGACCACAATTTATGCAAAGGAGGGTGGGAAACGCAATCTTTATTCTCAGGAGACATGAGCCTAGCTAAAATTCAGGGGTTCTGTTACTGATGAAGAAGAGAAGTATAGCTATTGGGAAGAACCTATGGTTTCTAACTCCCTGAGACATCATTTTAGAGATGATGCCAAGGCACAGACAGGTTAAGGATATTTGCTAAGGTCACATGGCTGGTCAGCAGAGCAGACGTGACGGGAGCACAGGCCGACCCCTATGCTTCGCTGCTTTCTGAGCTGGCCAGGGAGATCCTATTACTAACTTCTCTTTTTTTTAAATCATCCCCTTTCTCTGAGGAGGAATTGGAGGCTCAGTGAAATGAATCGACTTTCCCAAGTTCTCGTAATTATAATGGAAGAGGTGGAACTCGAACCCAGGGCCATCTGAAAAGCCCAAGTTCAAAGCCGTGGCATCACTCCCTCCTCTCCTGCAGCCCCACTCCCCTACTGCCTGGGCATCCAGGCCTGGCAAGGTCCTGCTGCCAGCTCCCCCATTCCCGTCCCCGCCTACGTACCTGCTCCGGATTTGAGCCCACCTCCTACCCCCACCTGGCCCCCTGAGGCCCCCAACGCCCTGCAGAGCTTCCTGGCTCTGACTCCCGCTGCTCCCCAGGCGGGGGGGGGGGGGGGGGGCTCTCGGACAGAAAGCTGGAGAGCAGCCACCCCGCCTGCCCTGCCAGACTGCAGCGCTGCAGGGAGGTGAGGCACAGAGGGCCGTTCTGCTCCCATCAGCAGTCCACACCTTCCAGACCCACACCCAAGGGAGGTCTTCCCTCTATGTGGCTTCTTCCCTGCTCCGGGCCTTTTCCTGTGCTGCGCCTCCTGCTGGAAGTTTCCTCCTGACCCTATGCCTGAGTAACTCCTCACCAACCCTCTGGCCCGGCTCAAATGTTCCTTTATCAAGGAAGCGTTTCCTGACCCCGTTATACTAGCCCAGGGTTCCCTGGAGCCTCCTTCTCAGCATTTTTCGCAACTGGAATTCATTTTCTGTCTATTCTTTGCTTGGTATTATTTTCTTGCACTAAAGTGTAAACCAACAAGCATTTCTTCTTGTGTGTTCCTGAATCCACAAGGCCGAGCACAGTGCTGGGCACATAGCAAGTGTCCAATAGATAGGTGTTGGATGGATGGATGCCTGCATGGATGGATGCACGGATGGAAGGATGGATAGATGATGGATGGATGGATGCATGGATGGGTGGATGGATGCATGGATAGATGGATGGATGGATGCATGGATGCATGGATAGATGGATGGATGGATGCATGGATGGATGGATAGATGGATGGATGGATGCGTGGATGGATGGATAGATGGTGGATGGATGCATGGATGGATACATGAGTGCATGAATGGATGCACGGATGGATGCATGAGTGCATGGATGCATGGATGAGTGGAAGTACGAATGGATGCATGGATAGATGGATAAATTCTTAGTAGATGGAGAAAGGATGCTAAGGCTCCTTAAGGAGCCTGACTTATCCTTATGCATTAAAGATAATAATTGTCACCATCACTTACTATGATCACTTGAGCTCTTTCCCTGTGTCATTTCTAACCCCCATGAAGGACCGCATTACGAGGGTGGTGATTCTCGTTTGTTGATGAGGTGCAGTGACTTGCACTTGGTCTCACAGGCAGGCAGTGGTCAAGCACTTTGGTGACCACCAAGAGTCAACTTCCTTCTTACCAACACTACCTGTTATTGTTTTAATCAGCTTCATTAAAGTATAATTCGCATACAATAAAATTCACCCATTTTATGTTTACAGTTTTTTGTGTTTTAACAAATTTATACACCTGTGTAGCTACCACTCTGATCCAGTATAGAACATTTCCATCACCCCAAAAGGTTCCTTTGTGCCCCTTCCCAGTCAATCTCTACCCTTCAGCCCCCAGCCCAGGCAACCACTGATCTGATTTCTGTCACTATAGATTAGATTTGTCTTTCTGGAGTTTCATATGAATGGAATCACTCAGTATGAACTCTTTTGTGGTTTTGGCTTCTTTTACTTAGAATAATGTTTTTGGGATTCATCTATGTTGTTCTATGCATCTATAGTTCATTCCTTTTCACTACTGAGTGGTATTCCATTGGGTGGATACACCAAAATCTATTTATCCATTCACCTGTTAATGGACATTTGGCTTATTTTCAGTTTGGGGCAATTATGAATAATGCTATTCATAGGAACATTTGTGTGCAAATGAGTGGACACACGTTTTCATTTCTTTTGGATAAAATACCTAGGAGGAGAATTGCTGAGTTGTAAGGTAAGTATATGTTTAACTTTATAAGAAACTGCCAAACTGTTTCCCAAATGGCTCTCCCATTTTGCATTCCCACCAGCAATGAATGAGAGTTCCTGCTGCTCCGTACATCACCAGTGCACATTCTCAGTCTTTTTGATTACAGTCATTTGGTGAATGTGCAGTGGCACCTCACTGTGGTTTTAATTTGCATTTCCCTAATGACTAAGGATCCTGAATACCTTTTCTTGCGCTTATTTGCCATTAGTGTCTCGTCTTTCGTTGAGAGTTTGTTCAAAACTTTTGCCCATTTTGGGGGTTAGTTATTTTCTTATTATTAAGTTTTGAGATGTCTTTATACATCCTGGATGTAAATCTTTAATCAGATATATATTTTGCAAATATTTTTTCCTAGTCTGTGATCCCCCTTTTCATTATCTTAATCATGTCTTTGGAAGAATGAAAGCAATTAAGTTTGATGAAGTTCAATTTATCAGTCTTTTCTCTTATGATTCAGGCTATTTGTGTCCTCTCTAAGAAATCATGGATGAAGTTATTTTTTTAACTTCACAATAAATCATGAATCTCTTCTACAACCTCCCTTATAACAGCTCCTTGGGTTTGCAGCCCGTGAGCTCGCTACAGTTTCCTATTTCTCTTCTGGAGGAGGAGCGTCCAGGCAGAGGGCCTCTATATCCCCAAGGCTGGACCTGGAGGGCCTCCTCCTGGTCTCTGTCCAAATGCCACCTCCTCAGAAAAGCCACACACCCACCACAAAGTCCTCCTGCTCAGCGTCTGCCCGGCTAGTCAGCCAGCTCTGGGAGGCGGAGGCTGTTTTGTTCACTCTGATTCCCTATGGCCCAGAGAGAAGCGCTGGGTGCACGGCAGGCACACGCTAAATGAAATAAACAAATAACAAATAATAAAAATGCATGAACATTGTATGTGGAGCACGGAGCACTGCGCCCGATGCACAGAAGTCTCACTGAACAGACGCTGCGATGACTGTAGGAGGTCACCTTCCTTGACTGCTGTATTAACCAGGGTAGGCTGTCACATTAGTTTCCTGGGGCTGCCATAACAAAGCACAGCAAACAGCAGAAACGGATTCTCTCACAGCTCTGGAGGCTAGGAATCAAGGCGTCAGCAGGGCCATGCTCCCTCAAGACTCTGGGTAGAATCCTTCCTGGCCTCTTCCTGGCTTCTGGTGGTGGATCAATCCTCGGAGTTCCTTGGCTGGCAGCTGCACGGTTCCAGCCTCTGCCTCTTCCTCACGTGGCATTCTGCCCTTGTATCTTCACATGGTCTTCTTATAAGGACACCAGGCATATTGGATTAACGGCATACCTACTCCTATATGATCTCATCTTTTAACTAATTTCATCTGCAATGATCCTTTTTCCAAATAAGATCATATTCTGAGGTCACATTCTGGGGGTTAGGATTTCAACATGTATTTTTGGGGGACAGAGTTCAACCCCAAATAGGTTATGCTGCCATAACCAACAGCCAATACAACAAAGATTTTTTTTCTCTCTCATGCCTCTTGCCCAATGGGGATCATCAGGTAAGCTCATGGCAACCTCACAGGACAAAGGCTGATGGAATTTCGACCATTTGACGCTGCAGCTCTCTCAACACAAGGCTTCCAGTCTCTGCAGTAGGGAAGGAAGCAGGGAGAACCAGACACGGTTCTTAAAAGTATCCACATTAGTCAAAGCAAGTCACGTGGCCACGCCCAACTTCAAGAAGGCGTGTCCGGGGGGGACCTGGAAATCCAGCGCTAGGGGTGTCCGCACAACCGCCATTAAATACTTAAGTCCTGAGTGTGCATTCACCTTTAAATATTGACGCCTTCGAGAAAACCTGGAAGGATGAGTAAGTTTTGGATAAAAAGGGGCAGTAGAGAGAACCAAGAGGAGAGGAGAAAGGTCACAAGTCACATCCAAGACCACCAGGATGTGAAAGAGGACCCCCTGGATACGGAGTTTTCGCCTGTGATACTGACATGCGTCTTCTCATCCCATCTTCACAGTGACTTTGAGGGGTAGATATCATGCCCCATTTCACTGAGGGGGAAACTGAGACAGCAACTTGCCCAAGGTCACAGCCAGGAATTAGCTGAGCAAAGGAGAGAGCTGACTGGAGTTGTATCAGCTCTTACTGTCTAACAGACCATTCCCAAAGTTTACTGGCTTAAAACAACAAACATTTATTATTCCCCATGTTCCTGTGGGTCAAGTCTGGGCTGAGTGGTCTGGCATGGCCTCACCCACAGATCTGGGGTTGGCTCAGTGTCTAGCTGGGGTGACTGGATGACTTGGCCACATGTCTCTCAGCACTCAGCAGGCTAGCCTGGACTTGCTCCCACGTGGTCCCTGGGACCCACGAGAGCCGCAGAGCAAGACCCAGGGCAGAGTCCCTTTCAAGCCTCTGGAGCCTCCTATTTGAAAAGATCCCATTGGCCAAAGCAAGTCACATGGTCAAACCCAGATTCAAGGGGTGGAGACATAGACTCCGCCTCTTAATGGGAGGAGCTGCAAAGTCACATTGCCAAGGAGCTTGCTTGCAGGATGGGAGGAGTCTGTAGTCAGTTTTGCAATTCACCGCCAAGAGAAAGCCCAGTGTCCAGCCATAGGGAATCATCTAAGAAAATCCGTCAGTGCCAGTGGAGCTTAAATCACCATTAAACATGTACTTATAGAAGAATCTCCTGCTGAGGAAAGTAGTTGACAATATATTAAGTAGGCAAAGCAGCTATAAAATACGTGTACCGTCTCACAGCCATCAGATTGCCACAAAGTAAAGCCTGACAACGCCGCGGGAGGGCATTGTGGGAGGGCAGGAGTGCAGACAATGGAAGCTCTCCTGCCCTGCTGGTCGGAGGCGACTCGGTGCAGCCGCTTGGAAGCACAGTTTGGCAATCTACTCAAGCTGGCAGTACATAGACCTGAAACCCCAGGAGGAGCAGTCCGGAGAAACCCTTGATCATGGGCACAAGGGCTCATGTATGAGATAGCCACAGAAGCCTCGTTAGGAATCAACCCAAATGTCTATCCTCTGGGGACTGGATAAATAAAGAGTGGCATCATTATATGATGCAATGCTGCACAGTGGTGAAAAGAGAATGACTGGGTCACAAGATCTATATGTGTCATTTGGATAGATCCAGAAAACATAGTGGGCAAGTGGGACACTGCCAGAGCTTAATAGCATATATTTGAGTTTTGTAAACACAAAAAGAGTATAAATTATTTATGGATACATATATATGGGCCTATGGGCAGGGAGGGAGAGAAAATGAGACTGGGAAAGAGGATGTGAGGGACTCTAACTTTACCTATAATAATAGTTCATTTCTTAAAAAATCTGGGACAAATTTGCAAAATGTTGACATGAGCCCATTTGGAGTGATGGGTAAATGGGGTTGTATTATGTTATCTTGTGCGCTTTTCTGATTTCTTTTTTCAAAAGGTAAATCCAAAATAAGTAAAATAAAATAAAAAATGGTTTAGAGAATGTTCCTTTAAGTTGTTTTTTTTTTTCTGGAAAACTCACCAAAAAATATATATATCTATATGTAGAGGAAAATGATTAGGGAAAAATACTCCAAAACGTTAGCTGTGGTTTTTGCCTCTGGCTGCCAAGAGCACAGGCAACATTTATTTTTTTCCTCTTGCTAATATGTATTTTCTGACTTTTATACAAGGGACATGCTGTGCTTGTTTAATAAAAACAAACAAAATATAGAGGGGCCTGTGGATTCTCTGGGTCATGGGCTCCTCTGGGCCTCCTTGGGGTCCCAGGTTCCAAAATAGATCTGCCCTCCGACCTGGCAGGCTCGTTCTTCACGTCCTGGAGTGAGTGCCAGATGCGGGCTCAGAGGCGGCCGAGCTCCCTAGGCCTGAGAAGGGACGGGCGTGGCTGGTGGCCCGGGCTGAGCAGCACAGCCAAGAGGCTGCGTGTCCTCCATGCTAGTCCCCTCGGCCTCTGGGGCCAAAAAGCCAGGACACTCCCATTGTTTAGAGGGGAAACCAAGGCCAGAGTAGATACCCCGGGGGAGAGACAAGTGTTGCTAACAGCAGAGGCAGCTGTGTTGGAGGCCCATCTGGCTGGGACTGGACTGGGCGCTGATATGCTGGGCGACTTTGGACGAATCCCAGGGCGTCTCTGGGCCAATGTCTCTGGCAGCCCCGATGGCAATAATCCTGCTTCCTGCTGCACCTTAAATTATCAGAGGGTCTGAAGGACATTTTCATGCCAAGAGATGCTGGATCTTTCCAACAATAGCAGGGATAATAATAACAGTTACCAACTCTCGAGCACCTAGGGGCTAAATACTGAAATGTCGTTTTCTCATCCTGCCCTCCTGTGGCAGACTGTATTTTCCACAAATGGCCACAACATCTCCCAGCCCACACGCTCTTCTGAAACCTCGCCACTCCCCATCAAGAGGTAGCCTGCTCCCCCACCCTGGAACTTGGGTGGGACTTTGTGAGGCCTCTATGAATGTATGTACAGGAATCGCCCCTGTGTGATTTGTGAGGCCAGGTCACGAAAGGTCATACGCCTCCAGCCTGCTCTCCTGAGATGCTGGCCCTTGGAACCCAGCCACCACACTGTGTAACCAGCCCCGCCACGTGCAGAGGCCGTACTAGTTGTTCCGGCTGATAGTCCCGGCTGAGGCCTCAGCGATGTGAATGGGTGAGCTTTCAGACGATTCTGGGCTCCAGCCTTCAAGCGGCTGCAGCTGATGCAGACCGGAGCAGAGTCAAGCCGTCCTCACCGACCCAGGCCAAGATTGCACATTTATGAGTAAAGTAGGTGTTCCCAGTGTTTTAAATCACCAAGTGTTGGGGTACTTTGCTACACAGCTCTGGGAACTGGAAGACTCTCCCCTACGCCTTGCTAGCGGGAGACCATCCTCTCCATTTTATAGACGAGGAGACCGAGTCTCACCTACTGCAGTGGAATCAGGAGTCAGTGCCAGGAGTGAGGGGCTCTTAATCGCTGGACCTCGGCCACGGGGGTGACCTCAAAACCCAGCCTGGGGTCCTTTCGGATCCATCAGTTGTGTTGTGGCTCTGGGTTTGGTGTGGAGGAAAGAGGAGACGGGGAACAGTTGACAAACAGACTACTGCCTCGGGTGGAAAGTCTTATGGGGACCCCGTGACTCTTGCTCTACAAGATTCACCCCTCGACCTCCCAGGGACACTGATGGATCATCCCCAGGGTTGTCAGCTGCCCCAGAGCTTCCTGCCAGACCTCACGACGTTGCCCTCAGTGGCCCCAGGAGATGCCCAGGTACTGTCCTCGGGGACGTGAACAGAGCAGTACAAGAGGCTGGGGCGCGCTATAAGCTGCCCGGTTTGCAATCCTCGGTTACCGCCCTGGGTGCTGAGAAGCAGGGAGCTGAAAAGGGAGGGGCTGGAGGACGTGCTGGATTGTGGAGATGAGGCCAGGAGTGGGAGACTCAGACTTGTGGCCTAATCTTCTCTTTGGATCTGTTAAAAAGCAAAATTCAACTGAGTAAATTTTAAAGACCTTATGGGCTTTATTCAACCATTCATGAACTGGGCAGCGTCCCATCCAGCAAACAGAAAGGAGCTCCGAGGAGCTGTGCAAAATGGAAGACTTACAGGCAGAAGGGAGGGGACCAGGAAGTTATAGCAGCAAAAAGCGGACTGATTGTGGCAAGTCACCTTCCTTTAGGGGACAGCGGGGGTCCGTCAGGCAGATTGCCTCACTGTGCCGACCAGGTTATTCCTGATTGATTGGTTTAGGATTCCATGCCTGGGAAAGCCGAAACTGTAATCAAGTTAGGCATCAAGTCTCGGTTTGGTGACATGGGTCTTAGCATAAGTGACTCCATTTTGAGCCTGTTGTCTTGTTTTTAACAGATCGAAATACTTGAGGAGCCCCAAATCAGCAAGTGACTCTCCAGGAATCATCCCGTTTCCCTGCCTTTGTTCTCAGGAGCAGGAAGATCAGTTCTTCCAGGAAAATAGATTCCAGTGTGTGACTTTGTGCAAGTCGCCTCCCTCTCTGGGTATGTTTCCTCATGAGCTAACCGCAAGGTAAGGATCAATGGCATCCACGGTCATGCCAAGGCTCCACTGGCTCTGGAGAGGAAGCCAATTCACTCGGTGAGTGGCCAGGATAGGGAAGCAGATGGGCAGGTGTTTTG
Organism: Diceros bicornis minor; assembly: GCF_020826845.1. Classification (NCBI taxonomy): domain Eukaryota; kingdom Metazoa; phylum Chordata; class Mammalia; order Perissodactyla; family Rhinocerotidae; genus Diceros; species Diceros bicornis. The sequence continues at coordinate 29,020,087 of NC_080758.1, read as the reverse complement.
CACCCATCAACATCCATCTCCCTCTTGGTCACTCTACCCCAGGTTCCCTTGAGAACCACCCTACCCTTCCTTCAATCCTTTTGGGTCCTATGAGGTTGACCCTACTCTAGGCCTGGGCACATGGCCAAGCCTGACCAATCAGAGCATCCCATTCCTCTAGCTACAGTGGTTGGTTTGGGAAAGTCCATGTGACCCAAGCCAGAACTTTCCCCGAAAATATCAGGAAAAAAGCACTCCATTTCTAGGGGGTTGGTAAGTTAATAGATTGGATCTGCTGCCAGTGGTGGAGGTGATGGTGGTGGAAACTGTCAGAGGATGAAGCCAACAGAGGAAAACAAGGGCCTACAGCTGGAGAAAAAGGAAAAAAAAAAAGATTCTTAATATCATTTGAGCACCTGGATCCAGCTATGCCTGAAGCTAGCTAGACACCCCTACACTTTTCGGTTACATTGGCCAATAAGCTCTCTTTTTGCCCAAGCCCTTTGAGCAAAAGCCAAAGTCTCCAGATGCATTTTCTCCATGCTCTGCCTCCAAGGCAATAACAGGCTAGTAAAGGGAAAATAAACCAGGGGGAATGGGGGTTGTTTTCAGTGTTTGGAGACAAGACACTTGAAATACCCCAAACAGAAACTTCCTGCTGCCCCTGCCCTGGAGAGAAAAGGATGACTTCCTTAGTTTCTACTTGGGGACTGCAGCTCCAGCCCCCACTCTCTAGTGGAGACTAATCTTTCAACAAACACCCATGAGAACCTGCTATGAACCTGACCTTAGGACAGGCAGCAGACACAGAAGGGGAAAGTGTGGTCAATGCCCTGGAAGGGTTTCCCGTCTAGAGGGGTATACAGGCCTGCAAACAGGCCTTTGTAATGCGGGTGAGTGCTTTTACGGGGGATGCACAGGCAAGGGGCATTGATCTCCCCAAGGTAGAGGGCCTGTTCCCACCAAAGGAGGGAGGCGGATGAGGGAAGACTTCCCGGAGGAGGTAACGCCTGAGATAAGACCTGAAAGACACGTAGAAAGAAGCCAGTGAATAAAGTGGGAAGGATGGTCCGAGCAGACGTCACCACAAGAGCAGACACTGAGGTCGGAGAGAGCGGAGAGCGTGTTGGAAGTAAACCAATTCCACATCACAAGTACAGAGTCCAAGGGAAGAGCGATGAGGCCGGGTCCTGCAGGGGTTTGTAAACCACGTCAAGGGCTTGGAGTTTAAAACTGACGAGTTTTAAGCAAAGTCAGGAGCTGGATTTGTGTCTTAGAAACATCTCTCCGGCTGCAGCATCCAAGATGGATCAACGAGAGTGCAGTTCTATCTTGTCCCCTCGGCAGAGATGGAGCGCCCCGGGCTGAGGGTGACAGTGGGGACATGAGGACATGGTTGGCTGTCATTTATGGAGCACTTAGCATATGCTGGGCTCTGTGTTAACCCCTTCCCAGGGATCAGCTTTTCAACCCTTTAGCAATCCTATCAGGTAATGACTAGTATCAACCCCATTGACAGAAGTGGAAACTGAGGCACAGGCAGGTTAAGCAGATTGGCCAAGACCGTACATTTGGGAGGCAGGACAGCAGAACTCCAGTCTAGACAGGCTGGCGCCGGTGTGCCCGGAGTAATGAAGAGTGGGAGGAATATTTGAAGGGTCACGTTGGGAGAGCAGGTCTGATTGGGCAGCAGGGCCGGGACAGGTAAGGGAGGAGCGAGATGCTCAGGTCTCCCTGCAGGACCGGCTGCATAACTCGAGGGGCCCAGTGCGGAATGAAAGCGCTGGACTCTTTGTTCAGAATTTATTAAGACTCTCAGGACGGTGACAGCAGAGCATTAAACAAAGCATGAGACCCTTCCCAGCACGGGGCCCTGGGCAACTGCAGAGGTGGCAACTCTGCTCCCAGGCTTCTGTCCCTGGTGCCTGGTCAAGGCTGGGCGATGCCAGTGATGGAAGAATCCAGGAGAAGCTCATTCGGGGCGGAGTCGGGAGGGTAGGAAATGGGGAGTTCTGTTTGAGACCTTGGGGGTCGTGTCCAGAAGGCGGGTGGTCCTGCGTCTGGTTCTCAGAAGTGAGGTCGGGGCCACGAGTCCACACACAGAGCCGTTCCGGGTCCAGAGTTCAGTGTCGCCTTCGGGTACCGGCACGTGGGCTCCCTGAGCTCACCAGCTGACCCCAGGTGGCGCCTTCCCAGTTCCCTCTCTGGGTCCTGCCATCAGCTCCTCCCACCTGCTGCCACCTTGGCACCTGCTGCTTCTCGTGGGAATGGCTGGTTCCGGTTTCCCCTGAGGCCAAGAGGTCACTTTGCAAACCCTCAGCCTCTGCGCTAGACTTATGCCCAAGCCACCTTGGACACTGGCTTTGGGACCTGGGTTAAAGGTCCTCAGCGGCCTGGCAGTTTGTAAACTCTCCCGAGAGCTGGCCTCTGCGAAATCTCGGGGGGACGTGGGTCGAGCCTGTTCGCGCCCTCCCACGGGAAGGCGTGGGACACTGCGGAAGACAAAGAGGACACTGCGGCCTGGAGTGGTCAGCCATCTGCCCAAGGCTGCCCAGCGTCTGTGTCCACCCGGGTGTGCCCTGTTAGTGCAGCCCCACAGCGGCTCCCCATCAGCCCAACGGGGAGAGCCTGGCTCGGGCATTGCACTCACTCACTCACTCATTCATTCATTCATTCAGCAGATCTGGACTGAGAACACACTGTAGACCAAACGCTGAGGACAGACAGAGAGAGATGAGAATCTGCACAAGGGATGGCCCTCCCGGCCCCTTGAGAAGGGCCGGGATAAAGCGGGGACTATAAGAGGGAGGTCCTGACTTAACACCTGCACAGGGCCGAGGGCCCGTGTGAGCGTGGATCAGTTCTGCTGCCGTAGCACTTCCCAGAGATGGCTACGGCAACGCACCTCCCATCCCGCGAGACTTCTTGTGACGATGACACTGCTCCATCGAGAGGCGGGGTCTGTGTTCCCTGCCTGGATCCTGGGCAGACCCCGACCAATGGAATGTGGTAGATGTTCCACTGATTGACTTCAAGGCCAGGTCATGGCCTAGGGGATGTCAGGGTGTCCTAGAGGAAGGCGATGTGACTTCCACCTGCTCTCTGGGGATGCGCACATTTGTAGCCCTGAGTTCATGTAGGAAGCCCGGCTGCCTGAAGCCCCCAAGCTGAAGACACCACCTGAAGACACCATGGTGGGCATGGGCTGCCCAGGTGCTGACAGGCGAGGGGAGACGCCTGTGGGTTGACCCCAGCTCAGCCACCACCCGACTGCGATTTCATGAGAGACTCGAGCAGACCGTCCAGCCGAGCTGCTCCCGAATTCCTGACCTACAGAAACCCTGAGAGACAATACTGTTTGTTTTAAGCTGCTCACTATTGGGGTAATTTGTTGGCAGCCACAGTAACTGGGACACTGGTGAAAGGTGGGGGCGAGGGTGGGTAGACAACAGTGTTCTGGACAGAGAAAGCAGCATATGCAAAGGTCCTGAGGTGAGAAGGAGGTGCTGAAATGGAGGTGCAGAGTTGGCAGGGCCATATCCCAGGCTCTCCAGAACTCTTCTTTGGATCCTACCTACATTTCTTCTGTGGACAGGTAATTCTGTCTCCTCTTCCGGGCAGAGGGCTGCTAGCATAATTATGGGGCCCATGTCTGTTTAACTAAGCCTGTGCTAAGCCTTCCTGTGCAGGGAAGGAGACTACATTTCATTCATTCATTCTTTCGATCAATAAGATTAAAGGCATTGCCTGTCTCAGGAGCTTCCCATTGTCATCCTGGTGCCCCAGAGGAGGTGTTCATGCCCTCTCCAGTGCACGGATGAGGAGACTGAGGCTGAAGGGTGGGTGTCCTCGCCCACTGCCCCGGGGATACCCGGGAGGAGTGGGAGGGGCTCTGGGGTCAGCGTGGCAGCTGAGCCTGCCCACCTTCTCAGCTCTGGGTCAAATAACATGCTGTGTGACTTTGGGCAAATCACTCTTCTGCTCTTCGGTTTTCTCATCTGTGAAATGGGGACGATAGCGGCGCTGGCCTTCCCGGGATACCACACGGCTCTTGACGCATGCTAATGACAGCCGCCCTCTCCTCGGGGCTCGTCTGTGCCAGGCTCTGTGATATACTCCTGGCCTGCATTAACGCGCTTCTTCTTTGAGAGGTCGGAGGTGGGGTGACCCCATTTACAGCTGAGACAGTTGAGGCCAGGCGGGCGGGCAGGGCTCTGAGCGCACGGGAAGCTCAGGGAACTCCAGTGGCTGATAACCAGCTGCCTTTCCTCTTCCTGCCAAAGCCCCACACACCTGGTACAATGTCCTCAGTCCCCCGGATGAGCCTCTACATCGCCGCCGCCCCAAGCAGCCTGCCTGGTTCAAAATTCCATCAGCATTTGGGAAAACAAAGGGAAAAAAAAACAATACCAAGCAGCTGGCCTGGCCCCCATGCTGGGAAAATGAGCAGAGAAAGCCGGAAGGCAGCCCACCCAGGAGAGGCCCAACCAACTCCCTGGCGCCTCCTGCCCAGCGACGCGTCACCCAAGAACAAGTCCCTGCCCTCGTGGGGTTTACATTCCAGCGACTTGTGGGAGGGGAGATACACTATAACTATGACGCTGACAACAGCAATAAAAAATCTTTATTTAGTGCTCACCCTGTGCCAGCACTGCTCTGACTCACTTAATTTTCACACCCTGTGAAGTGGATGGTATTATTTCCCTCAGTTCACCAAGAGGAAAAGAAGGCACAGACAGGTTAAGTGACTTGCCCAAAGTCACACAGCTGGTAAGTGGTGTAGCCAGGATTTGAACCAGTAAACAAGTAAACTAAAAACTCCTCAGTCTCTATGCTTAGGACTCACGTACATTCCTCATGCAAGAGATGGGGTTTGCCTGGCTTAGAGGTCGGGATGTGGAGGCCCAGAGAGGCGAAGCCGCCTGCCCGGGGTCTCACGGCCAGCAGTTGGGAGCGGGATTTAGACCAGCCACCTCTGACTCCAGGGCTGGCCGAGAGACCGCTGCACCCCCGAGCTCTTCTCCCCGCATTCCACCTCCCTGCTCCAGCCACAGGCGGCCCCGGAACAGTCTGCCCCAGGACAGCACAACCTCTCATTACTGTCACAGCAACTGAGCCAGGGCCACCCCAGAGTCCAACGTCCCCCCAGGCCCCGAGGGAGAAGGGAGGACGGGAGGGCAGGAGCCAGCTCCCAGCTGCGCGCCCACTTCCCTGGCCTCTCGAGGATTTTCTGTGCCTCCGGAGACAGGCGGGACTGGCTGCCTCCTCCCCAGCCTCACCCCTCTGCCCCCTCCCTTCGCTCTCCGGGGGGTCACTTTGCTTTTGTTCCAAGTGCTAACATGGAACCGGAGGGGGGAAGGGGGAGGGGGAGAGGAGGGGGTGGCGTGGGGGGCTGAAACTTGAGATCCCCGCCTCGGTTGGGGGAGGCTGGAGAGAGAGACAGACAGAGAGACAGAGACAGGAAGAGAGGCTTCAGTTGCTTTTGGTTTTCCGAGGCGGACAGCACTGGGGGGTGGGTGTCTGCGTGTGTGTGAGTGTGTGCGCCCGTGTCTGTGTGTGTTGTTTTCTGTCTTGGCCTCTCGCAGGGAGGCCGGGCCCCCACTGGATAATCAAAGGACCCAGAGGCGGCCGGTGCATGGACGGCAGGACAGGGCAAGAGTGAAGAGGAAGGAAGGGAAGGGGGAAAATAGAGGTGCGGGGGTGTCTGGGGGCGGGAGCAGGAGGCGGTGGGAGGAAGCGAGCAGCTGTGGTATTTGGAGCAAGTATAAATAGCCGCCTGGACGAGCTCGGCCAAACAGTGGTTTGCAGCTGCAGCCCTGCGGGCAGGCGGTCCACTGTCGGCCACACGGGTTCGTCCTGGGCACGGAGTTGGGCAGTGGGCAGGCAAAGCCCCTGGGGGCTCTGACCGGACACCCCTCGCCATCGCCACATCTCCTGATGCTCTCCCGGCCAGCCATGTTGCTGGGCGGCCTCCTCCTCACGGTGGCCACCATGACTGCAGCCCAGCGGAGGGGGCAGGAGGCGGGCGGGCGCCGCCGGGCGCACCGAGTCCAGCATGGCCAGTGCAGCTACACCTTCGTGCTGCCCGAGCCTGAGCCCTGCCCGCCGGAGCCTGAGGCCTTCGGGGGCTCCAACAGCCTCCAGAGGGACTCGCCGGCCGCTGCACTGAGCCTGGGGGACTGGCCGGCCCAGCGGGTGCGACAGCTGGAGAAGGTGCTGGAGAACAACACACAGTGGCTGCAGAAGGTAAGGGCTTGGCCTGCAGAGGGGGTGCTGGGGGGCTCTGGGGTCTGTCTCGATGGGCAGGGGGCGTGTCCGCCCCAGAGGCCTTCCCTGGGCACAGAGGGCCAGGCTGATGGGACCCTTGTCTCTGAATTGTACAGATTGGGATAATGAGGACCAGAGAGGGCAGGGATGGGCCTGAGGCCACACAGCAAGACTGGGCAGGGTCAGACTGGAAACCTGGCTCCCTAACAGCCATTCATTCATTCATCTGATAGAAATTCACTGAGCACTGACCACAGGCCTGGCCCATCCTAGATGCTGGAGGATACACAGTAAACAGAACAGTACATGCCCTTCTGGACTAGTGGGGGAAAGGGGCGAGAAAGAGATGAACGATGAATACCTGCTGCGTCAGATGGTGAAGCAAAATGAAGGAGGGTAGAGGGCAAGGAGTGACCGGGGTGGCTATTTGAGGTCAAGTAATTTGAGAGGACTTCTCGGAGGAGGTGGCATTTGAATTCAGAGAACAAGTGAAGTGATGGAGCCGCCCGTGCAGGTATCTGGGGGAGGCATTCCCGGCAATGGACAGCAAGAGCAAAGGCTGTGAGGTGGGACGCAGTCGGGCACCTGGGGGACAGCAGGGCAGCCGAGGGGCTGGGACAGAGAAAGAGGGGGAGGAAGGGGTGAGGGATGAGAGCCCAGGGAGGGGAGGGCACATGTTGGGCCTTGAGGCCACTGGAAGGACATTGGGTCTTGCTCTGAGCATCTCGGGAGCCACTGCAGGGTTTTGAGCCGGGAGAGACACACCTGATTTGATTTTAACAGAACAGGCTGTAGGGGGCAGGACGGGTGCTGGGAGCCCAAGAGGAAGGCCACTGCAGCCGCAGGCAAGAGATGATGGAGGCCTGGAGCGGGATGGGCCAGGGAGGGGGGTGGCCGGTCAGGTTCTGGAGTATTCTGAAGGGGGAGCTAACAGGCCATGCTGATGAATTGGATATGGGGTGGCAGAGGTCAAGGAGTTGAGGACTCCACCACCATTTTGGCCCAAGGCCGCTCTAGGATCTTCTGTCTCACTCTTAGCAAACACTCTGAGCACCCACTGTGTTCCCAGCCGGGGTGAGGAACTGAGGTGCAGAGGTGAAGGAGGCGGGCTTAGCCAAGGGTGGGCATGGGGGCAGAAAAGGCATCCTGCGGGGTCCAAGAAGGGGCTGGCCGCAGCCCCTAAGTAGCAGCTGCTGAGAGAGAGAAAGGGCCCGGGCACTTGGCACAGCAGCAGCCTGAGCGGCGGCTGATGGGGAGGGGAGTGGACCAGCTCCCGGAGCTTCGAATGTGTTAACCAGCAGACAGCGAGTTTTAGACTGTAAGGAGAGAGCAGAGGAGGAAGAGGCAGCCCACAGTGCCTCTCTGAGGAGCAGTCCCTTCTTACCCCACGGGTTCCAAATTATTCACATCATGTTCCCAATCAGCAAACAACGTTTGCTCCCCTGATGCCTGCAGATTTGTTTAATATTCATGCACATGGACCCATGTTCATATAACACGTACAGGGTACAACACATATGAAGATAGAACTTAAAAAAGATGACAAGAAATCATGTGAATTGAAGGTCTGGTAGTTTCCTCCTGTTTTCCAAAGGATGGCCCTGTGCACACCCTGAGACGATCTGTTCCCAAGATGCAGAGGCGTAACGTATCTAACCAACCTGTGTCATGCACACTCGTGTACACACTCGTGTGCGTGCACACTTAACATCTTATCTCATACCTGCCCCGACCACTGTCTCCTCAGCCCCTCACTCACCATCTTGCCCACTCGCCCTTCTACCCAGCTGCCCTGCAGCACATCCAGCCTGCCACCATCCCACCCCAGATCCCCCTCGAGGGAGCTCTTGGCCTCACACACTGGAGCTCTCAAATCTGTGTGTATCTCTTCAGGCAGCTGTTTCCAGTCCCATAAGGGTCATTCCAAATCTTTCCTCCTCCTCAAGCCTCCATCTTCACCCCCCTCATCCTCTCACCGGACCACAGGCCTCCTACTTCAACAAGAAATGGAGCCGAGGGGAGAGACGCCTCTCAGCTGCTGCCCCACACTGCAGGTTCACCAGTGCACCTGCCAGTCCCCAGAGCCTTTCTCTGGCCCAGAGGAAAGGGGTTCCTCCATGGGCCAAGGCCACTCTTCCCTCCTAGGCTGCGGGTCCCTCCCCTGCAGCCCTGCAACCCCTCAAACCAACCATCCTCTCCTGTGTGCCTGACAACTCCTCCCTCTCTGCTGGTCCTTCGCCTCAGGGTTTACTCGCATCCCAGTATCTCCCCTGTTAGAAAAGGAAGAGGGAGAGGAGGGGAAGAAGCCTCTTCTCCACCCACAGCCGCTTGGACTTCTGGCCTGGCTCTCAGGAGTACACACACTCTGCTTCCGCCTCCTCACTTCCCACCGCCTCCTTCCCTGAAGGTCGCCTCCCCATCCACTTCCCGCTTCCCATGGCCATGGCCCGGTCTTCATCTGACTTGACCTCTTGGCGCATTTGACATTGCTGACCAACACTATCCTTCCAGAAACTGTCTCCATCAGCAAGTCCTCATCTACAAAACATACCTACTGGGACCACTTTCCCAACCTCCACAGCCCCACCCTGGACCTGCCACCTCCGTCTCCTACCTCGACGGTCATCACGGCCACCGCCCTGTTTCCACCCAGGCCTGTTCTTCACTCGGTAGACAGAAAGATCCCATTAAAACCTAAGTTAGATCCTGTCCCTCCTCTGCTCAAAACCTTCCCGGGGCTCCCATCTCTTCAGAAGAAGAGCAAAAATCCTTACTGGCTGGAATACACCCCCCTAGACACCCACGTGGCTCACCTCTGGCCTCCCTCAGGTCTCTGCCTAAGTGTCACCTCCTCAGAAAGGCCCTCCCTGTCCACCCCATTTAAAATAGTCACCTCCTGTCACTCTCTGTCCCTTCACCTGGCTTTGGTTTTCTCTCTTAGCACTTATCCCACCTACTCTTAAAAGCATTTCTTTTGGTCTGAGAGCTCCAAGGGGGCAGGGACCACATCTGTGTTGTTCCCTACTGGGTTCCCAGGGTGTAGGACAGTGCCTGGTATGCAGTAGTGCTCGATACATGGCTGTCAAATGCGTGGATGCATGGATGCATGGATATGTAGGCGCATGGACGCATGGGTGCGTGGGTGCATGGATGCGTGAATATGGGGGTGCATGGATGCGTAGATGCGTGGGTGCGTGGATCATGGATGCACGGATTCATGGACGTTCCTCCAATCTCCCAGGTCACTCCCACTCCTCCTCCTCTCCTGCAATGTTCGTGTTTCCCAGGACGTAGTCTTGAGGCTTCGTTTCCTCCCACGCTTCATGGCACTGCCCCCAGGGCTGTCCCCAACACTCCTGCAGCACCTCTCCAGCCTGCTCCATGATGACATCAGATTGGCATCTTATGGACTCCTGAGCCCCAAATCCATGACCCTGACCACACCCCCATGCCGCCGGGCATCTCCCCTCTGAGGGCCCCTGGTGTCTCAACTCCAAAGCTGCCTGAAACTCAGCTCTTCCCTCCCCTGCCCACCTCTCTCTGTTTGAGGTATTACCACCCAGCCAACAGGCCTCCTGCTGCCAAAGCCAGGTGAATGCTCCTGGGGTGGCATTCACCCCACCTCACCCCCGGGTAGCAGGTCCCGTCCATCCTGTCACCTCAGCTTCTCTCACTGGCCTCCATCCTCCTGTCTCCCTGGCTGCTGCCCTGGCTCAGGCCTCGTCACCTCCCACCTGGCTCCTCTACCCTAAGTCTCACCCTCTCAACCATCTGCGACTCCCCTGGGTGCCTGGTGCTCGGGCAACACTGGCTGACCCAAGGGATGGATTTAAAGCGGTGGCTTTTGAGTCAGAAGGCCACCCAGCTCACGTCTTCAGCCGGCAGTGGAATGTCCTCTCCAGGTGTTTGTCCACCTAGCCTGACAGTCCTGGGCAGCGGTCACCATAGAGCGCCATGGGGCTAAAGAGCACTGCTGTGGGAGCCAGGCAGACCCGAGTTCACATCCCAGCCCTGGGCTTACTTGCCACTTGGCTGTGGATGAGCGAGTCTCGGTTTCCCCATCTGCAAAATGGAGAAAATGACAGGATGTCAGGGGGTGGCCGGGGAGACCTGCGAGGACGCTCACATGCTGCTCTCAGCCGCCGCCTGGCTGCAGGTCAGGCTTCGGGATGACGTCAGGTTGCCCATGTGGGCAAGGATGCAGTAGATTGATGGGCTTTTATTGAATTCAACATCATCTCTATTTCGAGCCCTGCACCCCCGGGTGGGGAAGCTCGGTCTTGATCAAGACAGTCCCAGGGTGGCAGGTAACCTCGGGGCTGGGAGTGTCACTGTCCAAGATGGTGTTCTCGAGGGGTCCCCAGTCCTGCTTGGTTGCTGGTGGGGTCCAAGCTGCTGTTCGTTGTGACTTCTCCTGGGTAAGGGGCCCCTGGGGTTAAGCGCTCCCTTCATGCCCCTTGGTGCTCGGGTCACTGCCAGGTCACCCGGTGCCCGTGGAGCCTGCCATGAGATCAGACCCATCGGCCTAACCACACCTGGCAGGCACTTTCCCTGGGTCCTGTCCTCCTTGGGGAGCAGCATAGCCTGGAAGGTGAGAGCCCCAACTCTGAAACCCAGCTGTTGGGATTAAAGAATCGTCCTGCCCCTTCTTAGCTGTGTGACCTGGGGCAAATTGCTTCACCTCTCTGAGCGTCAGTCTCCTCGCCTATAAGACGGGATGACAACACTACTCACCTCTGTGAGGATTTAACAAGATGATGTGCATGAAGTCTTTAGCCTGGTGCCAGACATATAGTAAATTCTCTATAAATGCTGGCTGTTTCCGTTAGAGGCTCTCCTAGAAATAGAAACACAAGTCCTGCAATCCTTGGGTCCTTCCTCCCCCAGCTGAGACATGTGGCCCCTGGCTCAGGGATACACAGCATGTGAACAGTCATCCCTCCGACTCCCCCGGGCCCCTGTCATGGATGCCTGCTACCTTCTGAGGCTGTGACCTTCCTCTGGCTTGTCTCTCGTGCATTCTCTTGGTCTGGGCACATCTGAGTCTTTGACACTTGAAGGCCTCTTTTTGGCTTCTGCTATAATATCCCAGAAGAGAAAAAAAACTAGTTTCAAAATATTCTTATCTAGTAGCATCATCATCATCACCATCACCACTTGGGGTGACCAGGGATGACGGAGGGGGGCGGTGCCTGGCCAGACCGAGCACCCAGCAAGATTCCGTTCATCTGGGTGGGTGCAGGGGCGCTGTTGCAAGTTCCCAGCAGCCAATGCCTACCCAGCCCATGCCCCCAACCCCTCTCCTTGATCCCCCAGGTGAGAAAACTGAGGCTGGGGAGGGGAAAGGACTTGCCAGAGTCACACAGCAGCGAGAGCCAGCCTAGATTCTCACTCCAAACTTCATATTCTTTCTCCTAACTCTGGAGGGTGTCAAGGAGATGGCGGAGGCAAGATCTGAGCAACAATGGGCTGTTTCCTTCTGCATCAGAATTCCTGAATCCCAAGATACCCACTGTCTCCTCCCAGCATGCAGCTGGCTGATGCCCTCCTGCCAGTGCTCAGAGTGCAGGGGGCAGAGGGTGCCTGCTCCCTCTCCCCCTCCTTACCACTCTCCTCTGCAGCCCTCCCCCTCTCCTTCCTTCTACTGTTCTCCCCTTCCTTCCACCTCTCTCCCTTCTCTTCCCCCTCCTCCTGGAAGGCCTCTGCCCCAGTAACTCACGTCTGGAGTTGGTGTTGTGGGGTGCACATCAGCTCTTGGCTCTGCTCCACCCCTCATCTGGGTGAAAAGCTGAAAACCCACAGCCAGGAATGTTGAGGGGGTGGGAGGACAGAGCCAGCTGGAGAGCAGGCTTCTGTAGCTGGGCCTGGCAGCTCAGTGGTTAGTCACATGGCCTCCCGGGGCCCATCTGGCACTCGGTGCCTCGTCTGTGGAGAGCATCTCCCGTCTGGGAGATGTTCTCCCAGAGCCGGGAGAGCATCTGCCCACAGCAGGCGCTCAGTGGAGGCTCCTCATGTTCCTGTCATTCCCTCAGCTACCCAGGTCTCCCCGCCAGGAGGTGCCACACTCTGCCCTCTCCCACGCCCCCCACAGGGTTCCATTCTGCAGATGAGGGAAGTGAGGACACCAGGGCTGACACAAACCCTCAGGCACCCCAGCCCACCCCCCGCACCCGAGGGCAGCACAGCTTCCTCTGAGTCTCTGGGGTCTCAGGGGCAGGGAAGACTCTGAACCCCGAAACTGTGGGGCCCCCCACTCTCTTGCCTGCATCGGCACCGGGCCCTTTCTACCTGTCTCCCTGTCTGTCTCTGCCTCTCTCCAGCTCCGCATCTCTCTGCCTCCTGCGGGTCTCTCTCATGGTGGCGCTGACTCACCTCTCTGACTCTGTAGGTGTCTCCGTCACTCGGATTCTCTCTCCTGTCTGGCTGGCATCTCCGTGAGTCTCACCCCTGTCTCTCTCTCAGGTCCTCCCCTGCCCCCTAGGCCATCTGTCCCTCCCACCTCTACCTCCCCAGGTGTCCGCATGCTCTGTCCACACTGGAGTACCCGGGACACACCGGCCGATGGCCAGTGCCCATCCCTCGGCCGGGCTGCTCAGCTGGGGCCTCCCTCTCTTCCCTTTCTACACCCAAAGCCAAGCGGGAGCGGTCCGGGGATGGGCAGGAGCCTCCCGGCCTGGCACTGCCCCCAGCCTCTGCCGTCCGCTCCAGGTCCCTGACGTCAAACCTCAGAATAACTCGACCCCTCAGCCCAGTGCTCTCGAGGCCTCGCCTGGCTGGACATGGGTCAAAAGCACATCCAGCGGGAGCGCAGTGTGGGGTCCTGGCCCAGCCCGAGACTCTCCCTGACTGGCCCAGGCCTCCCAGCTGCCCCGGCCTCCCCAGGCTGCCCGTAAATTCTTGGCATTTTCGCCCTCTGGTTATCCAAACAAGAAATGAATCTCGGTTGCCGAACAAAATGTCTTGGGATTTGATTTCCTAACTTCACCGCTGGCTCCGTTCTGTTTGGGGATGGGGGTTGGGACGGGGGAAAAGCATCTACTTCTTGGAGGAATGGGGTTGTGACGGCTGGCCCAGATGCGCTCGGCCTAGCGATGACCAGGGAGCAGCGGCCCCTTGCACGGCTTCCGCCAGAGGGACAGGTTTATCTGTTCAAGGGCTTGGCCAGGCCATCCCACGGGGCAGGGCCACGTGTGTCTGGCTCTCTCCTCCTAGGCCCCAGAGCTTGGCCGGGCTGGGACGTGCACAGACCCTCTCCCCTTCTCTCCTGGGGCAAGACATATGAGAAAACAGGCCCCCTAAGCCTGCACCTCTGCCCAGACGCCGGCCTCCGAGCGTTTGCTTAACCGCAGAGTCGGCTCTGAACTGTCTGGAATGGACCCCAGAACCCGCTGTGGGGTCTGAGGCAGACTGAGCTGGGTCAAGGGGTCATGTCCCAGAGGTGCGACTGACCAGCTGTGGGGCTCTGGAGAAGCCACCTGCATTGATTGATTCCCCTGGACAGTGGAGCTCAAAATACTCCCGTCTCCCAGAGAGAGTGTTGGAAAATGGAAGGTAACAGAATTTGTGGCCAGCACTGACTGAGCACTTGCTGTGCGCCAGACACTGTCCGACGTGCCTTGTGAGATTATTGCATTTAATTCTCACAATGAGCCTATGAGGTAGGACTGTTTGCCCATTAACGGATGAGGAAACTGAGGCACCAAGAGGGTGAGTGACTTGCCCAAGGTCACACAGCCAGGAAGGGTGAGTCAGAGTCACACTCAGGCTCCGATGCCAGAACCCACACTCTCAGCACGCAGGCCAGTGTCCTAGCTAACAAACGACTGTGTCCATTGTGACCCGGCCCCTGGGTATCCAGCTGGGGCCTGGGAACAGAGAGGCCCCCGGGCACCAAAGGGGACGCTCACAGCTGCTAGGTTTTCCCCTCCCCCCGGGAGCCCCTCAGCCAAGGAGAGCTTCTCTAGGGACTTCTGCACGGAAGACTCCGGCAGCACCTCAGCCAGCTGTGGCAACCCTGAAAGCTGAGGGGACCCGGAACCTCCCTCTAGGCGTCCTCACCATTACAGCACCCATCCTTGGCCCGGGGCCTGGGGAAGCCCCACAGAGACAGAGCATGGCCTTGGGGCCCGGCTGACTCAACCTGAATCGTATCTCCGCTGCTTGCTGGCTCAGCCGCTTGCCACTCTGTGCCTCAGTTTCCTTGTCTGTGAAATGGGGACACTGCTAGAAGCCACTGTGCAGGTCACGGTGGAGGTTGAGTGAGTTAGTGCACACACAGGGCTGGTGCAGCGCCTGGCATAGAGGGGGCCCAGTAAACGTCGGCTGTTGGTCACACACCGGAATGCACGGCGCAGGAAGGGAATCCGTGCTGGAGACAGCACAGGAATCCAACTCCAGCTTCTCTACATCCTGCCTTATGTGTTTGGGAAAGTCCCCTTTTTCTCCTCCCTGGGCCTCAGTTTCCTCGTCTGCAAAGTGGAGCATGCAGAGATCTTGTGGAGTCTACGAGAAACGTGGAAATGTGCGAAGACGCAGAGGAAAAAAATCACTTATCCCAAACACCTGATCATCTCCTAGTTGGTTTCCTTACAGTTTATTCTATGCACTTTAAAATTGTACTGAATGTTTTAGATAGAAAGATCAAATAAAATTCCTTGTTCCCACAACCCACCTTAAGAAACAAAACCTTACCAATACCTTTAAGCCCCTGCCCCGCTCCTGCCTCCTCCCCTACCCGAGAGCTGCTGTGACTTCAGCGTTGATGACCTCTCACTCTGTCTATCCCTCCCTGACCAACGGATATTGTTTCCTATATAAATGGCACCACACTATTATATCTTTCTAAAATTTGCTTTTGTTCGCTCAACCTTATATCTGTGAGGTTTATAGTTCTGCAGATGTGGGAAAGGCCTAAGCCTCAGTTTTCCGTCTGTAAACCCAGGATGATGGTAGGCGCATGCCTGGGTTTGCTGTGGGGCCTCAATGACCAGCGCGTGCCGAGGTCTGGGGACGTGCCTGGCGCTGCTTCTGCTCGCAGGAAAGTGGGAGGAGCTGTTACTGCTTGTTCTCTCTTTGGGGGTGAGTGTGCTGATACACCTATGGGCCGCTCTCTGTGCCCAGCACTATTATATGTGTTTTACAAACGCTGACTCATTTAACCTCATGACACCCTAAGAGATGAGGACTCTTATGAGCTCCATGTGTTGTGGGGAAACTGAGGCCCAGAGAGTTCACACAGCTGTGAAGTGAGGGAGGTGGGTTTGAACCCAGGTGGGCTGGCTCCAGACTCACACTCTGAACCACTACACAGACCGCCTCTCTCTGCCCCCGTGTTACAGGTGGGGACACTGACCCTGGGCAGGGCAGTCACTCAGCTACATTCATTCCGGGGTCAGTGGCAGGAGTCAGACAGAACCCAGGGTTCCCGACACACAGCTGAGGACATCTTGTGTCTCCTCCCCATGGCGACAAGACACACAGAATGTCATGAACCTCATGACAAATCCATGCAGCCTTACAAAGTTCTGGGATTGTGTGCACACGCACACATGCTCACACGCACAGTTCTGAACTTCATTTGCCAGGTGCGAGTACCCATTCCTCCACTCACTCAACCATCCCTTCCACCAGTGTTTATTGAAAGCTCACTGGGCTGGGCCCTGTGCAGTGCGGAGGATCCAGCACTGAGCATGGAAGACTCGGCCCTTCCCCTCCAGGAGCAGTGGGAGAGATACTAGCGTACTAATTTCTCGTGTGTAATGACTGACCGTGATACATGCTGTGAAGGAAGGGCTCACCTGTTCTAGGGGTGAATAATGGGAAGCCTGACCTGGATGGAGGGAGGGCACTAGGAAGAAGGACAGAGCTGAGATCTAAAGGGTAAATTGGCAGTTACTAGGCAAGGGAGGGAAAGGAAAAGCATTCCAGGCACAGGGAACAGCAAGTGCAAAGGCCCTGGGGTGGAATGGAGCAAGGGGATTTGGAGGAAGTGAAAAGCGTTCAGTGTGGCTGGAGCACAGAGAGCCAGGCGAGGGTGGCCAAGCTGAGACTGGAGGGCTCACAGGGGCCAGACCAGACATCCTCAGGCCTGACTCTGCTCTCAGGGTGCTGGCAACTGATGTGGCCACTTTTCTGCCCTGCCCCCAGTGAGGATTGCTCTGCAATGGGCAGTGGCCATGGACATCTGGACCTGCTCCTCCCCTCCTTGTCTTCTCCCTGTGGCCCCTTTGCTTTGGACAGACACTGGGTACCTGCCTCCTCATGCGAGATGAGGCTCAGAAGGCAGGACAGCCACAAATCTTCAGCAAATGTTGATACACACACCTACTGTGTGCCAGGCGCTGCACTGGGCCCTGGGGCTACGGCCTCGTACAAGACAGAAGAATCCCAGCCCCCGCGGAGCACGGATCCAGTGCCCATTTCCTTTATTCCCCTCAGGCCCCCTGCAAGGGGGACACAGTGAGCCCTGTTTCCCGATGAGGCCACTGAGGCTCAGAGCGGCCACGCTGGCCGGAAAGAAAACGGCCGAGCGGGCCTGGACCCGTGCCTGACTCGGCGCGCTGCTCCAGGCCCACGTGGACTTGGCCGCAGCAGGCAGTGTGGCACAGCCAGGCCTGTGCCGGGAACTGTGGTCGAGCTGACAGTTGAAAAGCGCAGCCCCCCTCGACTGCCCGTTGGGCCCTGACACTCTCCACTCCTGGCTCCCTGCCCACTCTGAGCCCTGACCCAGAAGAAAAGCAATGGAATCTCTTGCGGGGAGGAAAACAGCGGAGGAAGGCTGGGCCTGGCTGCTCAGAGAAAACAAGACACAGAACCCTGGTCTGGGTGAAACCACAGGGTCAGGGCCTGTGTGGGCTCCGAGGGGCTGGGAGGGGCTGGGCAAGGCAGAGGAGGGGGCCCAGCCCGGGCCAGCGCGCTCGCAAGCCGCCAAGTCAGCCCCTCTGTACAAATGAGGAAACCGAGTCCTGGGATGGCTGGGTAGGGATACAGCCAAGCAGCTGGGCAGGGGGTCTGACCCCTGCAACCTCCGCAAAAGCGATGCGTGAGTTATCCATCGTGGCATAACAAATTATTCTAAAACATTTAGCAGCTTACAATGACCGCAAACGTTTATCATCGCTCACGGTTTCTGAGCGTCAGGAATTCGGGAGCAGCTTAAGGCAGTTCTGACTCGGGTTATTTCTGAGTGGCTGCCCTCAGCCGTCAGCCGGGCTGCGGTCATCTGAAGGCTGGCCCGGGGCTGGAGGGGCGGTGGCCCACTCATGGGGCTGGCAGGTTGGCGCCGGGGGGTGGTGGGAGGCCTCGGTTCCTCTCCAGACGGGCCCCTCCCCACGGCTGCTGAGGGTCCTCAGGACACGGTGCCCAGCTGCCTCCAGAGCAAGAGATCCAAGAGGGGCAGCAGAAACCACACCATAATGACGTAGCCATGGAAATCCACCCCAACCTTTCTATAACATCCTGTGGGCCACATGGGCCGGTCCTGACTCAGTGAGGGAGGGATTGCACATGGGCATGCGTACCGGGAGGTGGGATCACTGGGGCCGTCTGGGAGTCTGGCTGCCACAGCAGCCCACCCGAGTGGCGAAGGGCGTGGTCTCAGGACCCGAAGGTGTGCATTCCAGGCCGGCTTCTGCCACTCACAAGCTGTGTGACGTGGGCGCCGGGCTCATCTTCTCTGTGCCTTCTTTTCCTCGTCTGTAAAATGGAAAGGATGGGAGAGCCAAGGGATAAATGATCTATTTGCGAGGCCCTCGGGGCCACGCTGAGCGCTTCCAGGATCTGCCTTCGGAGCCCGGCAGCTGGGCAGAGCTCAGCTCACCCCTCGAGCAGAAACAGGTCTAGTGTGGTCCCTGCTGTCTCTCCAGCGCCTAGCACCGGTCCTAGCACATCTGAACAAGTTTGTTGAACAGATGAATGAGCGCTGAGACTACGTCATACTCATTTCTGGAACGTTCCTCCTGCAGACACCCCGAGCTGGCTCCCTCCCCTGCTGTGGGCCTCCCTCTGCCCCTCCACTCTCCAGCCTCCGTGTTGGCATCCCTTCCCTTCCCTGCCTGCCCTTGTACCAGTTGTCTCTCACGATGTCTGTCTCCCGGCCCCTGTGGCCTTGCCTCACCTCTCCCAGGGCCTCGGCAGCAGCTGCGGCTGTGTTGGGGTTCCAAAACTTATTCCTAGCAGCCGAACAATTCATCAGTAGAGATTGGGCACCCCTTACATAAAACCCACCCATTTGTTCTTTCAACAAATATTTGCTGAGCATCTCTTACGTGCCTGGCGCTGTTTGGGCACAGAGGATGTGGCCGTGAACATGGGCAGCACTGCGCTCCTGGGCCTGATATTCCCACGGCGGAAACAGGCGAATAACCAATGACAGTGGCGATTTCACTTGCGTGAAGAAACCAGACGGTCACGTGGGTGGAGTGGGGTTGGGGGGCGCAGTGCTTACCTTCAGTGCTGTGGCCAGGGGACGCTTCTCAGAGGAGGCGACATTGGCGGGGAGACCTGAAAGTCAGAGGGAGGCTGACGGGAGAAGCTCTGGGTGCTTCTGAAATTGGGGGGTGTGGATGTGTTTTGGGGGGACACCGGTGGGCAACTCTCTGGCTCCCGTGGCCACTGCTGCAGACCCCAGGGCCCCTTCTCCAAACACGGTGTGCAACCCACAGACACAACCTCTGCCAAGGGCATGTTGTTCAAATCACAAGGGCACAAACCCTTTAACTCGGCAGTTCTGCGTGAAGGGCTTGATCCCCACCTTAAGCCTTGCAGGGCCGCTTAATGACCAGTGGACAAGCAGCCCTGGTGTGATGGCCAAAGCCTGGAAACAACCTACAGGCCCAGCTGTAGGGGACCAGCTGAGCAAGCAGTGGTGGCCCACAGGTGGAATACTATGCAGCCGTTAAAACAGGGAGGGGAGTCTATCTGGATGAATGTGGAGCAATCTCCAAATTATATTAAGAAAAAAGAAGCCAGGTTCAGAATGGTGAGCGGACGTTTTTATAGACTGAAGCGGGGGGACATAAGCATTGCTGGTCCATGCACAGCGTTTCTCTGGAAAGAAACGCGGAACGCCCCTAAGTGGCCTGTGGGAGGGGAACTGCGGGCCGGGGGCAGGGGTGGGAGGAGGTTTGTTTTCACGCCACATCCTTTTGTTCTTTGGAATTTTGAACAATGTGCTCATAATCACCCATTAAAAAAAATTAAAATTACAAAAGTTTACGTTTAGACTAAAACACCCACAGAAAGCCATTGAAGCTCTGACCTTCCAGATTTTCAGTCTGGCTAGATCAAGCCACTAGCAACTGTGTGCAGCCTCCTGCAAGTTACTTTCCTGATTGTGGCCTCCGTTTCCCCGTGTGTGGAACGGGGCTGGGCTGCGGGTTCCCTGTAGGTCCTCCAGGCTCTCTATGTCTTTGCTGCCGTGTCCCTCCCTGCCTGGGCCCCAGGCCTGGGGGACCCCTGCTGCAGCCGTTTCCCCCTCATCATCAGGCCAGGCTCTAACCACCCCCTCCTGCCCTGGTGCCTGGGTTCAGCCTGCCTGGTTTTACCCTAATTCCCACCCCACCTCCAGTACCACCTGGTTTGGATCCTGTTCTTGGGGCAGTTTTGCCTGTTCCCAAAGCAAAGACCGTTTTTTCTCCTGGAAAGGAATTTGCAAAGAAGCCTGGTTCTCTCTGAGTGACCTGGGAGCCGCGGCAGGGTTTGAGCAGAAGATGCTGTGACCTGACTTAGGCTCACTGGGGTCTCTCGGGCTGCTGTGAGGGGCATAGATTGGGGGCCGGGGAGCATGGACAGAAGCCCAGGGCACAGCGAGGAGGCTGTGAAACCCACCAGAGATGATGGACACTGGGCCCCGGGTAGAAGTGGTGGGCTGGGGAGAAATGGTCAGATTCTGGATGGGATTCAGAGTAGAGACCACAGATTTGATATAGGGTAGGAGAGACAGGTGTGAAGGAGGGCTCCAAGGGGTTGGGCCTGAACAACTGGAAGGATGACGTTTACTCAGAAATGAAATATTTGACCAAAGTCTCAGATATGCAGAGCTGGGACCAGTGGCTGCACCACAGCCATATGATGTAGTTTATTTCAAAGCTAATTCTTGCAGGGGTGGGGGCGGGGGGGGAGGCGGAGTCCAGCCCATTCATTCATTCAACTTGACAAATATCCATGAGCACCTACGAGCTGCCAGGCGCCCTTCCAGGCACCAGAAGGAAAGGCAGGCAGAGCCCCTGCACTCCTGGAGTTGGTGGCCCGCTGGGAGGGCGCCGTCGCAGAGACCTGTGTGGGAGGGGTCTTCAGAGGTCTTACCCTCTCCTGTGCCTGGGCCCCTCTGGCATCTGGTAAAGCTCTGGACCCTCTCTCAGAAGAATTATTTTAAAAACGTAAAATTAAATGCATAGATTTACAAAGGAAACAAATCGCCTTGAGATATAGATATCAAAATATTTTTTAAAGCAGATTTGTGATACACTCATAGATTGCCTCTGTATTAATACATTAAATACATTGCACAATAAATTAATACATTCAGTATGTAACAAGACCTGGTGGTGGACCTAGCACCTTCTATTATTTCGAGGTCATGATGAGCATAAGCAGTATGTTGTAGGGGTCCACGACTGCTGTGATGAAACGTGAGAACATCTGTGATTTCTACTGGTGAAAAAGTCACGGGCACTGCCACCACCACCGTGGCAGTTGATGGCCTATATTCATCACTGTAGGAAAAGACCATTTCAGTTAGAGGTTGGTGACAAAAAATAAACTGTAACTTTTTTCCATTTACAGATCTCTGAGGAGTCTAGGGACATCCGTTAAGAACAGCTGGTTTGTATACTGGTTTTTAAATATTATATTAATTATATCAGTATACATCTCATTCTAGTCTTTAAATCTAAACCATTTAGAGATATGTGATGTAAAAAGAAAACACCATCACCATCACCCCGCTTGTAACCCCCTCCCCTGAAGCAAATCATCACTGTTAATAGTTTGTGTCTTCTAGGCATCCATATAAAAATACATCATACATATATACATAGAAAAATACGTTATTTGGGTCTTTCTTACACACAGATGGGTCCACAGCATAGATAATGTTCTGCATCTTGCTGTTTTCACTCAAGACTATATCTGGGGCATCTTTTCAGGTCAGCATGTTCTTTTTAACCGCTGCGTAGTAGCCCATGACGTGGACATACTGGAATTTGTTATGTGTCAATTCCATAACTATGCACCTAGCTCTTTACGTGGGTTGTCTCAGGAATTCTCCCTATGACCTGAAGATGGAAGCTATGATTATCCCCACTCTAGAGAAGAGGCCCAGACAGGTACCTGCCCAAGGTCACACAGCCACTAAGCTGACAGCTCTGTTTCAAACCCAGGCTCCTCAGATGCAAGGCACTACTCTTTCTGCATTGACTTTCATCTTTAGTTGACAAAATGTTTTTCCCAAATATGAGCTACATGCACCATTTTCCATGAAAGAGACAGGCAAGGCGTATTATTGTTACTGAGCTTCCTTTTGATTCTGAAATACACCAGACACTCTCCCACCTCAGGGCCTTTGCACTCACCTTTCCCTCCATCTGGAATTCCCTTCTGCCTGACTCTCCCACAGCTGGCTCTCTCTCATCCTCTCAGCTCAGATGGACCCTCTGGTGAGGGTCTCCCTACCACTCTGGCTAAACTTGCCCCCGACCCCGCTCATTACCCTGTCTTATTGTCTTCATAGCCCACATCCCTATTGGAATTTAATGGAAGTATTTAGAGGAAGTACCCTGGAATCTGCAAACTTGCCAATTTTGTTCATTCCTGATTCCCTAGTCCCTAGTACAGGGCCTAGCACGCAGTAGGTGCTCAAGAAATCATTCCTGAGTGAATACTCGAATGAAACTCAGAGGGTGAGGGATTAGTTTGAGGAAACGTATTTATTATTATAAACATATTTATATGTGGGACATTTTATAGAAACTTGTGTTGGTGGGTTTTTTGTGTTTTGTTTTTGCTGAGGAAGATTGGCCCTGGGCTAACATCCATGTCCATCTTCCTCTACTTTATATGTGGGACGCTGCCACATCATGGTTTGATGAGCAGTGTGTAGGTCCACGCCTGGGATCCAAACCCACGAACCCCAGGCCACCAAAGTGGAGCACGTGAACTTAACCACTACACCACGGGACCAACCTCTGGTGGGTTTGTTTTTTCTTGAGGAATAGTCCACATACAGTGAAGTTCACCCTTCTAATGTACAGTTCTATGAGTTCTGACAAATGTATACAGTCATGTAACCACCACGACAATCACAGTATAGAACATGGCCAATACCCCAGAGAGTTCCCCTGTGTCCCTTTGCAGTCAATTCCCACCCCCAGACCTTAGTCCCTGGCAATTATGGATTCTGACTTTTCCAGAAAGTCACATAAATGGAATCTGACAGTATGTAGCCATTTGAGTCCGGCTTATTTCTCTCAGCATGACACATGTGAGGTTCATCCACGTTGTGCATCAATAGTTCATTCCTCTTTATTGCTGAGTAGAGTCCATGGACGGATGGACCACAGTAGTCTATCTGTTCACATGTTGAAGTCTTTTTATATAGATAATGCAGGAGAAAGCAGGCTTGAGCAGATTTCCTGGGCCCCCGAGACTGCCCATCCATAGATACTCCCCTGTCGTCTATCCGAACACCCTTCCATGCTCCCCCAGCCCCAGCCTGTCAAAAATCCTTTCCTTTCCTTCAAGGCTTTTTTCAAACGCCCTCTCCCCAACAAGGAGCAGTCTACTGTCCCCATGTCACAGATTTGTAAAGTGAGGCTCAGAGAAGTATAGCCTTCTCCAAGGGCCCACAATTTGAGTATAGTAGAGCCAGAGCTCAAACCCAGGGCCAGGGAGAGTGGGGGTAGCCCAAGGGCCAAAGATCAGCCTCTTTGCAGGCTGGAGGGGTGGTGGGAGGTCAGGCCTCCATCCGCCATCTCAGCCCTGAGAATCTGCCAGCATGAGGGTAACAGAGAAGGGGCAGGTCCATCCTGTGGAGGAGGGGGCATCTCTGGCAGATCCCATCCTGCGTCAGTTTCTCCATTGGGATCCTTCCTTCACCCTTCCAGCTGGTACCTGAGCCCTAGGCCAGACCCAACCCCTACTACACAAGCCGACAGTAGTCACCAGAGCCCTAGCCTGGCCCAACCAGGCCCGTCTGGCCCAGCTTACCCATCCCAGGGTCATGCTGGTGGGCGGGGGTGGCAAATTGGGTGATGGGCCCCAGCTATGGGAGGCCTTTGCCCCGCCCAGCCACTTGAAGCCGCTGGACAAGTGGGGGACCAGTGAGGGTGCTTAGGGAGCTCCCATCACTCAAGATGACCCCAAGCTACCCTGAGGCCCCAGCCCAGCTCTGCAGACCTGAGGAAGCCCCTGGGCAAGGAGTCTTGGAACCTAGCCCACCAGGTGGTGACCTTGGGCAAGTCTTCTGGGCCTCAGTCGGTCCATCTACAGATAAGAAGCTTGGAGGAGATGCCTGAGAAGGTCTCACAGCAGGAATGAACTTGCTGTTTGACTGCGTGGAGCAGAAGCTCAGGGCCTAGGAGTCTGCATTTTAAACTAGGTTCCAGAAGGTTCTTGACTCACAGGAAAGTCCGAGGGCAGCCTCAGAATAGGTCTACTTACCCTTATCCACCCCGGTGCCCCCCAGCCAGCCACATGTTAGAATCCCCGGGGGCTGATAGAGGTCTGGTAGGGAGAGCATGAGAAGCTGCCCTGGGGGGATGATGGTAGCCTGGCCCGGAGTGGAGGGAAGTGGACAGATTTGAAACTCACACTAGGATCATAGTGGCCAGAACTTACTAGTGGATCGAGTGGTGGCAGTTGAGGAAAAGAGAAGAGTCAAGGATGAGGTCTGGGCTGGGGACTAAGATTGCGTCCATTTACTGAGATGGAAAGACGAGAGGAGGATGGGGTGGGCATGCAGGGAGGGCGGCGGTGGGGGCTGAGGAGCCAGGGTTCCATGTCGGATGTTTTCGCTTGAGACGCTTGCTGGAAACCTGTGTGGAGATGGCGAGTTGGGGGGACATTCGGGGGAGCAGTCTGGGTGGCAGACGGAGATGGTGCCGTCAGCATGCAGGGATGTGAAAGTCCTAGGACCGGCCGCAGCACCTCCAACAGGGCCCTCACGCATTTGGGGCCTCGGACGC
The DNA here is from genome assembly GCF_020826845.1 of Diceros bicornis minor. Classification (NCBI taxonomy): domain Eukaryota; kingdom Metazoa; phylum Chordata; class Mammalia; order Perissodactyla; family Rhinocerotidae; genus Diceros; species Diceros bicornis. Next base: position 28,995,659 of record NC_080758.1, on the reverse strand, counting down.
TTTGGCCTCTGTCTGGTCCTGGGTGAAGCTTATGGATCCCTTTTCAGAATAATACTTTAAAATGCATAAAATAAAAGTATAAGAATCCCCAGTGATATTGCAATTGTAATCAAAGTATTAAAAATTAAATGTGTGCTATAATGCTAGCGTTATCCAGTGATGGGTTTGAGAATGTCCATAATTCTGAAGTCATGATGAGTTAAAAAAAAAATTTAAAAACCCAGCATTTAAAGATACTATAACACCTGTGTTGTGATATGGAAATATTTGTGATTTCTATTGGTAATAAAGTTGCAGGATCACGTAATAGAGCTATGGTTTGTGGCCTATGCTCATAATTGAAGGAAATATCAAATTTTAATTACAGGTTAGTGAATAAAAATGTAATTTTTTCCTCATCCAAGTCCACAGACAACCTGAATTCTCCTCACAGACCCTGTGGGCCCCCATGAAGGACTCTTGACCTAGGGAGAGAATGTACAGAGAGACGAGAGCTCAGGACTGGGCCAGGAGAGCCCCCCAACATGTGGGAGCCTGGCGAAGGGGGAGTCAGAAGGGTGTGACCAGGGGAGCGGGTAGGAGGAAAACTAGGAGAGGCTGCATCTGGGAAGTGCTTCCAGAAAAAGGGCGTGGCCATCTGGGTTCCTGCGCTGAGATGGAGAGGAAGAGGGGACATAGAAGTGTCCCCTGGCCCTCCCTTGTCAAGGAGGCCACCACGAGGCGAGTTAAAGAGTGAAGGGGCTCCTGGGGCTGGGGAGACAGGCCGGGGGAGTGGGGCATAGGATTCAACAGTCTGGTTTATATTTTTTCTTGAGTGTGGTAAATACACAGATTTCATTATATTGTTCTTTACGCTTTTCTGTCTGTGTGAAGTACACCATGATAATATTATTAAATTTTTTTCAAAGGTGAAGGTGGGCATGGAGGTGAGAATATGGAGACAACTTGTCCAAGTTTCGTCACTGAGGGGAGCAGAGAAATTAGAGACAGCTGGAGGGCGCTGTGGGCTCAGGATATATATATATTTTTGAATTCTTAGACAGGAGCTATTGGAGCACGTTGTGTGTTGCAGGGGACAGTTGGGGGTGGGGGGTGATGCCGGGGAGGAAGGAAAGGGCCAAGGGGACAAAGGCTTGAGAAACTCGGATGTGCTGGTCTCCACGGTGCTCAGTCCCTTGTGACCCGTACACCCCAGGTTCTCACATCTGAGCGAGCATCAGCTTCACCTGGAGGGCCGGAAGCCACCCCAGAATTTCTGATTCAGTAGGTCTAGGGTGGGACCTAGAAATTTGCACTTCCAGCAAGCTCCGGAGTGACGCTGCTCCAAGGACCGCAATCTGAGAACCACTGCTCTCAATACCAGCGTCGCCCACGTGCGCCCCCTTCAGGATTTGACGTTGCACTACAGTCGTACGTGCTCCTTCATAAGCATTCGCGGGGAGGAAGGGATGGGGAGGAAGGGATGGGAGCAGACAGTTGACATGGAAGAGGGGAGAAGAGACCAAGGAGGAAACAGCTGGACCCTGGCCCCCCCAGCCAAGGTCACCACCTCTCCCCGGGGAGCACCAGTCCTCCCAGGGAGCCTGGGAGCTGCCCTGTCAGACCTCCGGGAAGACTGAGCCAGAGGGTGAGCAAAGGAGCCAGGGCCGGGGGTAGGGACGCTGGTGAGAGCCAGCCTGTGTGCGGAAGGGAAGGGAGCGGAGGGGGGGCGCCAGCTCCCTGCCCGCGGGCACTGAGCCCTGAGAACACGCTGTTCACCTTTGCAGCTTGATCCTGGTCTCGCGCCAGACAAGCTTCTCCTGCTCCTGGGAAAGAGAGAAACCCTGTCAGAGAAATGAATGTTAGCTTGTCGGATCCCAGAACATCCGAGCCAGGAGGACCCCTGGAGACTGGCCGGGTCAGCCCCGTTTGGCAGAGGAAGGGGGCCAGAAAATAGAAAGTTCAGCTTGGCAGATGGATCTGAAAACCCTTGTACAGGGAAAGATGCGTCCCCACTCCCTGATGGCTGGCTCCCCCTGGGAAACTGGGTAACAGGCGTGATATTGGGGGCTCTGCTCTGACCCTTGCTGCTCCCCCTCTTCCATCAACTCATCGAACAGGTATCTATTGAGCACCTACTGTGTGCTAAGCATTGAGCTAGACATGGAGATAAAGTGGTGAGCAAGACCAAGCCCCTGGCTTCATGGAATTGACGTTCCAGAAGGTGAACCAGGCAACAGACAGATAAACATGCGATATAAAGTCGGGGAGCAATAAGTGGTGGGAAGCAACCTGAAATGACATGAGAGGGTGAGCCATGCACATGGGGGTGGGGGGGAGGCTTCCAGGCAGAGGGCACTGCATGTGCAAAGGCCCTGAGGTAGGCACATGCTTGCTGTGTTGGAGGGATGTCATAGAGACCAGTGCATCTGCCACAGAATGAGGGAGAGAGGACTAGAAGAGGGAATCAGCGTGGTAGCAGGGACCAGGTCATGGAGGAAGCTGCAGTTGTAAGGAGACTTTGGCTTTTCCTCTGAGTAAGATAGGGACCCTGGGAGGGTTTTGAACAGAGAAGGAACGTGATTTGACTTAGGTTTAACAGGAGCCCTCTGGCTGCCCAGTGGAGGATGGACTTGTATAGGACAAGGATGGAGGCAGAGAGGCCAGGGAGAAAGCTACTGGAATAGTCCAGGCAAGAGGTAACCGTGGCCTGGCCTGGCAGGGAACCTCCCTGGTTGCTCTGTGTACTTCCATGGGGACACATGGAAGGGACAGGAGCCTTCCCCCAGGCCCTACCCATGACCCCAGCCCATGGTCTCCCCACAGCTAGAAAGGTACATCCAGATGAACTTGAGGTCGGAGCTGGCGCAGGCCCAGCAGCACATGGTCCAGAACCAGACGGCCACCATGCTGGAGCTGGGCACCAGCCTCCTGAACCAGACCACCGCCCAGACCCGCAAGCTGACCGACGTGGAGGCTCAGGTACCCGAGGGTGAGCGGCGGCCCTGGAGGGGCCTGTGGCAGGCCAGGCTGGCTCACAGCCCGGGTCATCTCGCCTTGACCTCTGTCCCTGGGTGAGGTCAGGGCCTCCTCTGGGCCTATAGCCCCCTGGGGCCCCTCCCTGATGAGCCTGTCACAGAACTGTCTCCCGCCACGTCCCAAGCCCTGGAGGCGGACACTGGGTTGGCTCTTCTGCCTCTGTGACTCCAGCGCCAGGACTGTGCTGGGCACGGGGGTGAGAGGGTAGTGGCAGAGCCCCCACCCCTACTCTCAGGCGGCTCACAGTGCTCCTGGGGAAGATGGTAATAAACAAGCCATTAGACCTCAGGGGGCCAACAATGCTGAGAGAGGAGGCACTGGGAGCAGAGAGAGGGAGGGCGGGAACAGGTGTGTACGTGGGAGAGTGAGTGAGTGAATGGATGAAAGACGACCGACAAGTGGGCACGTTGTGTTGAACCCCTGCTATGTGCCTGGCACCGTTGGAGGTGCCCTCGTCCAGTTTACAGCAGTAAACAAAACAGGCACACATCCCTCCCCTACAGAGCTTCCTTCCTAATGAGCACCCGGAAAACGACCAGGATGAATAACATACGCATGTGAGATAGTGACAGTGCTCGGACAAAACAGCACGGACAAGAGAGCGACACGGATGTGTGCTGGGATGGGTGAAGGCATGAGCTGCAAGTTCAGACAGTGAGGCCAGGAAGGGACCACTGAGAAGTAGGATTGGAGCCAGGCTTCCTGGGAGAGCCTTCCAGACAGGGAGGACAGCACGTGCAAAGGCCCAGAGGTGGGACCGTACTGGCAAGCTCTAGGCGCACCAGGAAGCCAGTGTGGCTGGAGTGACTGGGGGAGAGTGGGGGGCAGGGGGTCGAGGGGCGATGGGGACAGGTGGCATCACAGGGCCTTGTGGGCCATGGTCAGGCCTGGGGCTTGTCCACCGCGTGACGTGGGAGCCACAGGAAGATTCCAAGCAGAGAGGCCACATTTAAAAGGCTGCCTCAGGCTGCTGAGCAGAGAATGGGCTCTAGGGGACAAGGTGGGAACAGGGAGCCCTGTGAGGAGGCTGGAGAGGACACGGGGCCAGAGATGACCGAGGCCAGGGCCAGAGCGGGGGCCGCGGAGTGGGGGGCAATGGTCAGGTCCCCATATGGAAGGCGGAGCTGACGGGACTTGCTGATGGACTGGCTGTGGGGGTCGAGGGTGACTCCTCTGGGGCCTGAGCAGGAAGAAGAGTGGAACTACTGCGTGCAGTGATGGGGAAGAGCACATTTAGGGAGAGATTACAAACTCAGTGAGTGAGTGAACGAACGAACGAATGAATGAATGAACGACCATGGGAACTAACTCCCGGGAGGGTGGAAATAGGTCAGCAAGCGTCTGGAATGCAGGGCCCACGGGCAGGTGGGCAGCTGCTGGGCAGGACTCCCGCGGGGCTTACGTGGGCCCCTCCCCCTCCTGTTTGCTGGGGCAGGTCCTGAACCAGACATCGCGCATGGAGATCCAGCTGCTGGAGACCTCGCTGTCCACTAACAAGCTGGAGAAGCAGCTGCTGCTGCAGGGCCGTGAGCTCCACCGGCTGCAGGGCCAAAACAGGTGGGCGCCGGCACCCTGGTTGGGACCCAGAGTGAGCACCGGAGCCGGGCTGGGCTGCGGCAGGGCCAGTGTTGGAAGCTGGACTTGGGCTAGTGCCCGGGACAGGGGCTGGGGCCAGAGCGACAGGCCCGGCTGCTGGAGCGAGCGAGCATCTGCGGGGGCCGGGGCTGGAGCGGGAGCGGGGACTGGGTCAGAGCTGAGGTGAGGGCTGAGGCCAGGGTGGGAGACCAGACTGAAGCTGGGAGTGAAGGTGGCCACGGGGGCTGGACTGAGGCTGGGGCTGGGGGCCAGGCAGGCACAGGGCCTGGCTACCCGCCCCCAGGCGGGGACAAGGGACAGGCATTTTCCTGGGGCTCAGGACACCCTGATTCTTTCTCCGTTCTTTCTTTCTGTCTTTCTCTTTCTTTTCTTTCTTCGTTTCTTCCTTTCTTTATTTATTTTATAAATTTTTAATAGCTTTATTGAGCTACAATTTACATGCCATACAATTCACCTTGTAAATTTTAATTTGATCCCCTTATTTGTAAATCAACAAATCTGATCTCATCCACCAAGTCCTCTTGCCAGAAGCAACCGCAGTTACCAGTTTCTGGCCTGCACCAGAGAGGCTCTGCATCTATGAGCAAATACGCGTGACGGGAACACCCTTTAAATTACAAAGGGAAAAAGAGTCATGGGGTACAGATAAGGTGGAGAAACAGACATCCGAGGCTGATTTCATCTCGGTTTCCAGCTGAGTGGAGAAAAATCTGCCAAGGTCAGGGTGCCGGGGGAGGCCTGTCCACACACTGAAGCAGCCACAGGCCTGTGCACGGGGCGAGGTGTTATTGCTGCTCACGTGCTGGGTCCAGATAAGGCTCTGAGGATCACCAGCTCCCTCTGATCTGGCTGCAGTTAATAATAGCTTGTCCACCTTCGTATTCTGGTTCCCTCATCCCAAGGCACTCACTCTGAATTGGCACCAGGTGCCTAGAAATCAGTGAAGATGGAGGGTGTCGACAGTAAGCTTTTGGCCCATGGAGACAGCCAGAATTCTAGAATCCGAGTGTGCCCAAAATCTCTCTCTTCCTGCGGCATAATGTGCGGCCCAGGGGGAGTTTCTTCTGCCCTGGCTGGACTCATTTTCTTAGTCTGGAGAAGGGGTCGGCATAACCCCATGCATAGGGGAATGTCTCCCTCCTGCCCCTCTCCCTCAGCCACCGCCCCCCCCAAGCAGAGGTCACCCTGTTCCTAGTTCTCGTATGTCCTTCGGTTATTCAATCCATGATTATTTTTTGAGCTCTTACCATGTGTCAGGCACTATTATAGACGCTGGGGTTACAGAAGTGAACGAATACACAAAAATCCCTCTCCTCGCGGAGCTGACATCTATAAGCTCATATTCCAGGGTTTCTTATGAATATGCAAACACACAGGTATGTATAGGCCCTTTTTGGGCCTTTTTAAGCCCAAATGTAGCATGCCGCTCTTCTGCACCTTGTCTTTTTTTCAGTTGTCCTGGAAATGGTTCTATACCTGCATGACACACTTGCTCATTCTTTTCTCCCACTGCATCATGTTCCGCTGTATGGCTGTCCCCGAATTTATCTCCCCAGTTCCCAATTAGTGGGTATTGAGGACGCTTCCAGTCTTTTACCACTCCACCCAGTGATGTGACAATAACGTTCCCATAGCTCATTGCACACACGTGTGAGCAAATCTGGACGGTAAAACGCCTAAAGTGGAAGATCTGAGTCAAAAGCTTCTTTCTCTTTTAAAACTTTTCCCCTTTTTGTCCCCAAGTCATTACAAAAATGCCTCATGCTTGTTACATCATCAGACAATAGAGGCCTATACAAGATGAAAGGGAAAGTCGGTCCCCTCCCCCAGCCTCCTCTCCATCGCCATCACTCCGACCTGCTCTGCAGAAGTAACCGACTTTGCAGGTTTTCTTCACTTTCTCTATAAACACAGGCACCACTGTGTCCTTCCACGTGTCTTTTCACATCTTTTCCTAGAAGTTCACCCATATCCCTCTCCATTTACATTAATATCTTTTTTTCTTTTTTCTTTTTTTTGTTTTTTTGTGAGGAAGTTCGGCGCTGAGCTAACATCTGCCAAGCCTCCTCTTTTTTTTTCTGAGGAAGACTGGCCCTGGACTAACATCCATGCCCATCTTCCTCCACTTTATATGGGACGCTGCCACAGCATGGCTTAACAAGCGGTGCATCGGTGCGCGTCCGGGGTCCGAACCTGCAAACCCCGGGCCAACAAAGTGGAGTGCACGCACTTAACCGCTGCGCCACCGGGCCGTCCCTACATTAATATCTTTTTTCTTTCTCTCTGTTTTATCTTCCCACATGTGGGGTTAGACTAGAGGTGTTCATGTGCCAGGGCTTTCCACTCCAAGTCCTGGGCATCCTTCCAACTCTGTGCAAACGTGCTCTGCCTCCTTCCTCTTCACGGCTCCAGAACATTTCCAGGGACACCAAAACAGAACAGGCTCAGCCAGTCCTGGCTGTTGGGCATTTAGACTGTTTCATTTTTCCCTATTACAACCAATCTAGCATGGGGCGTTCTTGCCCATGCTCCCTGGAGGTTATCTTCTGAGAGTGGCCGCTACGTCAAAGGGCAAGCATATTTGGGATTTAATAATGGCTACCTGGTTGCTGGCATGTCCCTCCCACCTCCACCTCTTTCCCCTACTGGATTCCAACCCATCTTACTCCAGGGCCTGGTCTCTCTTTCCTCCCCTCCTTACTCTGTGCCGTGGGTAGGCACGGCCCTCCGGGCTGTGTAGCCCGGGCGGAACGCTCTACCCTTCTGAGCCTCAGTGCGGGTCTGACCGCGGAGTCAGCCCGGGACGCAGGGGACAGCGCGCGAGTGTGACTGCACGGTGGGGACGGCGGGCTTACCTCTGTGCGCCCCCGCCCCGCAGCGCGCTGGAGACGCGGGTGCAGGCCCTGGAGACGCAGCAGCAGGCGGAGCTGGCCAGCCTCCGCGGCGAGAAGGAGCGGCTGCGGCGCCTGCTGGGCCGCCAGAACGGCGCCCTCGCCGGCCTCGAGCGCAGCCTGCGCGCCGCCAGCAGCAACTCGAGTCTCCTGCAGCGCCAGCAGCACCAGCTGCTGGAGTCGGTGCAGCGCCTGGTGCGCGTCGTGGGCCAGGGCCCGGGTGAGCGAGCGGGCGCGCCCCGGGCGGGAGGAGGGCGGGAGAAGGGCGGGAGAGGAGAGGCCCTGCTCACCGCCCGCCCGGGGTCACTCCAGGGCCTGGAGGCCACCGGGGGGAAGCCTTCGCCCCTCTCCCACCGACTGTGAAGTAGAAATAACCACAAACAATAATAATAATGGTGACGACAACAGTCCTGAGAGGAACCAATCCAGACTCTACTGGCTGACTCCATGACTGACCTCCGGCATGCGCCGTCCCTCTCTTGGCCTCAGTTTCCCCATCTGTTTAATGGAGGTGATGGTGGTAACAAGGACACCACTAGACCAGACTGACAGGTTTGAGTTCCAGGATCCACCCTTCATTTCCACTTGCTTGCGCTCACCCCACCCCTCCCGGCCTCAGTTTCCCTATCTATAGAATGGGGAGGTCGGACTCCATGCTCCCCGAGGACTTCTCTCACCCTAACGCCCCTGCCTCTACGCCCAAGAGGGCCAAACAGAAGTGAGGAGGCATCCCCGGCCCTGGCAGCTCCCAGCCTTCCCTGGCTCCTTCTAATGGGGCCCACTGGGGGTGGCCAAGGCATTCCGGGTTCCAGCTTCAATCAGTCAGACAACAAACACTTACTGAGCACCCACTGTGTGCCAGCCCAGTGCTGGTGCTGGGGACACAGTTGTGAATAGCACAGTGGTGCCGCATGGTCTCTTGCAAAAGTGCCCCACCTGCGGTCTGTGGGTCTCTGAGGGAAGGAGGAGGAAATGCACATTTGCTGAGTGCCTACTATGTGCCAGCTGCTCTGCTTGCAGTGTTCCTGAAGTTTCCAGACCGTGAAAGGCCTAAAAGGCTGGGCTAAGGAGAGGGGGCTTTAACCTGAGGCAGTGGGGAGCCGCAGGAGGGTGTCGAGCAGGGTGGGGCTGTGTTTTAGGAAGCCTGATTGGAAGCAGGGAGTGGAGAATGGCTTGGTGAGAGAGCAAGACGGAGGAAAGGGTTCTGCCTGCTGCCAGGTCGCCATAGGAGGAGCTGGAAAGGCACTAGGACTCAAGCAGTAGTGATGGCTTCCGGGCCCTGTGGCTGGCAGCAATCTGGGGACAGAGGATGGCACCATGGTTCCATCTAAGTTGGGCAAGCCCTGCTGGGTAGAGGTGTGAGGCATGAGGTGGGAGAGCCGGATACTTTCCAAACTGTGAGATGGGGAGAGACCTGACCCCGTCACCATCCTGTGCAGAGCCCTGGCGGTGAGGCTCCCTACATCCATTCCACATGTGGGATTCTTGTCGCTCAGCCCAAGGCATGGGGCCTGGGCCCAAGGCCTCCCCATAGGCTGACCGCTCACCCAGTCCCAGCTGTGGTCAAATGTCTGCTCACCAGTCTGGGTGGGAGGCTGTCCCGCGCACCTCGCCTTGGGCACCCTTTGCCCGAACGCCCTGTCCTCCTGCCCCACTGTCTCCAGGGAAGGGCACTCCCAAGTCGTGTTTCCCGCCCTGTGTAAATGGAGAAACTGAAAGAGGATTGGTCACCAAACAGAGACAAGCCCAGGAACCAGGCATCCGTGAAGCCAGCAGGAAGGCTACACCCCTCTCTGCATAGCTTTGTCCTAGGCTGGTGGAGGCTGGCCAAGAGTGGAGAACTCAGGGCATTCGGAAGGTTAGATGGACAGGGACATGGGGAGAAAAGACCTAACCCGTGCACAGTATCAGAAGCAGCATCAGTTAACGTGGTCTGTTTGCCGGCCTTACACAGGCTCGGTGTTGGAGACCCAGGGGGTGGGTGGTAGGAAGGACACTGGCTTTGCATTCAGATGGACCAGAGTTCAAGCTCTGGCCCCATCACTTACTAGCTGTGGGACTTTGCACAAGTCATTTAACGTCTCAAAGCCTCAATTTTCCTCACCTATAAAATGGGAATAATAATAGCACCCATCTCACAGAGGATCAGATGCGTTTGTGCACAGGGAGGGGCTGAGCACAGTGCCTAGGGCCAAAAGGGGGAAAAATCTGGTACAAAATACCAGCCCAGAGACTCAGAGGGGGCCCAGGCTGGGGCCAAACGATGTTGCATATCAGTACCAGTCCATCCTTACTCTTATGCTCCCTGAAAATATTTTTCCTGGCCCCAAACTGCCCCGGCAGTACTTGGCTGAGACACACTACAATGCATGGTGGGTACTTCACTGTTATTGTTATTGTTGTTGTCGTCATTGCTATGTTGTTGACTAAGGAAAACAGTAGTGCACAGAGCCTTGGGAAGGGAGGCTGGGATGTGAGGCCAACTCCCAGCTCTGCCCTCGCCCGCCTGGGTAAAGCTGGGCCTGTCCCTGCTCGCCTGAGGCCAGCACCTTCCTGTGCTTGGCTAGACTCCCATTCCCCACAGACCAGGGGCTGACAGGTGGGGCCATGGAGACCCTGCCCAGGGAACATTTGTGCACAGGCGGGGCTGGATTTGGGTCCTTAGTCACTTCATTTGTAATCTGAGAATAACAGCCTCCTTCGCACAGGTGCCCCAGCTCCAGGACCCAGGATCCAGGCGCAAGTGTGAAGCCAAAACAGGAAGTCCCGCCCCTTGGTAGCCTCCTGGTTCCTCGTTGGTGAGGATACCTATCCATCTGGAACTTTAGCCCTATCCCTGGATACCCACCTACCCAGAGATTGGATTCTGGTGGAATTACAGCCCAACCCTCTGATTGGATCCCACTAAGGGAGCCAGAGAGGGGATGTGAATACCCTGTAGTTGATTTATCAGCGGTCATGTTTTTCAGGCCAGGCCTGGAGGCTTCCAGGGCCCTGGTGGGATTCTGTCATTAGGTTAATATTCTCTAGAGGGAAGAACCATGGGCCTTTAAGGCCAGTGGTCAGCTCCCAGCGAGGGCATAATGAGCGGGACCACCTCCTGGGCTGCCAGGATATCCAGCTGGAGGGATGGGCTGTGGAGGGGACCAGGGCCTCCCACCCAAGGGAGCTCCAAAGACAAAGGCCTGGAGAGTGGGAAGGCTCTGTCCCCAAGCTGTGTGCCCTTGGGCCAGTTACCTCACTCTTGGACCTCAGTTTCCTGGTCTGTGAAATGGGGAAGTACCTCGTTGGAATTCTGGCCCCAATTACCCTCCCCCAGAAGATTCTAGCAGCCTCATCTCTGGCCTCCCTGCTTTGGGTCTCATCCTCTCCAGTCTCTGTTCCACACTCTGGCCAGCGTGCTCTTCCTCGGCACAGTCTGGGCTCCTTGGCCTGGCGTCCAAGGCTGAAATCTCAGCCTCCTCTCTCCTTCCTTGCTGTCCCAGCCTCTCTGTCCCAGCCTCGCCCTGCTCCTCCAGGTTCATCAAACAGCTGGAGCTCTCGGGCCTCAGCTCCGCTCCCACGGTGTAAGTCATTTCCCCTCCCTGGCCTCAGTCAGTTCCCCTCACTGCACCCTGTTCCGTGCACACACCAGGACTGTTCCCGCCCCAGAGCCTTTGCATATGCTCTTCCCTCTGCCTGGAACACCCTCCCCTTCTCCACCTGGGTGACTCCTGCTCCTTATCCGGGTCCCAGCTCACTGTCACCCCCTCTAGGAAACCTTCCCAGGTCTGATTCATCTCCCTTTGCCCAGCACCTGGCACAGAGCAGGCAGGAGTTCCCACCTGGCCCCTTCCCTCTCTCCTTAGCTCACCTCCAATCCCTTTTGCTTTGTCCCATTGCAGCCTCCATGAGGGCAGCCGAGCAGGTGTTCCAGGACTGTGCAGAGATCCAGCGCTTCGGGGCCAATGCCAGTGGCATCTACACCATCCATGTGGCCAATGTGACGGGGCCCAGGAAGGTTAGGGGGCTTCCCGGGGGCTGAGCCTATCAGAGGGTGCTGAGCCAAGGGCCTCCCAGACAGATCCCCCATCAGCTCAGGCTTTGTCCAACATCTGAGATACCAGAGCACATGGGGTGGCCGTTCTGGTGCCCCAACTCAGTGAGGGGTCAGATCGTGGGGTTAAAGCAAAAGTTCCCAAAGTTGGAAGTACATCCTTCTGCATCTTCTCCAGAGATGCCTTTAGTTGGAATAGCAGGAAATAGTTCTATGTTGGTTCAGGTAATGCTAGCTGCAATAACAAATAAATCCTGAAATGCCAGGGGCTTAACACAGAGAAGTTTATCTCTAGTTTACCTATAGTCCAGTTGGAGGCAGGTATGGGGGCTCTGCTCCACGTGGGAAATCAGGGACCGGGCCTGATGGAGGCCCCACCATCTTCAGTGAGTGGCTCCCAAGGTTGCTCTGAGCTTTGAGATGCAGTTGTCAGATGGGGGGCGAGGTCAAGGGAAAGTGCGGATGTCAGGAGGGTGGGTTTGGGGGCCAGGCCCAGAAGTGGATGAGCATGGAGAACAAGTAGCCAGTCTTCCCACCTCATAATTCCCTTTCAGTTTCCTTTCAACTGTCTCAATATATCGAGGAGAATGGCTCCATTTGTTTCCAGAATTTCTTTAACACTCCTTGCACACCTGCTAAACTCCCCTTGTAACAAAGAGAGATCAGGCCCTCAATTTCTAGCCGGAATTTTGCAACACTAGTTTGTTTTCATTATATTCATTTTTACAATTATCTGAATAAAAGCAAATATTACTAGTTTTCCCTTTGTGGTACTGATAAGATTTCCTTTTAAAATATACTTAATCAGAGTATTTATTTAAGTTGAAAAAAAGGACACCATTTTTTTAAGTAAATAGGCTATATTAAATTAAGTAAATTCAGCTATGGTGGAATTCGGGAAACTATGAATGGCTGAAATTTGGGAACACTGATAGAGAGGGAAGAGCTAGCCTGGGAGGCAAGAGATCTGGGCTCAAACCTCAGCTTTACTTTTCTCACTTGCCTTGAACAAGTCCCTTCCCGTCTCTGGGCCTCAGTTTCCCTTCCTGTACCCTCAGCTACCCCCACAATAGATACCACTGTCTTGTCTCCCTGAGCAGGCCTTTACCATCTTAGAGCCTCTACTCCTGCTGCTGTCCCCACTGGAAATGCCATTCCCACTCATCTCTACCTGGCAGGCACATCATCATCCAAGGCCCTGTTCCAGTGCCACCTCCTCTGGGAAGCTTTCCAGGGTTGCCCAGTGACTCCTTCTTGGGGGTTCTCCTTGTAGCTGCCCAAATAGCTGTTCATAATCCATAGTCTGCCTTCCCCATCATAGCCTCCTCCAGACCAAGCCAGCCCCAAGTGTTGATTTATCTCTGATTCATCTAGTCCAGGGCCAGCCACCAAGTCTGTCCTCACTGAACATTGAACATGTACTGAACTGGCTGGAAAAGTAATACAAAGTGAACAAAGCTTAGACTGAAAGATGTGATTGTGATGGAAGGAAGCTCTTTGAGAGAGAGAACTCTTTGTGTCTTTTCCATATCGGCATCCACAGTGCTTTGAATGGAGCCTGGCACACAGTAGGTGCTCAGAAAACATTTGTCCACTGAATGTAAGAGCATTTCCTGAATCTACACTGTGTGCCGAGCACTTTACACCTCTCAGCATTTAATCCCTACAGCAACCTTGCAATAATAGTGAGTGAAGAGCCTCCATTTATTTAGTTCCTAGAAAGTGCCAGGCTCACTTCTCTAGATGACTCATCTCGTTTAATTCTCACAGCAACCCCAGTTTGCAGATGACGAACTGAGGCACAACAAGGTGAAGGTATTAAGATGGTAATTTGACAAATGAGGAAAGGAAGGCTCTGAGAGGGCATCACTTGCCTACCATTTTAGAAACATGATGACAACAGGTGGGGAATTTGAACCTGGATCTTTCTGATGCCCTTGACCTCCAGGTTCACCTTTTGCTCTGTGAGGTTCTGTCAGCCAAATCTACACTTGGGCCAGCCCAGACCTGGCTTCTGGCTGCCTCCAAGTGCTTCCAACTCCCTCTCACCCAATTCTCTCTAGGTGTTCTGTGACATGGAGGCCAATGGGGGTGGGTGGACCCTCATCCAGCGCCGTGAGAATGGCAGCGTGAATTTCCAGCGGAACTGGAAGGATTACAAACAGGTAACGCTGCTGCCCTGGGGAGGGGCTTTTCGGCCCTAAAACCTGGGGCAGGAGGGGGGTTGTAGGCAGGGGACTGGTTTGCCCTCAACCCTTCCCAGAAAAAACTCAGCCCACCTAAAACCAACCACCTTCAAATAGATTTGCCCAGGCACATTCCCTGTCAGGAGACCCTATCACCTGGAACTGAACCTTCTTTTTGCAGGTTCTGATATATATCCTAAGAATGAAAGTTTAACTTCATTTTTGTCTTAATTTTTGGAAAGATAATACATGTACATTGCTAAAAAGTTTTAAAGAACACAAAAAAAGGGAACAGAAAAAAAGTCGTCTCCCCCGCCCACCCCTGGCGGCAGCGCTTAAATGAATGTCCTTGTCTTTGGACACGTATGTGACCACATCTGCAAGGGCGATTCTTTAATGCAGAATTGTTGGCTCAAAGACCCCATGCGTTTTACAAGATGAGCAATAGTGCCCGATTGTCTTCCAATTTTTTAATTAAATTTTGAATACAGGAATTTTGGCAAGCTGACTTAAAAGCTCTTAAAGTTTTCAAAAGCAAGAGAAATAGAAAAAGATACACAGAAATACAACAATATTATTATTTGTGTCTGCCTGCTGTTCATTTGATAAATGCTTTAAAATAAATACCAAGTTAAGCTATGAGTATTCTTAAACCAGTTGGGTTTTAAACCATCATTAAAATGGCAAACAGGGCCGGCCCCGTGGCTTGGCGGTTGAGTGCACGCGCTCCGCTGCTGGCGGCCTGGGTTCAATCCTGGGTGCGCACCGACGCACCGCTTCTCCGGCCATGCTGAGGCTGCGTCCCACATACAGCAACTAGAAGGATGTGCAGCTATGACATACAACTATCTACTGGGGCTTTGGGGGAAAAAATAAATAAATAAAATTATAAAATGGCAAAGAGAAATAGGGTGGTCAGATGCAGAAATACACAAAAGAGTGCTGAACATTAACCATTAGGAAACCAGCGGCACAGCATGACTGAAATGGGAAGTGGGGCGTCTTAGGTGTGCTGCTGTCCTTGGTGCTGAATAATTGTTCTGGCCAAGGGCATTGGTTTCCCATCACCCTGGGACAATGGTGACTCCCAATGCTCTTAGCTTTCCCAGTCTATGTTGCTGAAATTTTGCAGTACCTGCCATGTCACTGAACAAAGTTTGCTCTACGATTTATGCATCTGATTAAAATCTTCAATTTTTTATTGAGATTTAAAATACATGCAGCTAAGTGCACAAATCTTAAGTGTAAACTCAATGAATTCTTACATATGTATTACCCATGTGACCACCATTCGAAGCTGGATATACAAGCACACACTTCCAGCACCCCAGAAGCCCTTCTTGTGCCCCCTCCAAGTCAATACTCCCCAAAAGTAGTCACTATTCTGACTTCTATCACCACCGATTCATTTTGCCTATTCTTGAGCTTCATAGAAATGTGATTTCGATTATTTTTAACAGGACTTTACACTGACAAAAGTCGTAGTCTTTTTGCTCTAGGAGATGGGGCACTCCCACCCCCAGGCCTGCCCACACTGTACTTCATGAGCTTGGTCATTAGGCAAGGTGGTTTTGGATAAGTAGCCCCGGAGCCTGGCCCAGCCCAGCTCCTCAGCCAGGGATGTAGCCTCCCTCCTGGGCATGCAGCCCACGTCATCCTCTCCTCCCCTTAGGGCTTTGGTGACCCAGCCGGGGAGCACTGGCTGGGGAATGAAGTGGTGCACCAGCTCACCAGCAGGGCAGCCTACTCTCTGCGCGTGGAGCTGCAAGACTGGGAGGGCAACGAAGCCTACGCGCAGTATGAGCATTTCCAGCTGGGCAGCGAGGGGCAGCTGTACAGGTGGGCTCGGGGCCCATGCTGGTGGGCGGGCTGGGGCCCCTGGGCTAGGGCTACAGAGTCTGCACCAAAGGGCAGTCCCTGGGCGTCTCCTGTTCCTACCATCTGTCCCCCGTTTGGGTGCACGTCATGGGATCTGGAGCTGGTTGGCTAGCACTCAGCACGTCCGGCCACTGGGTGGGGTGGAGAGGAGGTCACTGACGCCACCATCCCAGGAGCAGGAAGGGGCCGTCCAAGGTCATCACCCTGAGTCAGTCATTTTATAGAAGCCCAGAAGGGGGGAGGGGACTTGCCCAGCCTGTCCTGTGCTGTGGGGTGAGGTGGAAAGGTCCCTGGGCTGGGAATCGGGGGACCTGGGCTCATTCTGGCTCTTCTCCAGCTCACTCTGTGAACTTGGGCGAGTCAAGGTTCTGGCTTCTCCGCACCTCTGCTTCTTAGCTGCAGGACGGGCTTAAATATAAGTATATTGTAAAATCATCAAGGTCTTCACCCCGCCCCCCAGCCTGGCTCTTGGCTCTGTTCCCGAGAAGGAAGGAGCATTTATGGAGCACCTACTGTGTCCCAGGCACATTACTCCATTTAATCCTCCCCACAACACTCCAAGGTAAGCATTACTGTACCTCTTGTAGTGATGTAGAGACTGAGGCACCGAGCTCAGGTCTCCCTGCTGCCAAAATTCACGGCGTTTACATGATGTTGCCCCTCTGAGAAACTCAAGGATCTTGAAGATAAGCCTTGGTCCTGGTTATCTTTGAACCAGGACAGAATTGAATTCACAGGCTCACACTCACTGGGCTGTGAAGGACTTACATGTCATCTGGTTCTTCATGTGATGCTAGAATCAGTCACCATCCAGCCATGCTGGAATCCCTCCACTGATGGGGAGGTCACTTCCTCCCAAGGAATCCCTGATGACTCTGTCCCCCTGCACCTTATGCCTAATTCCTCCTCTGGGGGCTTTTCAATGATGGGTCTCCACCCCACTCTCTTCTATTAAGTGCCCCTGGTTCCTCCAGCGAGGTGGTTCTGACATCCCTCCTTACGGGACCCACCCCAATCTGATAATATTCCTCCTTAAACTGCAAGGCTCAGAGCTGAATGAAACATCCCCTGGGTCTGGGCTGAGCCAGATGCCCCCTACTCCTCAAGCTGACCAGTGAGTAGCCACAACGCCCTGCTGACTCCTATTTAAGCCACTGACCACCAAAGCCGAGGCTTAAGTCCTGACTCTGTCCCTTTCTCCCTGAGTGACCTGAACAGGTCCCTCCACCTTCACATCTGGTAAATGGGTACCCTGTGTATACCTCCCATATTCACAGTGCTAGAAGCTTGCATGAGATGCTGCACTTGGGGCACTGGCACAGTGCCTGGCCCTTAGTAAATGCTCTGCAGATAATATTATAATCGCGTCTCCGAGCAGCCCTTCACACACGTGGCTGGCCTGCTCTGTGTGAGGTCACTTCAGCTCCCGTCCCCAGTGCCTGGTACTGTGCATAGCAGGAAGCTAGAGGAGCCTCTTAAATCTCTCCTGTACATGTAGCAGTTCAGCCTCATCTCCTTGACCCAATTCTTGGGCAGCAGCTTCTGTGGCCCTAAGTCCAGGATCTGCCGTTTGTCTTGGGAAAGAAATATCCAGAGAAGTATTTCATTGCACTAAAGAACACAGCCCTTGGGGCCGGCCTGGTGGCAGTTAAGTGCGCGTGCCCTGCTGAGGCGGCCCAGGGTTCGGATCCTGAGCACGCACCAACACACTGCTTGTCAAGCCATGCTGTGTCGGCATCCCATATAAAGTGGAGGAAGATGGGCGCAGATGTTAGCCCAGGGCCAGTCTTCCTCAGCAAAAATGAGGAGAATTGGCGACAGATGTTAGCTCAGGGCTAATCTTCTTCACAAGGGAAAAAAAAAAGAACCCAGCCCTGGAGCCAGACTGTCTGGGTATGAATCCCGACTCTACCACTTATTGGCATCGTGACCTTAGACAAGTTACTTAACCTCTCTGTGCCTTAGTTTCCTCATCTGTAAAATATAATATCTATTTCATAATTGAGATAATCTGTTGAAAGACATCTAGCATATGGTAAGTGTTAAATAAATGTTGGAGATATACAACTAATATATTCAGAGACAGAAATATAATATTTCTGCATCTATGTATATCTCTTTTGTCCATCTAGACAAACATACATATGTATGTTAAATTTGGAATTCCCTGCCACACTCTCATATGTGAATTTGACGCACTGCCTCTGGCTTTTTATGTGAGCTCCCTGCCCGTGGTTCCAGACTACTACGCCCAGGCCTCTAAGGGCCCACATCTACTTGACCGACTGCAGAGCCCTAAATAATAACAGTATATTGAACACTCGCCTTGTGCCAGGCATGAGCTGGAACTAGTCATTTGAGGAAGAATCAGACCTGGGCCCCACCCCTCAAAGTTGTTCACAGCCCAGTGTGTTGTGTGTGTCTGGGGGTGACGAGTCCACAGACAATCCTATACCCCCGGGAGAGAGGAGCTGCTTAAGGGGAAAGCACAGAGGCACAGAGATGCTTGTGCAATCAGGGAGGGCTCCCTGGAGGAGGTGACACCTATAGAAGGTGGGCATTCTCCAGACGAAGAGAGGATAGGAAGGGCATCTCAGGCAGTGGGGATGTTCTGAAAAAAGGCAGAGAGAGAGTTGACAGCCAGCTGGCCACAGATACCCCAACCTGAGCAAGACTTTTTCAAGGGCTGCTGGGATCATAAGAAGAGTCTCCGCTCATTCAGGAAAAGCTTGGGAGACTGAAGGTGGAGATCCTGGAAAGCACAGGAGGGCCTGGAAAATGCCGGAGAAGACCAAGAGGAGAGTGACAGGATAGACGCTAGTCCCTGTGCCCCCACTGTACAGAGTCAGCCGGTTGGTGAAGCGAGGAGAATCCCCACAGGGAAGCCCAGAGGCGGCGAAGCAGGGGCAGTCAGCAGCAGGGGCGCCACATTTGTCAGACACAATATTGGGGGACTTCTGGAGCCCAGCTGGGGTGCATGCATAAGCCTGCAGAGGAGGCAGCCCATGGGGAGGACGGGGGAGGCACAAGCACGGCACAGGCACACACAGACACAGGGCATCTGCCTCCCAGGGGCGCCCACACCCCCAGACCCAATGACAAGTGCGAGATACACGCAGATACACAGGGACACACACAGCACACATGCACATGTGGAGGGCTCACCACACCCCTGGGGTACACACTTGGCCTACAGAGCACACAGACTCACAGAAGTGCATAGCTGTACAAACAAGCACAAACACACACCCAGACACATGTGCAAATGTGCCTCACAGAAGCCCTCGAAGATCAACACACACACAATCCCAGGCATGGAGCAGATTCTAGAACACACTCAGACCCACTGTCGATATTGTTGCACAAACTCAAAACAGACACAGAGGGGCGTGCAGGTGTGAAGAATCGTGTCCGGATGCTCACCACTGCAGACACACAGACCCACGCACAGATATATGGACATGTGGAAAACACAGCCGTGTGTCTAACTTGGGGAACCCCAGAGACTCCTTTGTGTGTTTGGGTTCCCCGGGCCTGAGCCGTGAACATGTTCCAGGTGCATCTGATCAGCAGATCCAGTGGGTTTCCTGGTGCCTGACTTGAGGGTCTGTCAGAGGTCTCACATCCCCTTTCTGGCTCCCAGGGGGGAGGGGAGGAGAGGCAGAGTCTGAGCTGAGGCCCTGGGGACAGTAGAGGGGCCGGTGCTGCTGGAGTGGCCTCGTGAGACCCGTCAGCTCTGTCCAGCCCTGGGAGCTCGCAGCCCCAGACTTAATGTGAGCCCAAACCTCAGCCTGAGCCCCGAGCCTGGCCTTGAACTGACGTCACAGAAACCTCCAGGGGCCCTCAATGGCCACAAGGAGAAGCCAGGACCTCATTACGGGTGGGCCAGCCTGCCGGTCCCCACCCCGGGAAGCCCCTGGCCAGGCGGGCCTCTTGGCAGGCGGATTTGTAATACCAGTCAAGCGAGCCCAGGGTGGCACGTTTAAGGACATAGTTGGGGCTTCACGGCTGGCCACAGCCCTCTGGACCCTGAAGGCCATGCCCCTGCCTCACCACAGACATACAGAGCCCATGAGTGGGAGGTGCAGGGACTGAGCCAGGCCACATGCCCGGGCCCCACCCTCTGGATCCCATGGGGCATCCCCCCGGGCCCTGCCCTGGGGAACAGCAGCTGCCCTGTGCTGCCCTGAGCTGCCCAGGCTGCATCTGGGCTCCACTTGCCTCCACCCGTAGGACCTTCTTAATTGCTCCTAAACCGTCTTCCCACCTCAGCTGCCAGGGCCGCCCCTCCCCTGCTACAGGCACCCAACACGCTCTCCAGCCAGGCTCAGCGGAAGCCTGTGCCAGCGTGTGCCAAGGGCTGGGAACACAGGACAGACGAATAACAACCAGCACTAAATGTGCTGAGCGTTTACCATGGGCCTGCCCTGCTCTGACTCATCACACACTGAGCTCATCCAATCACAGGAGCTGAATGAGGTTGTCCCTGTCAATATTACTATCGTTACCATTTTAATAGATGAAGAAGCTGACGCCAAGAGGCGAAGCAGTCTACCGAAGGTCGTGCAGCTGACGAGTGGCAGAACTGGGACTTGAATCCAGGTGTTCTGCCCCCAGAGTTCGTGGTCATAGTCATCACACAGGCTTGGACGTGCCCACCACGCCTCACAGCCTGGCAGAGAAATACAAACCCTCCCCAGCTGGCAGCAGATGTGGAAGTCGCAGGGCCAGGGGTGCCCCGGGGCACAGATCCATGAGGACTAGTGTGGTCAGGGAAGGCTTCCCGGAGGTGGGTGGATGTGAGGAGGTGTGACGGGGCTGGGGAGGGAAATGCACACAGCTCCCAAGTCAGGCCACACTGGGCTGGGATCTGGCTCTCACTCTCGTTCGTTCTGTGACCTTGGGCAGGCTCCTGTGGCTCTTGGGATCTCAATTTCCTCATCTGTAAAATGGGAATAAGGGTGTTGTGAGGATTAAATGAGAATGAGTTAACCCCCATGTAAAGCACTTTGAACAATGCCTGGCACATAGTAGGTGTTTTTAAAAATGTTAGACGTTGGCCTCATTATTAGTATTATCATGATCTTCTCACTCCTGTCCATGCCTCAAGTTCAGTGAGATGAGAGGCCTGGCACACAGCAGGTGCTCTGTCCCTGGGAGGCAGCAGGCAGGGAGGGCAATTCCAGAGAAGAGACAGCCCAGGCACCCCAGGCTGGGGCCTCCCCCTCCCTTAACAACCAGAGGGGAGCCCCAGCCTGGGACAGAGCCTCCTGGGCAGGCCCTTCCTGCACCAGCCCCAACCTGACTCTGGGCCCCTCTCCTATCACCGCCTCCGGGTGGCCTCCAGGCTTTCTCTGAGCGGGTACAGCGGCTCAGCAGGGCGCCAGAGCAGCCTGGTCCTGCAAGGCACCAACTTCAGCACTCGTGACGCAGACAACGACAACTGTCTCTGCAAGTGCGCCCAGATGCTGTCTGGAGGTGGGTGCGCGGTGGGGGAGAGCCCCGCCTACCCACAGGCTCGCCTGGCTGGACACCCCCATTCCCTCCCGACTGAGGTTCTTGTGCAGCCCGGTGCTTCTCGGGATGGGGTGCAGGTCGGGGTCTCCCCCACCCACGGGCTGGCCTGGCTGTGCCCCATCCATACCTTCCCCCACCGAGTCCTTGAGGTCCCTTCCAGGGTCTCACCTCCTCCTAGAACGGGCACCACCAGTTTTCCCCTGAGACCAGGCCAGAGGAACACTGAGGGTGCGGCCCAGGAGGCACCATGCCCCATGAGTCCCAACCCCAGGCCTGAGAATTCCCACCCCCCAGGCCAAGCAGGACCAACATGGGGGACACCAGGCAGGGGCAGAGGGGCGGCTCCCCGCCAACTCAGGCTCAGGCAGTGTTCTTTGGGGGGAACAGAGGTCAGAGAGTGGAAGATGAGAATGAATCAGAGACAGACAGAGTGGGAGAGACAGAGATAGGAAGAGAGACCTCTTGAGACACAGACGGAGACAAGAGAGATGGAGACAGATGGAGTCGAGGGAGACACCAGACACCAAACATAGGGCAGTGAAGATAGAGAGCTACACGGGGACAGGAGTACAGAGGGAAAGATGGAGAGAGAAATGCAGACCACCAAAAGACAGGTGGACACAGTGTGTGAGAGACAGAGACCCGGAAAGGCAGGACAACAGAGATCAAAGAGAGAGACAGAGACATCAGAGAGAGACACACACAGAGACAGACACAAGCACGGAGACCATCAGAGAGCTGCACTCCAAGGCCCCAGGCTGAGCAGAGGAGTCTCCTGCCCCCCATGCCCTCTCCCACTCAGCCTCGGATCCAGGGGCTGGCTTCCTGGAGGAGGCAACAGCCCTGATTAGTCTTTCGGGTGGGGGACTGCCCTCACCCCACTGGGCCCCCACCTCCCCAGAGCCTCTTCCTCCCCCCCCTCAGGGTGGTGGTTTGACGCCTGCGGCCTCTCCAACCTCAATGGCATCTACTACCCGGCCCACCACCACGTGCGCAAGCTCAACGGCGTCCGCTGGCACTACTTCCAGGGCCCCAGCTACTCACTGCGCGCCACTCGCATGATGGTGCGTCCCGCGGGCATCTGACGGGCAACCGCGCCTGGAGGCTTGACCACAGGCAGAGCTGGGGCTCGGAACCGCCCAGACGAGCTGGACAAACACAGGACACGAGGCCAGGGCTTGTCCGGGACCCCCTGGGTCTCCTGAGCCAGCCCTCCTCGCCCCAGGAGTCCAGAGGAGTCAGCCACCTCCCTGTGCCCCTCATTGTGAAATGGCAGGTGCTGGGGGATCCTGCCTCTGCGGTGTGCCTCTCTCCTCTTCCCTCCCGTCTCCTGCCTGCTGAGGCTCACAGTACCCTGCATGAGCTGAGAACAGACTTAACTTGGCTCCTCAAAGGAACACATGACTAATGGTGGAATTTCAGGAGGTGGGAAGGTATTTACAGGCAGGAGACTGCAGAGCTGGAGGCCCAGAGTCTGTCCCTGGGGTTAGTAGGAAGGTCATCTATTCCAAGCTTTCTCAGCCTTGTGACGTCCTTGAACTTCTGTTCACGGCTGAAAGGGCAGCGTCCACCCCAGAATGGGCATCACTATTTCCCCCCACACTGTCCACCCCTCTGCGGCCCCAGCATCTGGAGCTCAGATCTGGTCTCTCAGGGGCTTCAGGAGATCTAAGAGGGATTCCTTTACCCCTAGCGTGTCCTCGAATGTGTTCCAGAAAGAAGAACTCAGGCTCCCCTCTAGAAGTACCTATGATCAAGTGAGAGAGGGAAACACCAGGTTAAATCAATGTGAACAGGCCGTCTTGGCTGCAGGACTTGTCAGAGCCTTTAATGTGGTCATGTGCCTTGTGACCGCCCGGGAAGGAGCTAGAGTGGGCAGCTTTCTCCAAATATACTTATTTGAAAATGGGCCCTGTTCATCCCAGAGCATCTCTCAGGGCTGTGGATGCCCTTGGAAAAGCTGGTCCTCGCACGTCCTGAAGAGGAGGTCCAGGGCCCCCTCCCCTACCCCCATCTGCACTCACCCTTTCTGGCTACAATGAAGGTCTCAAACAGCCTCTAAAAACAGCTTGAAGGAAGCTTTGGGTTAAAGCAGACACACACCATCCCTGAAGAAGGGTCTAGGACTAAGTTCCCTGTCTGTGCTGTGGGCTGGTGTCCTCCCGGACTCCTTCTGGCCCTAGGAAGCCGGATCTCTGCTTGGGGCTGCCCCTCAGCTCTCCCTGTAACCCTGGCTCACCCTGGCTCAAGTTCAGGCACTGTTGGGGACTGTCCACTCTGCCTTGTGCAGAACACCACTCTCCAGTCTAGATCTTTCCCCTCCAAGCTGGAACCCCAGCCCCTCCTCCAGCCTCGTCCAGCAGCGATGCTGCAGCTGGGGGTCCGCGGGAGGAGGGAGTGTGGGGGAGACTGGGCCTTTTCGTGAGACCAGGGGCTCCTCGTGAGCTTCTCTCAGAGCGCGGGGTCAGACAGGGGCCACAGCCACGCTGGCACCACCCCTCACTGTGTCACCCTCCTCAGCCCTGATGAGGCCACCACAGTCCCGGCATCTTCAGCTAACACCTGGGCCCTGCCAGGATGGCTAGGATGCACCTCTGGCTTCAGAAGCTTTTCTCCTGGATTAGGCTGGGGCGGTGGGAACAAGGCCCCTTCGTGTCCCCCCCCCCGCCCCGGCTCTGCCCAGCCCCTGAGTCACCTCCGCCAATCCCGAGTAGAGCCAGCGCAGGTTAACGCTGAGTTCCGTCGGGAAAACTGAGGGATGTGGCTGCTGATGGTGGCATTTCAGGCAGGAGGGGGAAGTACGTAGGGGCAGGTTGGCCCAGAGGGCTCACCCAGCCTTACACAGTATTTGCTGACAGGCCTTTATTTAGCACCTGCTGTGTGCAATATGGTACTGCGGGGCCTTTGCAGTCAAACAGACCTGCTCCGGCTCTTGGACTCAAGGCCAGTGGCTCAGCCTCTCGAGGCCTCGATTGTCTTGTCTGTGAAGTGGGGATGATGCCACTCCCTCCTCACTGGGCTGTGGCGAGGAGGAAATGAGACCCGTATGTCAACTCTTAACAGAGCCTGGCGTGAAGCAGGTGCCTAATAAATGTTAGTTCCCAGAGAGGCGAGTGGGGTGCGCCTCACCCCTTCTCCTGGACCCAGGTAAGGTAAGCATTTACTTTTGTATCCCCAGCGTTTATGTTTGTGCTGCAGAGTTTGTAGGCTGCCTGGATGCTGGAGAGGTGAGGGCAAAGGTGTGGGCCCCGGGACAGACTCCTCTGCCTGCGGCGAAGCCCCAAATCCCTGACTGCACTCCAGTTTCCTAAAAAAGGCTAAGAAGCTGATTTGGGGCACCCTCAGACACCTGTTCTTAAATAGTCATCCTTCCTTCTCACTTCCATCCTCCTCCATGCCAGGACTCCCCAGCGCAGGGGATAGAAACTCTCCTAAGGAATTGATTGACTCACATACCAGGAGGTCTAGGGGTGGATTCAGGCACAGTTAGATCCAGGGACTCAAACGACGTCCCCTGTCCACCCCTGTGGCCCCACAAGCCCCAGGCTCATGTCCTCCCAGCTCAGCATCTCTAGGACAGAAAGCTCCCCTGTCCCCGTGGTTCTAGCAAAGGCATGGTTCTCTCCGGCCAGGACTGGTCCTGTGCCTATCCCTGCACTTGTCACTGATTCTGATTGACCAGACCTGTGTCACATGATCATGCCTGGAACCAGGGGGTGGGGTCAGTCCCAACCAAGTCATGTGGACTAGCAGTGGGGACACTGAGGCGCTGTTTCAGGAAGCAGTGATGCTGGGCAGGTAAGAACCGGTGATCAGTTTTCTCCTTCCGTCTCTCTGACTCCCATCTCTCATCTCTCCATCTCTGCCCCTTCTCACTGCGCCTGGCCCCAAGGCCTGGCCCCGGGGTCCAGCTCATCCCTGGGTTCCCCCAACTATCAGGGACACAGCTGTGTCCTGCCCAGAGCTGTCAGCCCCTGGTCCACAGTCCTGCCTCAGTCCCTGGAGCAGAGCCCCTGGCCCTCTCTGAGCCTCCGTTTCCCATCTGTGCAGTAAGGATGGAGCACCTGCAGGCCTCTAAAGCCCCTCTGACGGTGAGGCTGACTCACGATGGCTACAGACAAGACCAGCTGGAGGACCCTGCGCAGCACAAGGCCCTGTGGAGGACGTGGCTGTGGCCTTGGCAGGGTCTCTTGGGAGCTGCTGCTCACAGGAACTGGCTTCTGGGATATCTGCATCTGCAGGTTCCTATGCAGAATCCTTGTCACCTCTCTTTCCATCAGACCAGCGTTCTCCCCATTTTAGTGATGAAGAAATTAGAGCTCAGAGAGGGAAAGGGTTTCATCCAAAACGGCACAGCTCATCACCACCTCCAGGGCACTTGCATCTATGAGCTGCCTCCCTCATCCAGAGCTCTCTGGAGGCATCTTGGCACTGACCATAAAAATGCTGATGTGATGTCCCCTCCACCTATAACAAGGGCTGAAGGAACATTCTGGAAAGCTCTCCAAGACCAGTGTGTCTTTCCCATTGGCACCTGATAGGTCCCGATGGAACTAGATGGGCAGAACATATTGTTCCCAAGATGTCTGCATGTTCCCAGCAAAAACAATTTCCACCCTGGGGAGAGAGGTCACTGTGCACACTCCAGGGAGGACAACCGTGGTGAGGTAGAAGGTGGCCCTTTGCAGGGGGTAGGGGAGCAACCAGCATCAGAGTGGTTTGTCTCTTTGGCTGGGTATTTGATCCCTTTTTCCAGATTTTCTTCCCCCTCAGTGTCTGTGTGAGCCTTCACCTCTCCCCTTTAAAGATGCTTCAGAAAGCTAACAGCGTTGCCTTGGCAACACCAGCATCAGCATCTTTTGATGGAGCAGTCCGTCAGAGAATGGAGTGTGGTCCAGGCCACATCCGGCGTAAATGTGTTCCTTTCTTGTGCCACAGTAACGTGGGGTCGCGTAGCTGAGGTTCCCCGAGGGCAGGGGAATCGAATGGTGTTTAGCACCCGACACACTCCTGCACTACCCCGTGAGACCTCTCTGAGCCTCTTTCCACGTCTGCACAGTGGGGAGGCTGGAATCCAGTTCACGAGGAAGTGGTGTGAGCTCAGGGTGATGATGGACATCCAGGCCGGGCACGTTCATTCATGTATTTATTCGTTCACGCGTGCATTCGTTCATTCACGTGGCAGGTATGTAGTGAGGACCTGCCTGGACCAAGGCCTGGCTGGGTGATGGGGATGGAGCAGTGAACAGGACAGACATCCATGGTCCTGTTCTCATAGAGCTTAACAGGCTAGAGGGAGAGACTGGCCAAAACCAAATTTTTTTTTTTTTTTTTTTTTTTTTTGTGAGGAGATCAGCCCTGTGCTAACATCTGCCAATCCTCCTCTTTTTTTCCTGAGGAAGACTGGCGCTGGGCTAACATCTGTGCCCATCTTCCTCCACTTTATATGGGACGCTGCCACAGCATGGCTTGCCAAGCAGTGCGTCAGTGCGCGCCCGGGATCTGAACCCGCGAACCCCGGGCTGCCGCAGCGGAGCACGCACACTTAACTGCTTGCGCCACTGGGCCGGCCCCCAAAACCAAATTTTTAAAAAAAATTTTTTTAACGAAATTAACAAATTAATATATTGCAAGTGAAGAAAATAAACAGGAGGTAGAGATAAGAGATTAGAGAGGGTCCAATTTAGAATGATCAGGGACAGCCTCTCTGAAGAGGTGATACATAAATGGAGGATGAATAAGGTGAGAAAGAGGCAGCCAGGTGAAGAGCTGTGGGAGCAGTAGGCCCATAGAGGGAGCAGCAAGTGCAAAGGCCCTGAGGTGGTCAAGAGGAGCTACCAGGAGGCCAGTGTGGCTGGAGAGTGCTGGAGAATGTGCCCTCCGAGCACCTGCATTGGAGACAGACTCCCCACCCCAAGGCCTGCCGAGGACTGGGTCCAGCCCCCACTCTCATTGGAGCTGCTGCCCCTCTCTAGACCTCAGTTTCCTGGTCTGTGAAATGCAGGAGAGGGACCACCTTTGTCTGAAAGTCACCCAGATCCTATTATCGTATAAATCTGTGGTCAAGGGCCCTGTCGCGTCCACCACCCCAAGCTGGGTGCCACTGGGAGAGTCAGAAGGAGGAAGAGAAAATAAGGGGCTTGGCCTCAGGCTAAGTGGGGGGTTAGGAGAGTCTCCTACAGGGGGTCTGCCAGGGGGACTCAGGTGCAAATACTGGGCACTGACCTCATGCCTCCCCCATGCT
Organism: Diceros bicornis minor; assembly: GCF_020826845.1. NCBI lineage: Eukaryota > Metazoa > Chordata > Mammalia > Perissodactyla > Rhinocerotidae > Diceros > Diceros bicornis. Next base: position 28,968,293 of record NC_080758.1, on the reverse strand, counting down.
AGTTCTACATGCACCACCTCTGAATCCGAGTGAGTTCCATTATGACCCTCAATTAACAGACCTGGAAACTGAGGCTCAGAGAAGTAAAGTGCCTTGCCTAAGGTTACACAGTGACTTGGGGTACAGGCCAAGCTGCTGGAGCAAAAAGACCCCAAAACTCAGTGGGTTAAGTATTTCTCTTCCCGGTAAGTCTGGAGCTGAGCAGTCCACGGCTGGCGGGCAGCTCTGCCATCCTCAGCCACAGCTTCCCGGTCTGGGGCCAGGGCAGCGGCACCCAAAGCTACCATTTCCCAGCTGACAGGAAGGGAAACGGGACGTCTGGCACTGCTTCCCCTGTGACACCTGCCCCCTCACCCTGGTGTCATCTGCCTGGGAGATCCCAGCAGCCTCCTAATAGGGCTTCATCTCCAGGTTTGCCCCCTCCTGGCCTATGGTCACGTCACTTCTGCTGCCTAGAGCCTTCAGTGGCTCCCCAGTACCCTGAGAATAAAGTCTAACACTCAGCCTGCAGTCAGGGTTCTTCACCACCTAGCTCAATCCTTCTCCAGCTCCACCTCTGCTCCAGGGGTTCTTAAACTGGGGTTCAGAGGCTTCAGGCCTGAAGCATTCCTTCCAAAGAAGGAGTACCAGATGGTCATCGGCTGTCCTGGGAGAATTGCCCATTTCCACTTGACCTTTACGTGGCATAGAATGCGGGGCCCAGTGGCTGCTCTCTGTAAGGAACATGGCTTATTGGTTCCACCCTCTGGTTCTGCAGAGAGCGGGTCCAGGTCCCACTTCTACCCCTTACAAGGATAACGATAGAGCCTCCAAAATCCCGTGAGGGCTTAGTAAATTGTAAGGTACCTGGACAGGGCCTGTGCAGAGTAAGCTCTCTGTGATGTTAGCTCCCATTTTTTCTCCTACCAGCTGCCTCACGAACTTCCCTTAGAATAGCCGTGGAAGCCCCATAATGGCCCTATGAGCTAGGTACCGTCATCATCTCCCCCTTTCACAGATGGGGAATCTAAGGCCCAGAGAAGTGAAGTCACTTGGACCAAGTCACGCAGCGAGGGGTTATGGAGGTGGCTTTGGACCTGGTTCAGTGCGTGTTCACCTTGGTCTTACGTTCCCTGTGACCAAAGTTAAAAGAAAATAAATACATAAGCAACTACCAAGTTCCAGCCGGCCAGTGCTTGACAGTCACACAGGAAGACAAAGGCCCATGTCCCCGCCAGACCCTCCTGGGGCAGGATGGGACCTTCCTTCCTGCTTCTGAATTCTTGACTCCTCTAGCTTCAGAGCACCTGGGCCGCTCACGCCACCCCCAGCTCTTTTCTGGGTAGAACTTAGCATTCTTCTTTGTCAGCCTCCCTGGCCTCCCCTCTGTGGTCTGGGCAGAGGAGGGGCAGGGACAGGCCACGCTTGTTGATTCTGATCTGGGGGGCGGGGAGGGCTGTGGGAGCCCCAGAGGCCCCCTGGCTGGCTGAGGCCCCTTCCCTCAGCCTTCACCAGCCTCTTGGTGCTGGAAGAGGCGTCAGGACCACTGTCACCCAGGCCTGGCTGTGTCCACAAATCACAGGGGACCGGACTGACCCCTTCCCTCTCCTGGCCTCACTCTCCTCATCTGTAAAATGGGAGTGAGCAGCCCAGCCCTGCTTGCTTCACACAGTTGCCGTGGGACTCAGATAAGATGTTCCTTCCCTCCACAAGTGTTTATTGAGTGCCTACTATGTGCCAGCAACTGTGCTGGGCGCTGGGGACATGGCCAGGAACCAGACAGACTGACCCCTGCTCTAAGGTGCTTACAGTCTGGGGTGGGTGGGAGGAGCAGAAATTTACCAAACAACGAAAAGTACAATGAGCGTGATAGAGGAGCTACACGGTGCTGAAGGAGCAAGGACACCGACCTGGTGGGGAAGGCGTCCTTGAAGGACCAGGGGGAGTCAGGTGAAGAGGAAAAAGAGGGTTCAGGCAGAGGGAACAGCACATGCAAAGGCCCAGGGGCTGGCCCAGGGGCAAGCTTCAGAGCCCTCAGGAAGGGGCCGAGGCCAGAGCTCTGGTAGGGGCTGAGGTGGGCAAGTTCTTGGGTGCCAGACTGAGAAGAGGACACAAGAAGACGTGGTCTAAACAGAGGGAAGCCAGCGCCGTGGGGGAGCCCAGAGCCTGCAGGCTTTCCCACCCCCCAGTGTGAGCATGAAACCTTGAGCGACTTATTCCCCTCTCAAAACCTGCGTTTTCTTTTCTTTTCTTTTCTTTTCTTTTTGTGAGGAAGATCAGCCCTGAGCTAACATCCGTGCTAATCCTCCTCTTTTTGCTGAGGAAGACCGGCTCTGAGCTAACATCTATTGCCAATCCTTCCCCAAAGCCCCAGCAGATAGTTGTATGTCACAGTTGCACATCCTTCTAGTTGCTGTATGTGGGACGTGGCCTCAGCATGGCCCGAGAAGCAGTGCGTCGGTGCGCGCCCAGGATCCGAACCTGGGCCGCCAGTAGCAGAGTGCGCGCACTTAACCTCCAAGCCACGAGGCCGGCCCCAGAACCTGGGTTTTCACTCCCAATGAAACAGGGATCACAAAACCTATTTTGCCAAGGCTTTAGAGAAAATCTACTGTACGTGAAAGACCTAGCCCACTGCAAAAGACCTTTCCATAAATGATGACCACTGTTATTCTCAAGGCAGACTGTGGCATTTCTGGGTTTTGCCATTATTTCCTGTTTCTTGAACATTTGTCATTGCTGAAACTTGGTAGCAGACAAGTGGGAGTGGGCCCCAAAGGTTTTAGGGAAATTTTTAAACTGAGAAAAGCCAAGCCATCCATTTGTTCTTTTCCTGTTGTTTGGGAAAGGACCCCAGGGTTCCACAGGAACCTAGTTTGAGAACAATAACTGAACGGTGAAGGAGGGTCTAACAAACCCAACACCTGTGCAGCAGGCTCTGATGACTGTAACAGCAGCCAAAGAGCACAGAACATATCAGTCCCTAACTGGAAACATGGTAAATTCACACCCTGGAAGAGAGAATTCACGGGGAAGGGGCACTAGCGCAGCTTTTGGGGTGCTAGGAATGTTTGTTGCTTGACCCACGTGAGGGTTACACACACGTGTTCAGTTTGTGAGGATTCGTCAAGCTGTAGCTTTATTTGTGCATTTTTCTCTATGTATGTTTCTCTGTATGTACAGAGGTATGTTGGAGAGGGGAATTATATATGAACAAATATACTGTAAACACAAAGAAAGCTATGTGGGGAAAAATAAGAGTTTAGAGAGGAATTTGGAAATAGCTAACAAAATTACATATGCATTTACCCTGCGACACAGTAATCCTCAATTGCAGGAATCTGCCCTGAATATACATAATAGATGCACAAAGTTATTCATTGCAGCTCCATTTATATTAACACAAGATTAGAATCAACCCAAGTGAATAAACTATGGTCCATTTATTTTTGCATATCAAACTACCCCAAGCTCAGCGGCGAAAAACAGCAAGTATGTCTTGTCTTTTGCTCACGGATTCTGTAGGTCAGGAACTCAGCCAGGGCTCTGCAGGGATGGCTGCTCTTTGCTCCATGAGGGCTAGGACTCAGTTGGAAGACCCAGGGGGACGGAGGTGTCTGGAACTTGGGGTGGGGTTGGGGGAAGGCTGGGAGAGGTGGGAATGGAATTGTCCGGAAGTTTTATTTCTGTCACTCGGGTTGGGATGACTCAAAGCCTGGGCTTGGGTGGGACTGCGGTCTGGAGCACCCACACATGCCCACACCTCACAACATGGCGCCTGGGCTCAGAGAGGAAGCGTCCTGACAGCAAGCATTCCAAACAGGGCCAGCAACATGATTTCCAGGGCCCAGTGCAAAATGAAAATGTGGGGCCCCTTGTTCAAAAGGTAGGAAAGAAGTGCCAGCGTGGATACTGAAATAAAAAGCCTTTACTTTTCTTCTAGTCCCTCTCTGGACTTGTCACAGTGTTTTTACTTTACTACTAAACGTTATTCTAAGTAAAGAAACATTAAAATTTTAAATGATTAGCATGAATTTTACCATTCATCTTTATATTATGCAATGAGAGTTTTAAATGCAAATGGACGAGCATTAACTCATATGTGGAATCACTGAAATGGCACCGTTGGTATTTCACAGCTCATACACGTGTGTTTCATTCTTACCAGGACAGGGAAATGTGGCCCCAAACTAACAGAATTGCTTTTATCTCACTTCTTGATATGCACACATTCTGTCAACACCCCCTACTTCCTCCTTACTGATGAGTAAGGAGAGGAGAGGGAACAATGGAGGGCCTAACTTCCCCTCCTTTCTGTGTCTTCATTTTCAGTGTAAGTGGTTGGCTATACAGGGAAGTGACATGAATAAGAAAGGATGTGATAAGATTCCTTGGTTGTCGGTGTTTCTTAGAACACCACCACCTTTTTTTCTGTGGCCAAAAGAAATTCTGGTTTGAACAGAAAGCATGGCCTCTGGGCTGCGCCCCTACTTACTCAAACCAGAGACGTCACAGGCTTACCTTGCACTCATTTTGAGTCTCACTGAATGTCCCTGCATTGTGGGTTCACCAGAATTCTCTGCTCACGGGACACTGTGAACACTCTCTGTGAATGGTGGACACCCGTATTGCATATATTTCTTCTGCTCACATGCATGATCCATCATCCCACTGGACTTCACTTCCAATACACAAGTTCAAAGATAAAATGATTAAGAAGTTCAAGATGTGACAGCAGAGCATGAAAACAAGAGAGGAGCCCTCCTGAGCATGGGGGTCCCACGTTCAAGGTAAGCGTGTTATGGAAGCCATGGAGCAGGCATCACAAACAGGTGTACTAATAGGGTGGCGGGGAGCTAGTGCACACGTGTCCTCTGCATAGGCACAGTCCGTTGTCCCATCAGACTCCACTTACAAAACAAGCTCAAAGATAAAATCATTAAGAATTTCAAGACTGCAGCAGAGCATTGAAACAAGTGAATGACTCTTCTGAGCACAAGGTCCTGTGCAGCTAAATGCGTCCCACGCCCATGAAGCCAGTCCTGGTTCCAAGCCAAACAGGAAGAAGCTACATGGCCTTTTATGACCTAGCAGGTGAATAACACTATAAAAGCATCACTTCCACCCTATTCTACCGGTCAAAGGAGTCACAGAGCCCCAGCCCTGATTTGGGGAGTGGGGGTAGGGGCAGGGGGACAGTCATAGACCCCACTTCTCGATGGGAAGAGTGTCAAAGAATGTACAGCCTTTTTAAAAGACCACACACACACCACTTTGGGCAGTAATGTGCCCACATAAAGGTCACATTTCCCAGATTCCCTTGATATTAAGGTATGGCATGTGACCATGTTCTGGGAAACATGCAAGAAGAGATGTCATGTTAGGAAAATGGGAAAGTTGACCCAACCAGGAGGTGGACCCTTTTTCCCTCTCCCTTTCCTTTTACATGAGATGCAGGTGTGATGGTTGGAGCACCAGCAGCTTGGACCATGAGGTGAGCTTGAGGATTGAAACTACAAACTGGGCTGGATGGGCAGGACAATAGAAGGAGTTTGGATTTCTTTTGATTGTAGAGCTGCCATGCCAGCCCTGGACCACCTTACACAAGAGAGAAACAAACTTTTATCTCGTTTAAGCCACTGTTGTTGGGACTTAAAATCTTAACCAAGACACATTTTTCCCAGAGACTTGTGGGAAGACTTGAGATCCCAAGAAGGGAACCCAGAATGCTGCCTGGTGCTAACTCTACTGTGATTCTTTTCAAAGAAAAGATTTTTAAAGAAAGATTTTTTTTTTTTAATTACCATTCTGGCTCTGCACCATGGCTGGTGTGATCTTCTCAGAACTCAAATCTAGTTAGGTCATTCTCAAGCTCAAAATCTGTTTTGCCCACTGCCACTTGACTTCAGAGTAAAGGAGAAAGCCCTGGAGGGTCTGAGCCCCATATCTTTCCAGTCTCATCTCACATTGCTTGGGATGGCTGCTGCCATTTTGCTTTCCTGAGGAGAGTCTGCCCATGTGTGAGGACAAAGAGAAAAGCAGGGCCTAGAGATGGTGTCTGGAGTCCTGAATCAAGCTGTACCTGAAGCCAGGTTCACTGTGGACTTTTCAGCTCCTTGAACCAATAAAAGTTCTGTTTTGCTCAGGCAACTTTGAGTTGGTTTTCTGTCACCTGAAGCTAAGGAAGCCCAAATGGCACAAGAGCTTGGCTGTGAGGGGTTTCAGGAGTCAGCAGAAGGTGGACACCCAGGGGTCTGATGTGGTCTTTCCTGGGCTCAGCAACTGAGCCATGAGGTGGTGACATATACTGGACAGCCATTCTCATCTTTCTGAAAATCAAGAACAAGAGCTCCCAGAGCCCCCGCTCTGAGACTCCGCCTTCCTCTAAACTGCACACGCGGTGATGAAGATCTTCATTGTCTTGGCTGTGGTGATGGTTTCACAGGTGTACACGTATGTTACAACTTACCCAATGGCTCGCTTCAAAGACGTGCAGTTTATTGCATGTCAACGTTACTTCAGTAAAAGTGTCTAAAAAAAGTCACCAAATTAGATGTTAGATAAGGTACAAGTTATTCTTTTCTCTTTGTTCCCAAATTTCCTCAGACAGAGCATTGACCAGACGTAGAGACTACCATCTTGAATTGAGGAAGTACAATAGTTCATGTAACCCTCACAAGTCAGCAAGTAATCGACCCTGTTCTTTAAATGAGAAAATGGGATGAAGCAACTTACCGCGATTTTTCCCTTCGGCCCCAGCTCCTTATACAGCACATCAGGAAGCTGTAATCATTGATCCAGAGCGGCAGGTACGAGGATTAGCAAATGACGACCACAAACAATCCACGTATTATTTTTAATTGATATCACTAGACCTTGGGGAAGAAAACACAATTAACCAGACTTGTTGGCATTTTGGGAAGGATATGTTAAGAGGCACGTCTGGGGAGCAGGGAGGGATGTTCAGGGAGAGGGGAGTTGCTATCAAAGGGACCCTTCTGGCGGACTCTGTCCTAGGGGCCATGTGGGGGGAAGAGCCTTTAGCTCTCTGGCTCACATGACCCACATCCAAAGACCCCTCTGGGGACTCACTCCCCTCAGGCTACGGCCCCCAGGACCCCTGTGTGGGTAGGAGGCGGGCTTTACTAGACTCTTGTAATGCTGTGATTCAAATAAGAAATATATAGATTTAATCTTCCTCCCATTTCTGACAAACAGTTCCTAAAACCCTTAGAATTTCCTAAGCCATAAGAGCAATGACAGCATCTTTTACTATAATACTTGGTCTTTTGTCATTGGTTCCTGAAAACGCTCCAGAGCCGTAATGGTGAAAGGAAGGTCTTGCTATGCACCTGATTTACGTCAGCGAGGTGACTTTTGGAGAGCCCTGAGGATGCGGGTTGGTTGTCAGGGAACCAATTTGATTAGAGGGTTGGAACTTTCAGCCTCATCCCCAACCTCCAGAGAGGATGGAGGTTGAATTAATCACCAATGGCCAATGATCGAATCAGTCATCTATGTAATGAAGCCTCCATAAAACCCAAAAGGACGGCGTTCCGAGAGCTTCCCGGTTGGTGAAGGAGTGAAGGATGGTGTGCTCAGAGACAGCGTGGATGCTCCCTTCCCACCTGCCTTGCCCTATGCATCGCTCCCATCTGGCCATTCCTGGGTTATATACCTTTATAGTAAACAGGTAATCTAGTAAGTAAACTGTTTTCCTGAGTTCTATGAAATGCTCTGGCAAGCAATCGAACCCGAGGAGAGGTATCTTGGGACCCTCCTACTTACAGCCGGTTGTCAGAAGCACAGGTAACAACCTGGACTTGAGACTGGCGTCTGAAGTGGAGGGAGGACAATCTCGTGGGATCCGGCGCTAACTCCAGGCAGACAGCATCAGAGTTGAGCTCAGCTGTAGGACACCCAGCCGGTGTCATGAGCTGCGCGGTGTGTGGCAGACCCAGGCGTCCAGTGGCAGACGTGACGTGGTGCTGCGGTGGAGGTTGAGGCAGAGGAGCCCACGGTGGGTGGTTCTCCTTTCCGGTTCCCCTCAGCACTCCCACTCCGCAGGCACCTGCACAGGGACTGTGGTCTCAGATGTTCTTCACACAAGTCCTGGGGGGAAGGGCCCACTATGGGAACTGCATCCTCTTTCCTCCAGATTCCCCCATAAGCTGTGCCCAGGTCACATGTCCAGCCTCAGGCCAGAGGCTGAGCCCTGGGCTATGCTTGCCCCCCTACCCCGCCTTCACCTGCTGCCCCCTCACCCCTCCCTGGCCCCTCTGTCCTCCCCCAGCCCAGCCCTTCAGTCCCTAGGGGCAAGGGATGTGGACACGCAGTTAACCAACGTGATCCCAGAAGTCAGACAGAGGCCCTGAGTGGACAAGTGTTTGTGGTTCCCTTTTCCACACATATGCGTTACACACACCCTCATACACAGACGGAGATCCACACATCCTGTGCCTGCCACCTGCCTGGGGACATTTATACACATATGCATGATATAGAGAACAAGCCCACAGCAGCCCATAGGCTATAAAGAGAGCCGACAGATTGAATAATGCACAGCCATGCAATATCTGTGTGACCTCAAGCAAACTACACACCCTTTCTGTGCCTCATGTCCCCTTCTATAACAAGCTGGTAACAAGATTTGCTCATGGGGTCCTTGGAGGATCGAATGCACAGGAGTCTTCAAGTCTGTCGTGCCATCTAGTGAAGCCATGGAGCCCTTCTCAGAATGGTGTTTTCAAATGCTTGAAATAAAATGCAATGGATTATGAAGGAAACAAATTACATTAAAAACACGGTCATCAAAATATTTTTAAAGACACAGTTGTGATATGGTATTGTGTATGCTTCTTGGTTAACACTTAAATAACAAGATCTAATGGATCTCATAAGTACTGCAATTTCAAAGTAATGATGAGTGTCAGCAGTGTTTTGAGATATCCATAACCACCTTGGAAGGATATGAAAGTAGCTATGGTTTCTAGGGGTGAGCAAGTTCCAGGCACTAATGATCACAACTGTAGCCTAGGTCTTGTTTGTAATTCAAAGAAGTGCTGAATTTAATTAAAGGTGAGTCATGATAAATTCCATCCATGGACCCCAGTGAGACCCCAGGTTAAGAATCCTTGAATTAATACATATAAAACGCTCAGAACAGTCCCTGGTACATAGTAAGTACTTGACTATTCATATAACACATTCATAATATAATCCATTCATGTATAATTAATACTATCACTGTATGATTAAGATATTGTTAATATAATATGTAAATGGGAAAGGAAAACTTCTGGGAGAAGAAAAGTACCTAAGATGCCTGCCTAATTTGAGCAGGAATGAGCTTATTGCACCAACTTGAGTACTTTCTGGAGCTCTTGAGGGAGAAGGAATCCACCCAGACCTGCCAGTGTCGACCTAGATGGAGGAAGAGAAGGCAGCCTGCCGGCCAGGAGCTGGCCTGGATAAGCTAGGCCTGGGTGTTGCTGGAAATTGCCTGACACTCTCAGGTAACAGCCGATGTCCTATGGAACACAATGTCACAGAACACCAGCATCAGACGAGACGCTCTGGGATGGATGAACCAAGACAAAAGCAAGACCACTCTGTAATCGTGTCTGAACACGAAACATTTCCAAGCCACAAAAATGACCACACATCCACATCTTGGCTATACTGTGACTGCTGCCTCTTCCCCACTGGCAACGTTAGCCTGGCTCCCATCTGCCTTCTCTACAGAGAAGACTTACCAAGACCCCAACCATCTAATGACTCCCACTTCCTGACAGCATCCAATCCAGAGGAAAACTCGCTTCCTTAAACTCTCCTCAAAACCACCTAACACAAACCCAAATCCTATGTAAGCCTTTTCTAACCCTCTCTCACTGAGACACCCCAGGTTCCCCGTGGCGTGTGTTCTCTCTCGCCACAATGAGTAACAAACCCCACTTGTTTAACTACAGGGGTGATCCTGCTGGTCAGAGGCTGAAGGGCATCACTAGAAAATTACTTATTTGTGCATAAAGTGAGGTCTCAGCTCCTCAAGCTGATAGTTTTCAAACAGCTAAAAACTGAAACAAAACTACAAATTAAATATGAACACACTACAAAACTAATAATAATAACCATTATTATTATTATTATTATTATTATTATTAATCCACCCAGGCACTGCTGTGTACTGTCCCTGCCTCACTCATTCAGTTCTCACAAGCTCCGCCTGAAATAAATTCTGTGTCTGTTCAGGACTAGGTTTGACTTCATGTAACAGAAAACTCAGATAATACACACTTATGAAAGAAAGTGGCTTGTATAGCGAATTAACTTTTGCTGTGTAACGAACTACCCCACAACTTAGTGGCTTAAACTAACCACTGATTTGCTCATGACTCTGTGGGTTGGCAATTCGGACTGGGCTCAGTGGGGACGGCTTGTCTCTGGGTCCGTCGTACATCTGCAGTCAATCACAGTCGAAGGTCTCACTCCCATGGCTGCTGCCTGGCTGTAGACAAGGCTGGTGGAGGTAACGGGCCACAAGGCCTCTCATCCTCGGGCAGGCTGGCCAGGCTTGCTCGCATGGTGGTCTCAGGGTCACTGGTGCAGCAAGCCCCATGCACAAGCCCTTTTCAAGCTTTGGCCTTTTCTCGCTGGCCCGAGCAAGTCACACGGCCCAACCCAGATTCCAGGGGTGGAGGAAAGATGCAGGTCCTGATGAGGGAGGCTGCAAAGTCACATCACAAAGGGGTGAGCATACAGGAATGGGAGGAATTTGAGATCATTGTTGCAAAATATCTACCTCGGTTTGTTTTTCTCTCACGTCAAGAAGTCTGGGGAGCCAACAAAGAGCTCCCAGTGGCCAAACATGGAACAATTTCAGCAAAAAAAAAAAAAAAAAAAAAAAGTTGTACTAGATTATAACCCAAAGAATAAAATAAATATCCATGAGTCCATACTGATATAAATAAGTACACAAATAAATAGAAGAGATAAATCACGCATGCAGAAGAACTCTGAATAATTTATGTAGATGCTCCACCCTTGGGGAAGGGAACAGAACTCCCACTCCTTAAGTGTGGGCTGCGCATAGTGACCTTATTCGGAAGAGCACAGCGTGGAAAAGGGGGGGAAAAAGCAACTTTACGTGGAGAACCCTACAGTGATCCAAGTTCACATCCACACTGATAAGTCACATTGATAGTGTCTACCCTTGATAGAATACGAGGAGAACGCCACTTTACCTCTGGGGTCTTCCTCCCAAAACACATTACCCGGTCTGATCATAAGAAAATCATTAGACAAATCCCAATTGAGGGACATTTTACAAAATACCTAACTAGTACTCCTCAAAACTGTCAAGGTCATCAAAAACAAAGGAAAGCTGAGAAACTGTCACAGCAAAGGGGAGCCTAAGAAGACGTGACTGCCAAACGTAATGTGGGACCTGGATGGAATCCTAGAACAGAAAAGGGACATTCAGGGAAAACAGAGGCAAGCTGAGTGAAGCATGAATTTTTTAGTTAATAGTAATGTAACGATATTGGTTCATTAATTGTGATAAATGTACCATACTAATATAAGATGTTAATAATAGGGGAAACTGGGTGTGGGGCATATAGGAACTCTGCACTATTTTTGCAATAATTCTGTAAATCTAAAACTGCTCTAAAATAAAAAGTTTATTTAAAAAAAGAAGTCTGGGGCCGGCCCCGTGGCTTAGTGGTTAAGTGAGCGCGCTCCACTGCTGGCGACCCGGGTTCGGATCCCGGGCTCGCACCGACGCGCTGCTTCTCTGGCCATGCTGAGGCCGCGTCCCACATACAGCAACTAGAAGGATATGCAGCTATGACACACAACTATCTACTGGGGCTTTGGGGGGAAAAAATAAATAAATAAATAAATAAATAAATAAATAAAGAAGTCTGGAAAGATCAGTCCAGGTCAGAGCTGGTGCAGTCTCCATGGTGTCATCAAGGTCTTAGGTTCCTTCTAGCTTCATGTTGCTTCGTCCTTACTATGTGGCTTCATGGCCAAGGTCACTTCTTGATCCAAGATGGCTGCTGCAGCTCCAGCCATAACGCCCGAGTCCCATGTAGGAAGAAGGAGAAAGAAGGGCAAATTGGCTTTCCTCCCAGCTGCATCAGTGTCTTCTAAGGATATTTCCAGAATCCTCACCTAACAACTTCCACTTACTGGCAACAGGTAGCTGCAAGAGAGGCTGAGAATGTAGTCTTTTAGCTGGGTACATTACCACCAGGCGCAAAATCAGGATTTGGTCAAAAAAACTAAAAGGAGAGAAGGGAACTGCATAGGCAATTAGCAGTCTTTAAGGTCCTATCATAATTCCATTTTAGAGATGAGAAAATCTGAGGCTCAGAGAGGTTGAGTGACTTGCCCATAGTCTGAGGACTAGGCAAAAAGGAAGATGGATTTGAACTAAGAAATCATGACTTGAGCCTGTGGCCCTAACTACTAAGGTATGCCGCCACAGCATCAATGCAGCAACATTAATTTAGTGATGTGGATGACGTGGCTTTGCTAAACCTGACTTGTCACCAGCAGTGTGAATGTGGGACACTCAACCGTGCTGCCACTTCTTTTGGGTTCATCACACACTTCCATCCAACTCCATGCGCTGGTGACCTGATTCTCCCTCTGCTTGGCTCTATTTCACCCACGGGGAAATTCCTTCCTACTCTCTGCCTCTGCGTCACTTGGCCTGCACTTAGCAGGAATTCATCTTTCCACCTCGAGGCTGCCTCTGCCCTTTCTCATCACCCAGAGCTGACTGCAGTGGTAAAGCTTAGCGGTCAAGATCACAGGCTCTGGAGTCAGCCTGCGCTCAAATCTTGGCTGCAGCCCTTACTCGCTGTTGACCTTGTTGCAAGTAACTTAACCTCTCTGTGCCTCAACCTCTGGATCTGTGAAATGGGGAGGATAATAGTACCTATCTTATAGGGTTGCTGTGAGGGTTAAATGAATGATACATACAATGAACGTGCAAAGCATGGGGCCTGGCCTATAGTTAGTTCTCAACAAACGTTATTCTTCGATGCCAGTGTGATCCCAAGTCCAACACAGTCTCAGGCAGGACTCACCTGTGGTCACACAGCTGATTCATGATATGCATGGGTTACTTTCTTAGGGTCATCATCAAAATGAAAGCAAACAATTAAAAAATTCTTATGGAGAACTCATTAATCACCATCCCCAATTCATCCCCAGTTATCAGCTTGAGAAACACTGATTTAGGGCAAAAATTTAGGGCTTTTCAGATCTGGCTCCGATCCCAGTTCTGCCATGAACTTGTGGTGTGACCTTGGACAAGTCTCTGTCCCTCTCTGGGTTCAGTTTGCTCAGCCCCCAAATGTGATGTTGATACTATTACTGGATGGAACAGACAATTGGTTGGGAAAGGAATCTGTGGTCTGTGAAGTGCTTGGGGACCAGGGTTTCCTTCGGAGGAAACGGGCCCTGCAACTAATTAGAGACAAGCTTCCTACTCCAGGAACCGCCCCCCTCAGGGCTGGTGTTTGGGGGACCCAGGACCTCTCCAGGGTCTGTCCTAAACCTGCTGTGTGGCTTTAAGTAAAACCTCTCCTCTCTCTTGTCCTCAGTTTCTCCATCTGCTCATTGAGGTCCCACCTGGTTCCCCCCACTGGACCACCCAGAGAGGCTCAGTGACCTGCTCGTGGTCACACAGCCAGTAAGTCATAGGGCTAGATTCCGAGTCCAGTGCCCTTTCTGCACAGAAGCACAGACCAGACGGTCAGTGCTCCCTGCCAGTCTGCCCTCACCCCCCAACAATCCTCTGTCCCTCAGTCACCACATCCACCAAGGGGAGTTGGGTGACGAACACCAGGAGCCCGGTGGTGGATTGATGGGAAGGGTTCCCAGGGGGGCTCAGAGGCAGAGCCCGTGGCTGCTCCCTAGGGTACTGGCCGGGGATGGCACATCTCCAACCACCCTCTGCCTGTGCGCCCTCCATTCGAGTTTCAAATTCCCAGGAGAAACTTGCCGGCCTGCAGTCGGGTGTCTGTTAACAGCGAATCAGCCGCGGTCAGACGACAGCGAGCACAATTCCAACACAGCCGGGGAGACGTGGTGGTGATGCACACCCTTCGTGGTCAACACACATTCCCACCTCCAGGCGTTTGCACAAGCTGTTGCCGTCCCTCTAGAGAAAAACAGGAAGTCGTTCCCAGCCCTGGGAACACAGATAAATGCATATTTTTATCTCCCAAAACCTGCCTGTGGGTTTACCACTTACAAGCGCTGTGAACCTGGGGGCCTGGTTTTACGTGGGTACAGGGCCAGAGGGGAAAAAACTACATTGTTTTGTTTTCCCAGAAATGTATGCCGGGCAGCCCAGCCCACAAACACTTGTCTCCAAGGAAACCAAACTTCCCTCGCCCTAGAAGGCTCTGCCCTGCTGCCCCTTCCAGCAGACATGACCTAGCTCGCACACCCAGAATGATAATAATGATGATGATCATAAAGCTGGCTGACATTTTTTGAAGCGCTCAGCTAGGTGTCTGACCCGCATCTCTCATGTAATGGTTGGGATTATTAATAGCCCCATTTTACAAGTGAGAAAACTGGGGCTCAGAGAGCTTAAGTGACTTATCCGATGTCACACAGCTAGTAAGAAGCAGAGCCAGAATTTGAACCCCAAATGGTCAACTGTTTTGGGGGCTACAAGGGCCCCCAAAACACGTCTAGGGCATGAGGTCATTTAGCAGATGGAGACACCGAGGCCCATAATAAGGAAGAGGTTGGGGACGTGCATTTGTGCATTTACAGAGCTCCCACCCAGATTTCATGTACCTGAGCTCATTGACCCTCTGGAGGAAAGCGTTCCTGCTCCTGTTTCATAAATGTGGACGCTGTAGCTCAGCAAAGGGCATCCCTCGACCAGGGTCCTGCAGCTGGTGAGCGGCAGAGCTGAGACACTAGCCGGGGTCCCCTGACCTAAGCCTGCACTTTGTTCCTCTCCCCTGGGGTCCCAGATTCGGGCCCGGCTCGGGCACCCTTGGGCCACGCTCTGCTGTGGGGGCGAGGGCTCTAGCTCCTGCTCCCTGGCCCGGCGGGGAGCCTGCCTGAGCTTGCTGCCCCACAGGTGAGGGTCTTCAGTGGGTAGCCAGAAGCCGGCTCGCTAGGGGGCCAGTCCCCTGACAGAGGAGGGTTGGCAGAGGGGCTGGAAGTGCAGCCTCCTAGGAGATGAGAGGGCCCGGCAAGGGCCTCCAGGGCTGGGGCAGCTTCTGCCTGACGTTGCCCCCCTGGGAACCAGGGTTCAGTCCTGTCTGCGTTCAGGGCTACAGTTTCTCCATCTGTACACGAGGAGGTTGGACTCGATGGTTGCTAAGGACCCTTTTAGCTCTGACACTGTAGGATCCTAGGATGCCTGTATTAGTCATCTATTGATGAGTAAAAATTATCACACAGTTAGTAACTGAAAATGACAGTTTCTTACAGTTTCTATCTATCAGAAGTCCGGGCACAGCATAGCTGGGTTCTCTGCTCAGGGCCTCACCAGGCTGAAATCAAGCTGACGGCTGGGCCACGTTCCTCTGTGGAGGCTCAGGGTCTTCCTCCAAGTTCATTCAGGGAGTCTGCAAACTTCCATTCCTTGTGGTTGCTGGTCTGAGGTGCACATTTCCTTGCTGGCTGTTGGCTAGGGAGTCGCTCAGCTCCTAGAGGCCACCTCCAGTCCTAGCCCCCCTTCATGTCTCTATTTCCCTTGCCTCCCACATCCAACACTTCCCCTGTTGGCCCTACCTTCTGAGTAGATCCAGAATCTAACACTGCTCACCCTCCACCGCCTCCACTCCAGTTCAGCTCCCTCATCTCCCACCAGAACTGTTACAGTGGCCTCCTCACTAGCCTCCCTGCTTCCTCCCTTGCTGCTCTGCAGCCCATGCTCCACTTGGCAGCCTAAGGCTGGAAGGTGTTAAAATACAAGTCTGATCCTGTCCCCCTCTGCCCAGAGCCCCCCCGTGGGTTCTCAGAGTAATGCCGATGTCCTCGCCATGACCTACAGGGCCGGACACCACCCAGCCCTGTTACACACTGGCCCCACCTCCTGGCCCTCTCCCCTCACTCACTCCACTCCCACCACACTGGCCTCCACGCTGCTCCTCAAACACACCGGGCGCACTGCGCCCCCCAAGCCCCAGCTCCCTCTGCCTAGAACACTCTTCCCCAGAGACACCCACAAGGCTCCCCTCGCCTCCTTCCGGCCTCTGCTGAAATGTCACCTGGTGGGTGAAGCCTGCCTTAACCACTCTGTTAAAAGCACAGTCTCCGCTTCTAATAAAGTTAAACACACACTTACTACCAGGCCCAGCAATTCCACTCCGAGGTATTTACCCAAGAGAAATGAAAACATATGTGCACACAAACAGGGGTACATGGACGTTCACAGCAGCTTTATTTGTAATCGCCAGCAAGTGGAAACAACCCAGATGTCCGTCAACAGGCTGGATCAATAAAGACGTGGGACATTTATACCATGGAATACTCAGCTATAAAAAGGAACAAACAAACACGCAACAACATGGATGAATCGCAAATGTATCGTGCTGAGTGAAAGAAGCCAGATTCCACTTACGTGAACTCCGGAAAAGACAAATCTAGTCTACAGTGAAGGAAAACTGACCAGCAGTGTCCTAGACGGGACGTGGGGTGGTAGTCGGGACTGATTGCAAAGGGGCATGAAGGAAATTGATGCGATGATAGAAATCTCCTGTAACTTGTGGATACACAGGTGTAGACAACCGTCAAAACTCATCCAGGGCCGGCCCCGTGGCTTAGCGGTTAAGTGCGCGCGCTCCGCTACTGGTGGCCTGGGATCGGATCCCGGGCACGCACCAACGCACCACTTCTCCGGCCATGCTGAGGCCACGTCCCACATACAGCAACTGGAAGGATGTGCAACTATGACATACAACTGTCTGCTGGGGCTTTGGGGAGAAAAAAGGAGGAGGATCGGCAATAGATGTTAGCTCAGGGCCGGTCTTCCTCAGCAAAAAGAGGAGGATTAGCACGGATGTTAGCTCAGGGCTGATCTTCCTCACAAAAAAAAAAAAAAAACTCATCGAACTGGGGCTGGGCCAGTGGCGTAGCAGTTAAGTTGGCGCATCCCACTTCAGCGGCCTGGGGTTTGCTGATTCAGATCCTGGGCGCAGACCTACTCACCACTCATCAAGCCATGCTGAGGTGGCGTCCCACATAGAGAAACTAGAAAGACCTACAACCAGGATATGCAACTAGGTACTGGGGCTTTGGGGAGAAAAAAGAGGAAGATTAGCAACAGATGTTAGCTCAGGGCCAATCTTCCTCAAAACAAAAAAAAACTCACCGAACTGTATACCTAAAGTGGGTTGATTTTATTCTATATCAGTTATACCTCAGTAAAAAAGGAAAAAACCTAGAATGCCACTGCCTCTCTTCCCTGCTTCTTTCTCCACAGCATTTCTACTCTCTGCTATGAATTGCCTGTCTCCCCACTGGAAGGCAGGAAAGTTTATTTGTTTTGTGCCTAGAAGAGTATTTGGCACATAGTAGGTGCTTAATGAATATCGGATGGATGGATGGATGGATGGATGGATGGATGGATGGATGGATGGATGGACGGATGAATGGATGATTTGGTGGGTGGGTAGGTGGATAGATGGATGGATGGATGGGTAGGTGGATAGATGGGTGGGTGGATGGGTGGGTGGATGGGTGGATGAATGGATGGGTGGATGGATGGGGTGGGTGGATGGATGGGTGGGTGGGTGGATGGGTGGGTGGGTGGATGTGTGGGTGGGTGGATGTGTGGGTGGGTGGGTGGATGGGGGGATGGATGGGATGGATAGATGGATGGATGGATGAATTCAGTCCCTGAAGGCTCAGAGGTAGTTAATGCTGTTGGCTGTTTTGGTGTCCATACACCCACCTGGAGCTTGCAAGACAAACAGCAGGCCAGCAGGGCCTATGAGACTGTGGGAAGTGTCATCATTCCCTCTGGGGCCACATCACCACTCAGACATTTGGACGACGCCATTCTTGGGGCTGTGTCATGCCCACCATCAACTTTGGCAGGCAGCCCAGCCTAGAACCTGATGCCCATTGGCTGGAGGAGTTTTTTGTGGGTGCTGTGCATGTGGAAATCAAAATATTACCGTAGAGGGTGGAGCTACAAAACCAAGCTGGGCAGAGACCAGAATGTGGCCTGTGGTTGCCCCAGGGGAGGGGGGCCAACTGGACCTGCAGGCCTGATGTTTGTCTGTCTGTCTGTTTCAGGTTTCTTGCTATCTACTTTACTTAAATTTATTTTTACTCTTTTTGCATAGATAATGCATTCACATGGTTCAAAATTCAAAAGGTACGAAAAGTAAGGAGTGAGTCTCCCTCCCACCCGGCTCCAGCCTGCCGGTTCCCCCACAGGCAGCGAATGTGTGGGTTCCCTGTGGAACTCTTCAGGGAGATCTTGTACCAGCACAAGAGTGTGTGGACACGTCTTCCGGGTTCCACACACAGCAGCACACTGCGCACGCCGTCCCACACCTCGCGTTGGGGTCTTGCTGTTCCACATCAAGCGCGTGCAGGGTGTCTCCGAGGCTACGTAGGATCCCATTGCATGCTGCGCCCCAGCTGATGTAAGCACTTCCCACTGATGGATATTTCCAATTGTTTGCTATGACAAACAACATTATACCCTTTGTGGGGGGTATTTTTACATTTAAATAGTTACCCACATTTAAACAGTGAGAGAATAACATACTCAATATTCTTTGAGATCTTGATTGTCATGAGAACTCTCGAAGCTTTGGCCCCACTGAGCCCGCATTCCTCGGGGGTGACCATGGGCTGGGACAGGGGCTGTTGCCCCTTGAGCTGGCGCAGGCTCTTGCCATTCACCACTGCCCCACCCCGTTTTGCCAAGAGGAACACCAAGACCCAGACAGGGAGTGACAGACCGGCCTGAATAAATTCCACTGGGTCTCAAGGAGCCCAGAGGAGTGAATGCTGGGGTCTTGGCCACCCCCAAACTCATCTCCCTCCCCGCGCTGCCCTCCCTGTTGTGTGACCTTGGGCACGTGGCTTCACATTTCTGAGACTCTGTTGGAGGAGACAGTAACAGGACCCACTTCACAGCGGCACCCACTCCCAGGGTGAGCTCCCCTGGGAGCATTTTGCTCTGAGCTGGGCACTCGTAGGTGCTTGGGCCTCATAGACGCTCATTAGTTGGTTTGAATGTGTGATTCTTCCAACAGTTGACGTGCTTAAATACTGGCAACTAATTCAATGTTCAAACCTGGTCAATGTGTAAGGTTAGTCCTGATAATGTCCAGGATTAAGGGATTTGTCCTATTGGCAGACACTGAGGTGGGGGGACGATGGAGACCCAACGTCCCCCCACTTAGGAAGTAGCAAAGGTTGTATTTGGACCCAGACAGCCTGGCTCTAGGCGCTATGAACCACCACACCCTATCAGAGACCCTGGGGCCAGCGGTGAAGGAGGGCACCGGTAGTGAGGCTCATCTGCAGTCACACACAAACACACACACACACACACACACACGGGCAAGGCAGGGCTGGGCTGGACATGTCCTAGCTGTGTCACCTCCAATGAGGCAGCTGTCCTCTCTGAGCCTCAGTGTCCCCCTGGGAAAGAAGCCACCGTGCAGAGTGAAATTAGACACGGACCAAGAAAGAGCTTTGTAGGCTGCAGGCATGTAGAGGATTAAGGGGTTTATCCAGCCAGTGGACACTGAGGGAGGAGGGATCGGTGGGGAGGGAGGTTGGGGACATCAACAGGCCCGATTTGCCCTTAAGACCCTCCCAGGGCTGCCTGGCCCAGCTGTCAGGCGGCCTCGGTCACAGCCCAGCGCCAGGCTGGCAGACTCCAGACAGAGGCCCCTGGCCCCAGCTGGATGCCACAGTGAGGGTAGGGGGCCACCTGGGGGCTGGGCCAGGCTATTTTCATTCCCAGGCCCCGTCCCGTCCACAGCCTGCAGTCTTCCTTTCCAAACCCGGGACCTACCTAGAGACCACAAATGCCTCACCGCACAGTTGGAGAAACTAAGGAACAGAAAGGCGAACAATTTATCGAGGTCACCCAGCGGGGCTTGAACCCAGACCTCCTAGTTTCCAGGAGCCAGTTCCTTCCAGCATGCCATCCGCTCACTCGTTCTTACCCATTCCCTCATCCAACAAATGTTTATGGAATACCTACTGCTGCTCCCCAGGGGATGAGGACACACCTAGAACAAGGTAAGAGCCCTGCCTCTTGGAGCTGCATTCTAGTGAGAGACTAGTAGAAGGAAGCAGGAAGCAGATCATGTGGCCTCTGTTGACTGTAAGTCAGGGGGTGATGTGTAAGTTTATAGCAAGAAAAATAAACCAGGGTAGGGAACTAGTGACTGTTGGATATTGATAGTTTAGCTGGGAGGGTAATGAGTGGGTAGTCAGAGAAGGCCTCTCTGAAGAAGTGACACATGGGCAGAGACCTGAATGAAGTGAGAGAGTGAGTCATGTGGATTTCTGGGGTAGGATAGATACTGGCAATGGAAACAGCGAGTGTAAAGGCCCTGAGGTAAGAACGTGTCTGGCGTGTTTCAGGAACAGCAAGGAGGCAGCATGGCTACAGCAGAGTAGGTAAAGTGGAGGTAGGTAGAGCAACAGGAATCCAGGTCACAAGGGCCTTGTAGAGCATAGTTAGACCTCTGGGTTTTATTTCATGCTGCCTGGCAAGGTAGACCCTCAAATTGTTCAAAGACTCCCACAACCCCACACGGTCTGGCCCTTGTGCTCCAGGTCCAGCCCCACCCACCTTCTCTCTGTTCCTAGAATCTACTCCTCCTACCACAGGGCCTTTGCACATGCTGTTCCTTCAATCTAGAGTCATTTTCCACTCCTATCCCTTCTTCTCCTGACTAACTCCTACCTATCCTTCACATCTCAGCTCAGATATCTCAGGATTCCAGACCTCTCCAGCCAGGTCAGGAGCCCATCCTTCCTTCCAGGACCCAATAAAATTATTGGGATGATCTCTGTATATACTGCAATATGATCACCACAATTCTCCATCACACAGATATCGAATCCTTATGATGTACACCTGAAACTAATATAATGTTGTATGTCAATTATATCTCAAGCAAAAAAAAGAAAGTAATGGAGAAAATGTTAATAATTCAGATTAAACTTGAAAATGTGAAAAAAAAAATATTGGGATGATCAATTAATGTCTGTCTGCAACCTACACTGAGCTTCCCAAGGGCAGGTGTTTGGGTTCATTTTGCTCACTACAGTATTCCCAGGGTGTGGCTAGGGCTTCGCACAGAGTAGGCCCTCATAAATATGTGCTGCATTAATGAACAAATGAATAGCACAGGCACTTTATAAAGATCGTCTCATTTCATTCAATTTTATCCAGTTTACAAAGCTCAGAGAGGTGAGGCAACTTGACTAAGATCAGGCAGCAAGTAAGTGGTAGCATCAGGAAATCCAGGTTTTTCTGATTCCAAAGCTGGGAATTTCCCCCAAAACTTCACCAGGCACACATAGGCTCTGGTAAATTGAAAACCGGCTGCAATAATTCCTCCGTGCCTGTATTCACGCCCTTTTGCAAGGTGACTAAGAGATGGAGTCTAGTTCTCTACCCCTTGAATCTGACTTGGCCGTGTCACTTGGCCAATGGGATGTTAGTAATCATGACACAAGCAGAGGCTTTAAAAAGCCCCTGTGCATTGGAGTTTGTCATCTCTTGCTGCACACAGAACCCTGAGATCACCGTGTGAATGAGCCCGAGCTAGCCTCAGGGAGGGGAACTGGGCACCCCAGTAAAGAGCCTGCCATCTGCCAGACATGCGAGTGAGGGCTCCCAAAACCACCCAGCCCCAGCTGACTGCAGCTACAGGAGTGAGCCCAGGTAAGACCAGAACTGCCCCGCTGAGCACAGACCAGCTCGCCAATTCAGAGAATCAGGGGCTAATAAATTGTTCTCTTAGGCCGCTGGGTTTAGGGTGGTTTGTTAGACAGCAAAGACAAACCTGAACACACGCTGTGTGCACAACACCTGTACACGCACGCACGTGCACATAAATGTACACAAATGGCCTTCCACAGGCACTTCCACAGACACTCACAGGCCCCTTACAGGTCACATACGCACCCAGCCTTCACCGAACCCCACACACCCCTCTATTCAGACCACTCTCCTGGCTGCTCACATGTCAACGTAAACGCCAATCTGGGAACGGGGGATCAACGATGCCCAGGCTCTATATCCCTGACCCAGCAGACGTGCACTGAATGAACGGATGAATAAAGCAAGGGGTACAGAATGAGCCAGAGGTTGGCTCCAGCAAGCAGATGGCACGGAGGGGCTCCCATGTGTAAATGGAGACGCCTGGCAGCGGGGGCTGCAGCGTCAGTTTTTATCCCTCTGGAGACCCACGTGGGCAGGGACAGTGGGTGCTCACAAATGCTATCTTCCAGACAGTATTTGTGCTTGAGACTCTATTTTTAAAATTGGTTCCACTGTTTTTTTTAAAAAGTGGGGGGTATTTAAAAAGCACTGGAAGAGTTTCAGGAAGGAAACTGGAACCAAGAAATTATCTTCTATGTGTAACCATGGGGAAATTGAGGATGTCAGAGAATTAAGGATGGGTTAAGAGGAAACTAAGGGAATGAAAAGCAAAGCAGGTAGTAACTCCAGGAAAAACAAAGAGTTTCACAAGAAAGGAAATGTAACTGTCGTATGTGATTTGGCTTGGCAGGAAATAATATTCATATGTGTAATTACAATATAAACAACACTAAATATTCATTTAAGGGAAAACTGTGACAAATGCAGATTGAATGGAGAGGAGGGTGAGAAAAGTTAAATCTTCCTTGGCAATAATAATTATAAAAATAAACCGTTTTAATCACTTACTGGGTAATGTGCATTATTCCAGGCACTTAACAAGTCGAGTCCTCATAACAATCCAATAACTTAAATATTCTTATCACTCTCATTTTACAAATGAGGAAACTGAGGCACAAGGCAGTAAAGTCACTTGCCCAAGGCCATATGGCCAATAAAAGGAAGGGCTGGGATTCAAACCCAGGCAGTCAGTCTACAGAAGCCACACTGTGAAGACATCAGACTGGAGAGTCAGTCAATATTTGCCTAAAATTAATCAAGAGAACAGCAGGAACAGCATGTTACTTAGAAATGTGGAGGAAAGTACCAGAAGAAATAGCTAAAAGAATTGAATGTGGTTACTTTGGAGGAGCAAGGCTGGGAATGGGAAGGACAGAGCAAAGGAATTAGTATCAATTAATACTCCTTAATTTATATAGAGATAACCTTATATAGGGACAGGAACTGAGAGGGAGGGGACACGAGAGACCTTTCTGTGGTGAAGGTGTTGCTCTATATCCTCACTGGGGTTTGGGGTACAGTATGCACTTGTCTAAACTCATAAGTGGTACCTTTAAGATCTCAGCATTTCACTGTATGTAAATTTTCCTCCCCTCCCCCCAAAAAAGAGAAAAAAGAACTGTAAACAAATATTGAACTCTAGCTAATGATATGCATGCTAAAGTGCCTTTAAGGCAAGTGCACTGATGTTTGCCATTTACTTTGGAAAGCTTCATAAAAATAAGTTGTCTTAATAGATGGACAAAGGGATGAATAGAGGCCTCATGGAGCAAATCTAGCAAAATATGAAGAATTGTGCATCTAGTAGGTGGGTATATAAGTGTTCACTGTATAATTCCTTCAACTTTTCTTTAAGTTTGAAATTTTTCTTAATAAAGTGTTGGGGGAAATACATGAATGTATTATCTGAAAAATATTAGAATTTTAAAAACCTGAATGTTCTGTCTTGGGCCTGGATGGACTCGCACAACTCTAAGCCCTTCTGGGTGCGTGTCTATCTGGGATGCAGCTGTCATTATGTTCTTGCTTATGTCCCCACCCTGCCCTGGGATCCTAGAGTCAGGGACCTATAGATAGCCTAATTGCTCAGTCCCTCCCTGCTCCCCCTGGACACAGGAGGTCAGGCAGGATGGGGGTCTCCTCTCTCTGGTCCCCTCGAATGCCTCAATAGCAAAACCAGAACCATTTCACCAGGGAGAGAAACAGAGCCCTCTAGCTACATCCCATTCTCGGCCAGAAGAGTAAACGGAGGCCTGGCAGGTGGGGATGGGCGCCTTTCCCAGGAGCGCATCACACCTTCCTGACAGAAGTCAGCAGCCAGGTTGCCGGTCTCCCAAGCCCACGTGTATATAATTAGCTGGTGGGAAATAGATCAGGGAGCAGATCTCAGCTCTGCCTAATTAGGGGCTAGGCAGCTGGGGCCAGTCTGGCCTAGGGGAGCTGCGATGGAGGCCAGGGAGCCCCAGGGGACAGGGCAGCAGCTGCAGCCCTCAGAGGGGCTGAAACACAGCGGCTGCCACTCGCTGCCCCCCACACTCCAACTGGAGGCAGAACAATAGAGGGGCTGTTTCCCCAGATCTCCTGGCTGGCAGCCTGGGGCAGAGTGGGGAGTGGCAGAAGCCCACAGCCGCTCCCTCCACAGATCCCCACATGGGAGCCTGGTAGGTTCCAGAATCCTGGGAGAGGGAAAGCCCTCCCGGAACCAGGAAACCCCTGTCGGAGAAGTCAAGGCTCAGACTGGCACCTTCTCCACTTCCAAGAATCCCTCCCTGCTCTCTTCCCAACAGACCCTCCCCACGCCCTTCTCGCCTACCCCGTTGCCCAGCTCCTGGAAACAGCTCTGGCGGTCGGCAGAAGTCTTGGAACATACCTGCTCCACATTATATGACTAGTTATGTGCTTGCTCTTTGCTGCCCGTTCCCTCCCCCCAGACATGGCAGGCATGGCATGTCTGTCTTACCCACTGCTGGGAACCCAGTAGGTGCTCAATACAGTGACCAGGAGGAAAGGCTGCCAGGATGGGGAAGAAAGGTGAGGCACGTGTCAGGAGAATCTGGGAGCCAGATGCCACTGACTGAGGTGTCCAGCAGGCAAGGGTGTGACCCCAGGCTGCAGAAATGCTCTGTGACAGCCCACTACCCCTTCTGCTTCAAGACAAAAGGTAACCTTCTAAGGTGACCCTCGGAAGCTTGCCTTGAGGATTCAGTGACAGGATGAGTGTGAAAAGTCTGAGCCCAGCTCTTAAGCCTCCTCCAGAAACAAGGGGTCTCCCAGCATACCACCCACCAGTCCTGGGACTTGAACCTCAGTTTCTTCACATGTGAAATGCAGCCCACACACCCACTTTCTTGGGTTTCTGGGGGATTGGCAGGTCACAGCAGGGGGCGATGCTTAGCAAAGAATTCTGGCCAGGCTGCCCAGAAGGGCTGGTCTTTGACACATCAAAGGACACCACCTCTGCAGAGCCTGCCCAGATTACCCCCCTGACCCCATCACTCCTTTAATATGGGGACTAGGAGGCCCAGCTGCTGCACTGTCAAACCTGCTGGGTGCCTGTGGGCAGGTCATCCCCCTTTCTGTGCCTCGGTCTCCCCATCTGTACCACGAGGGGTGGACACGAGGGGGAGCTTGACCACCATCCTTCCATGACCCAATTTCCCCTTGTTTCTCTGAAACACTCAGGCCCAGCCCAATCCCCTGGGGGCTGGTTGTAGACTGTCAGACAGACAGACTGACAGACAGCTGGGCTGACCTGGATGTTTGTCAACAGCCCAACGGAAATCTCCTCTTTATGCTTAAAATAAAACCTACATCAAACCTGTCACCAGGGCCCCCATTAGAGCTTCCTGTTTCTGAGCACCGCAGCCGAGGCAGCCTGCAGGAGAGGAAGCGCCACCCGGCCCCTCCGCACGCCCACCCCGGGGGCCGGCAGAGGCCACCCAGGCTTTCGTCCTTTGCGTGCCAAGGTGGAGACGGGAAGGAGCTGAGGCCTCAGAGCCTAGTGCCAGCCACCTCCTTCTTCCCCCAACCCAAAGAGGACTGTGCTCTCCGACTCTCCCACTAAGGCCCAGAGAGGGAGACTAGCTTGTCCGAGGGCACCAGGAGCTGGCGGCAACACGGCTTGTTTTCTGCTGTCCACCCCAAGTCCCTCTTTCTCCAAAAACTCCCACTTCCAACGCCCAATCTATGGCCTGTGTGACCTCAAGTTCAGGGTTTGCCCGCTCTGAACTTCTTGTCCCCTTGGGAACCAGGAAGGGGTGGGAGAGGTCCCCTTCCTGGTGCAGGGGAAAGGCCCCAGGCCTAGTCCCAGGTCTATCCAGACTCACTCTGTGGCCAGACCCAGTTTCTTCCTCTATGAAGAAGGCCTGTCAGCCTCCCAGAGGCTTATGAGGACCCCCTGTGGGGCAAGTCTCAGGCCAGCCACTGCCCTCATGCCCCACCTGGGGGGGACATGCTGGGGGGGACAATACCTGAGTCTTGAAGGCCCCACCCCAAGACTTCTCCCACCCGTTCCCCATGTGAACACAGAAGAGTCTGATGGCCGAGATCTTGAAAAACAAGCGTTTGTGTTTATTAACCAAGGGGAGGGAAGTCAGAGCAGTGCAGACAACTAACCAGTCCCTCCTGCAGTCTACGCACCTAGGCCGGGCTGCCAAGGCCAGAAAAGAATAGTGGACAGGCCATTGCCCCCTGCCCCCACCGCCGGGGGGAGTTCCCAGGGAGCCAGGGCCCACTGGGTAAGGAAGAGGAAGTCAGCAAAGGACAGAGGCCAAGGAAGAAGGAAACAGAGCTGCTGAGTAGACCGGCCTGGTGAGCTCCCTCGGCCCCTCGCTCTCAGCGGGGAGGGCTAAGCGGCTGACATCCAAACCCACCAGAGGAACCAAGCAGGGGGACGCTCGTGTCACAACTCTGACACGTGAGGGTAGGGGGTGGTCCAAGCTCAAGAGGCAGCTCTCTCCAGGGTCAGTCCTTGCCAGACGGATGCTGGTCCAGCCTCTCAGCCTCTGCCTCCACACCCAGTTCACACCAGTCAGCAGCCTCTCGTCTGCCCCAAGGCAGGGAACGGATGCAGGAGAGGTCAAGGGGCCAAGTGCCTCTCTAAGATCTGTCCTGTGGCGACCGCCAGTCCAGCGGAGGCCTAGCCCTCGGCCGCTGGGGTCTCCCTCGCTTGCCGCAAGCCGTACAGCCACTTGATCACGCGGGCGTTGCGCTCCACCACCGACACGCCGTAGGGGACGCGCTCGCGGGCCCGCTCCTCCACAGTGGCGGAGCTGCGGCGCGAGCAGCCCCCCTCGGAGCTGCCCGGCCCAGCGCTGGGCCCCGCCAGGGATACGATGTCCGAGCTGGCCCGGGCCAGGTGGGCCACACCCAGCCCCCGTGCCTCCTCCGGGTCCAGGCCGCAGAAGTTAAAAAACCGCTCAAGGTCAGCAGCCGCCCGCGAGAAGCGCTCGCTCAGGTCCGACTTGGAGCGTTGCAAACCCGGGGGCCGGGCCAGGCTGGAGGCGGCAGCAATGCCTGGCGACGGGCAGGGCCGGGCAGGTGAGGCCGGCAGGGGAAGGACATCCACTCGGCGGACCGCAGCCGTGCTGGGCGGCGGGCGTGGAGGGGTGGCTGGGGGCGGGTGGCGGGCTCCCTCTGCCCGTCCAGGGGTACGGCTGGCCTCGGCAGGGGACACGGGACTATCACACAAGTCTATGAGGCTGCTAAGGATGTCCAGGTCCAGCTGGGGCCGGCGGCCGGGGCCAGGTAGGGCCCTGCGGCTAGGTGTGAGCACCGTGCGGCGAGTCCCAGGGCTGAAGAGCGGCTGTTTGGACAGCAGGGGCTGCACAGGTTCCTGGCGGGTGTTGGCCACATGCAGGCTCTTGACGTACTTGGCCTTGTCGGCCTCCAGGCGCTCCACGGCACTAGGTTTCCGAGCTCCACCGTCTGCTGGCCGCCGAAGCAGGTAGCCGGGGACCTTGGTCCGCAGGCGGAAAGGTGGGGCGGGGCTGTCCCGGGCTCCGGGAGTCAGCGTGTCCACAGGCATGGCTGTTACATACCCCCCGAGGGCTTCGGTCCGAGGAGACCGGAGAAATGAGGAGACAGATCCCGGCAGAAAGTTGGCAGCTGGACACCCGCAACGGCTGCAGGGGAAGAGAGAGATACCAACTGAGCGCGCCGAGACAAAGGCTCAGCACAGGCTGAAAGGTGTCGGAGACGCCTTCCCTATTTAAAGGAAAGGCCACGCCCCTGATTCACCGGGAGCCAATCAGCAGGCAGAAAGCACCAGCTGAAGGGCCTGTGGCTCCGCCCACAACCCGCCCCCCTTCTCCGAGGACCAGGCCCAGCCGAGGCAGAGGGAAAAAAAAAAAGGTGCCAAAGAAGACAGACACGGGCAGCCTGAGCCGAAAAGAGAGGGCAAGGCAAGCTTTAAAGGGAACAAAAGTGGGCTCCAGGCCGTGAGCTGGGCACCAGCCGGCTCGGCCTCAGTGGGTCCTCTTAACAAGCTCCATTTTGCAGATGGGGAAACTGAAGCCCAGGTTGGTTGCTTCAACCAACTTGATTAAGCTAATTCAGCAAGCTGGTGGCTCCGCCCCTTGCTTCCAAGCAGGGTGGTGCTGGCGCAAGGGTCGTGGGGTTAGGTGACCAAGAGAAAGGGTTCCAACCCCACACCCCACCTGGACTGCCCACAGGAAGCCTGGTACCACCTCCACCCCTCACACACCCAGGCAGGAAGCTGCCCTGTGCCATCCACCAGCCTAGACATGCCAGGCCCCAGGCGCAGCAGCAGAGCTTGTGGAGGAGTAGCAAATCCCCACCCCCGCCCCATGGAGTCCAGACACCCTTGAGCTTCCAGCACGGGACTGCAACACCAGGCCATGGGGATCCACGGGTGCCTGTGAGGGGAACGTGGGCCCTGAGCTATGCTCTCCAAGAGAAGCGGAAATGCCCAAGGTCACACAGCCCCGCTTGAGCATCCAGCAGACTCTGGATCTGCCAGCAGCCATACGATGGGCACCCACAGGCAGGAGGGCCCATACATGGGTACACAAGTGTCCACGTGATCACCTAAGCATCAGGCCACCCCTGTCCCTTTTTCCAAGGAAGGGCTGGGGCCACAAAGTGCCTGCTCAGCCCCCCTGGAGATGGGCCAGAAGAAAACCCATAGACCAAGTCCTGAACCTTCCCGTCTGTAAAATGGGGGAAAGGGACTTTGTCTAGATGATCCCAAGAGGACTTGCATTTCAAGCCATCTAGACTGGTGTGTCTAATCCAACAGCCACTAGCCACATACGGCTACTCAGCCTCAGCTTTAAATTTAAATAAAAACTTACAATTCAGTTCCTGAATCACGCTAGCCACTTTTCAAGTGCTCAGTAGCCACAGGTGGCCAGTGGTCACTATGCTAGACAGCAGAGATTAGAGCCCTTCCAGCCACAGCAGAAAGCTGCATACGACAGCCCCACCTAGACATCCGGCATTCCAGGAGGGAGAGTCTGGACTGGGGTGGGGAGGCAGGGATCTCCACCCTGTGCCTGAGATTTGACACCATCCTCTCCTGTAATCCTCCAACAAGGCTGTGAGAGGGTCACTGTCACCTCATTTTTACAGCTGGAGAAACTGAGGCTCAGAGAAGTGACCAACCTAGGTCCCAGAGCCGATAAATAGACACAAGTTCATATGAAGTCTAATCCACTCATCTATTACGCCTATGGTAGTTTTACTCTTAAACGGCTGCTCCCATTCCCCTAGAATATCAGCTCTGTGAGGGCAGGGGGTTGTCTGTTTTGTTGGCTGTATCTCAGTTTCAAGATATTGCTCTTGACACATAATAGGTATTCTACAAATTTTTATTGAATTGAAATGCCTATGGGGGCCAAATGTGAATGGGCAGACCAGGCATAAACTAGAGAGGGGCACACCCAGTCTACTGCAGGCATACGAGTCCAAAGTGGTAGGTGTAGAATGTTCTAAGAAGTTGGAAATCAAGAAGTGCATGAAAACTCTAGATTCTTAAATGTTAGCATATTCAATAATAATAATTTTAAAAACATTGGATGTACGGGGCAAACAAAACATGTCTGCAAACATTTCTGCCCCTCTCCCCTCCATCTGGCCCCCAGCCCCCAGTTTGAGACCTCGCAGCCACAGCAAGTTGAAAATAGAACCTTGGGGGCTGTTGGCCCAGAGCCAGAGCTGCTCCGGAGGTAGAAGGAATGGAGTAGGTGGGAAAGGAAGGCGGCCCCGCTCAGGGCCGACCCCCAGGAGACCTCAGGCGAGAGACCTCTGGCAGGAAAGGCAGCCCTGCTGAGCCTTGTCGAGGGCGCTAGACTCTGCCCCACCCCCGGGCCGCCGCCTCGCAAACCAGTTCAACCCGTCGGGGGCGGCGGTTCCCTCCCGGGCACCATCCGGGGAAAGACGCAGGAAGGAGGTCAGATGGGCACGGCCGGGGCAGACGCCCCGCGCGCCCCCCCCGGCCCGACCTGCTGGCCCCAGGGGCTCTTCGGGCGGGGCCGGGACAGAGGCGAGGAGCCAAGCCCGGCTTCAGGGGCGCGGGGCGGCTCGCCCGGGGCTCGCCCCCCGCCCGCTGTGCGCCTTGCGCAAACGGCAGCGCCTCTTACCTACTGGGTGTCCTTCTCTGTGAAATGCGGTTAAAAATAGACCTTTCTGGGCCTCCAGGTCACCGCCAGGATGCAGAGATAACACAGGTCGAGGACTTCCCTCGGCACCTGGCGCGCCAAGAACGGGGCTCCCTGTGTTTATTCTGACTTCGACCCACCTCGGCAGCCCCGCCCCCGCAGGGGTCTCTAAGCACGCTCCGGAGGGGCCTGTCCGCGCCCGGGCGGCGGACAAACGACGCGAATCAGTGAGCTCATCTGAACAAGCCCCATTTCACAGGCGGGCAAACGGAGGTGCGGCGGCTCCTGCGAGGTGAAGCCAGGGTCCCCCGGGGGGACTCAGTGTCCTCTCGGAGGCCTCCGCTCACCGCCCAACGCCCCACCCACGGACTTCAAACGCTACCCACAAACGGCCCCCAATGCGCCGGCCCCGGGCCCTTCTTATTAGCATCGGGACATGCAGCCCCACCTTGCCCCCTCCCCACCGGCTTCCCGGGCGTCAGCCTCAGGAGGCTGCCGAGGGGGAGCAAGGGGACCCCGGATCCTCGGTCTGGCTTCTGCCCTTCCCCACTTCGGGGCAATCCTGGGGACTCCCAGCGGCAGAGGAGGCCGCGAGCCCGGCAGCGCGCTGTGTGACTCTGGCCGCTCGCTGCCCCTCTCTGAGCCCCGGTTGGCCTGGCTCCTAAATGAGGGGGCTGATGGTACGATTCCCGCGGCCTCGTCCAGGCCAGAAGGTGAGTCCCTGACCGGTCCCCGCCTTCCCTAGGAGGGAGGAGTGCCCAGGCAGCCCCCCACCCGGGCCGCGCGCCCCCGGCCCCGGCCCGCACCTACCCGGCTGCGCCCGCGCCGCTGCACTGCGCTCCTCGGCCCGGCCCACCTGGGGCTCAGGTAACACGCGTTTGCGCAACTTCCGGCGGCCGGCCGCGGGCAGGTGAACCCGCCAACCCAGGTGTTACCCAAAAGGGGAGAACGGAAGCCAGGCGGCGGCCGGAACCGAGCCCAGGCGCGCTGGCAGGTGGCTGGTCGCAGGGACTGGGTCCCAGCCGCCCGGCCGACCCCAGGAAGCCCCTCGGCGGGCCGGGCCCCCCATTCCACGGCTGCACTGGCCCGGTCCGCACATCTGGCGCATGCAGTCCGCGAGGCCCACTCGGCAAGGCACCCATCTGGGAGATGGAAAAACTGAGTCCCCCTCCCCCACAGCCACAAGGACCGCTTAACGTTCACTGCGCCCGGCACGAGAAAGTGCTTTTCCGGGTATTAATTAACCCATTTTAATCTTCCCGACAACCCCTACGAGGTGAGCTCTATTATTATTCCCATTTGACTACTGGAAAACAGGCTGGCACAGGCTGAGTCAGTTGCCCAAAGTCACCCTGAGGAGTCCAGCCTGGCTACTTTCCCTCCGCACCAAGCCCTAACGCACCTCGTCTAGCTGTGTGTCCCTGAGCAGAGTGCTGGCCCTCTCTGGCCCTCCATTCTCTAGCCAAGGGAGGAGAGCCCCACCTTCCAGGCCAGGTCAGTGTGAGCTCTTAGGGCCTGAGAGGGCCTGTAGAGGCTTTGTGCAAGCTGTAAACATTAGCAACAATAGCAATAATAGCAATAATAATAACTAGGAGTTCTGAGTGCCAGGCACCGTCCTTCTTTAAATCTCTGGACCCGCCCGGGGAGGGAGAAACTGTTTAATCTCCATTTTACAGATGAGGAGATTGTAGCCCTGCAGGACAAAATTCTGGGAGGGAGGGGACTGTCCCCTCTGCCAGCCCAAGCCCTAGGTGGCACATTTGATTAGGCCAGTTTCTACTGGGACCTTGAGGCCCAGAGAAGGGAGTGCCCACTGGCCTCAGACCTGCGCCCTGGGGGGACCTGAGAGGGCCCAGGACCACGTCTGTGCCTGGTGGGGCCTGCACCAGGGTTGGGGTGGAGGGCATGAGGGGACAGGAAGCGACTCAGGGAGCAGCTCTCCTCCCC
Source organism: Diceros bicornis minor (assembly GCF_020826845.1). Classification (NCBI taxonomy): domain Eukaryota; kingdom Metazoa; phylum Chordata; class Mammalia; order Perissodactyla; family Rhinocerotidae; genus Diceros; species Diceros bicornis. Next base: position 28,935,824 of record NC_080758.1, on the reverse strand, counting down.
CTGGGAGTGAGTCAGCCCTGAGGCCTCCTCCAGGCTCTGGGGCCTGATTTTAGGGGGTGAAGGAAGCGACAAGACCATCATTCCCCACATGGCCTGCCGGGTCCCTGCCTGGCCCTCCACTGAGGCGACAACGGGGTGGGGTAGGGGGTGGGGTGCTCATTGAGGCACTAAAGTAGTAAAAGCAAAGCAACCATAACAATTGTCATAAAATAGGGAAGACCTTTTCTGAGTGCTTTCTTTGTCCCTGGCACTGTTCTAAGCTCTTTATATATGTTAACTCATTCAATCCTCACACCTACCGGGTGAGGTAGGTACTACTATTGTGCCCTTTCACAGTTAAGAAAACTGAGGCACAGAGAGGTGGGGCCACTTGCCTGAGGTCACACAGCTGATAAATGGCAGAGCCAGGATTTGAACCCAGGTCCGGGTCTGAGGGGGAAGGGAGGAGACAGTCTTCAGTGTTAGGCTCTGGCCACTCACCAGAGGGCTCCTAAGGAATCTACAGCCTCCCTCTCTGGGCCCCAGAGGGAGAAGCCACCTTAGGAAGCACTCCTGGCGATGGTTCTGGGTCTCAGTTTCCTCAGCTATAAAATGGGGGCAATAATGGCAATGTTTTCCCAATAGAAATCAGATCTCATCACTGCTCTGCTTAAACCCTATGGCTCCCCATCACCTTAGAATAAAATCCAAACTCTCCACTCAGCCCTCAAGCCCTCCAGGTCCAGTCCCTGCCCTCCTCTTCCACCTCACCTCCAACCTTTCCTGCTCCAACCACACAGCGTTCCCTCCTGTTCCTGAACACACCAAGGTCTTTCCTGCCTCAGGGCCTTTGCACCATCTGTTCTCTGCCTGGAACCTCTTCCCTCACCTCCTTGATGTTTCACTTCAAATGTCACCTTCTCAGAGAGGCCTCCCTGACCACCCTGAGGCTCCTGCCAACTCTCTCACCAGTTTGTTCCCTTCCAAGCATTCATCACATCTTGTCATCTTAGATAGTCACTTATCTATCACTTGTTTCCTGTCTCTCCCACCATCACACTCTTCCATATTTCCTTCCTCCAGGAACCAAGCACAAGAGGGGACACTATTGAGCAAGTGGTAGGACTGGAACTCAGGCCACCTCAAAGGCCAAGACTCCTCAGCACCCTGCGTCCTCCCAACCCCGAAGCTGCCCCAGGCCTTCCCCCACCTCTCCCCCTCCTCCTCCAACATCAAGTCACTCATTCAAGCTGGGCTCTGGCCACTTCTAGCTGAGCCCAGTTCTTCCTCCACAGACAACACATCTAAACCTCTGCACACGCGGGGTCCACAGCCCGCAGGGCCCTTTTCCACTCCATCCCCTGGCCACCTTTGCAGCAGGGACTCTGGCACCAGCCTGCCTGCATTCAAATCCCAGCTCCACCAGGAGACCTCAGGTAAGATACTCAACTTCTCCGTGCCTCGGTTTCCCCAATTGTAACATAGAATTCCTCAGTGCCTCCCTCCCAGCATGAGGCCTGTGCTGACAAATGCCACCAAAATGTGAGCTATGACAACCATTCAACCAAATAGATGCTCCAGTGCCCAGCTCCTGGGCGAGGCCTTCACCGGCCCAGAATGTTGAGCCACTTCTCTCAGAGGCTACAAATCTAAGAGTGCAGAGTCACTGGAATAGACATTTCTCCAAAGAAGGTATACAAATGGCCAACATCACTACTCATTAGGGAAATGCACATCAAAACCAGAATGAGAGGCCGGCCCCGTGGCTTAGCAGTTAAGTGCGCGCGCTCCGCTGCTGGCGGCCCGGGTTTGGATCCCGGGCGCGCACCGATGCACCGCTTCTCCGGCCATGCTGAGGCCGCGTCCCACACACAGCAACTAGAAGGCTGTGCAACTATGACATACAACTACCTACTGGGGCTTTGGGGGGGTGGAAAAAAAGCCCACAGGAGCTATCATGTCACATCCCTTAAGATGGCCATTATCAAACAAACAAACAAAAACAGAAAATAACAATGTTGGTGAGGATGTGGAGAAATTAGAACCCTTGTGCACTCTTGGGAATATAAAATGGTCCAGCCACTGTGGAAACAGTATGGCCGTTAGGCAAAAATTTTAAAATAGAATGACCATAGGACCCAGCAATTTTACTCCTAGGTGTATACCCTAAAGAGTTGAAAGCAGGGACGGGAACAGATATTTGTACACCAGTGTTCACAGCAGCATTATTCACAATAGCCAAAAGGTAGAAGCAATCCACATGTCCACGGATGGATGAATAGATAAATAAAATATAATACATAAAATGGAATGTTATCTAGCCTTAAAAAGGAAGGAATTCCTGACACATGCTACAATATGGATGAACCTTGAAGACATTATGCTAAGTGAGATAAGCCAGTCACAAAAGGAAAAATATTGTATGATTCCACTTACATGAGGTACCTAGAGTGTCAAATTCATAGAGACAGAAGGTAGAATGGTGGCTGCCAGGGGCTGGGGGGAGAGGGAATGGAGGGTTACTGTTTAATGGGTACAGAGTTTTCATCTGGGAAAATGGAAAAGTTCTGGAGATGGATGGGGGCAATGGTTGCACAACAATGCGAATGTACTTAATGCATTGAACTGTACACTTAAAAATAGTTAAGATGGTAAATTTTATTTTATATACATTTTACTGAAAAAGGGAGGGTGCAGAGTCTGGAGCCAGAGTCCCTGGATTCAAATTCCAGCTCTTGGTGACTTCATGCAAGTCGCTAAACCTCTCTGGTGCTCAGTTTCCCTTCACAAGGTGGAAATAATAACAGCAGTAACTACCTTACGTCGTAGAATTGAGGGAATTAAATGAGTTCATATTGTAAAGTACTTTGCACGTAGTAAGTGCTGAAGAGGTATGGTTTCTGACGTTTATAATTTTCATGACATTCTGCACCCCCACCCCTTCCTTCCACTTGCTTCTCTGTTTCTCTTCAGCAGAAGCCAGGCCCAGACTCGGATGGAGACAGAGAGGCCCTCACCTGCCCAGAGGAGGATCAGAAAGGCTCCAGGCAGCAGGGAGAGTGCCTGGCCAGTAGGGCAGCCTTAGCTCGATTTCAGCCCAGCTGTCCAGGTCAGAGACATCCAGCTGGGCACCGTCCAGGGCCACGTCAGGCCCCACGCTATTTCTGGAGTCTCCCCAGACACCTGTCTCCTGGCCTGTCCAGAGTCAGCCTCGCCCAGGGCTGCAGAAACCTAGGAAGAGAGATGTGAGCGGACTGCGGGAGGGGTGTGGGTGCAGACGCCTAAGGCTTCAATCTCCTCTTTGGCCCACCAACGGTCCATCTCCTCCAACTCAATTCTCTGGGCCTCAGTTTGCACCTGAGGTTGCAAAATGGGGACAAAGGGGCTTGTAGGGAAGACTGAATAAGAGAGATACCACATGCAAAGCCTTTGGGAAGGGCCTGGCACACAGGATGGGGAAGGGACAGACCCACAGCCAAGCCCACTTCCTGTTCTGGATTGTCCTCTGCCCAGGCCTGAGCTCACCATCATGGCTTCTTTTTGCAGCCCAGAGAAGTGAAGAAACTTGCCCAAAGTCACACAGCAAGTCAGTGACAGATAACAGACAGGACAGTGGTCTCCTGATTAAATATATTCCCTATAATGAATATATATATGTTTATTTCAATCAGGTGATATACACACATGGTTCAAAATTCAAGAGCTATAAAGGGAATGGAGTGAAAAAAAACTCCCTGCCGCTCCTGTCCCCAGCCACCAGTTCCCCTCCCTGCAGGCACCACTGTGACCAAATAGTTGTATGTCCTTCCGGAGAGATTTTAGGCCCATACCAGCAATAATAGACACATTCTTTCTATTTTTTACACATATGGCAACATGGTGGGTACTGTTTCCATCTTGCTCTTTTTACTCAATAATATGTGTTGTTCTTAATAATATGTTATTAACATATTAATTATAATATTTTATTAACATACTTAATAATATACGTTGTGCCACATCAGTACATAAAGAGCCCATCAGCCCCTGCGGATGGCCACTCAGGCTGTGTCCAATCTTTCTCGATTACAAACCACACACCAGCATCACTGCACCTACATCATTTTGCCTAGAAGTGTGACAGCCGGGTCCGGGGATGCACATGTAATTGTGATGGAGTAGGGGGACGGCGCTCCACGGAGGCCATCCAAGTAGATCTCCCACCAGCACAACACACAGCAAATGGTCAATAAACATTCACTTTAGTTATTTAGTTACTGGGGTTGGGGGCACTCCTCAATTTTGTGCTGGAGGCGAGTGCCTCACTTGCCTCACCCTGGCCCCTCCTTGCATCACATTCCAGTCGGGGAAGATAATAAACTCACTAGTAGGTGAAATTATAGGACATCAGACAGGGTAAATGCTACTGAGAAAAACAAAATAGACACGGGGGAGGGCAGGGCATATGAAGTCAATAAATATTTGTTGAAAGAATGAATGAAAGACTTGTTTTCTTTCTGAGTTCCCAGAGCTCCTCTGCCCAAAGCCAGGAGGAGAGTGCAGAGGGGAGAGGATAAGTAACTCCCTTTGAGAACATTCAAGATTCTCAGATGCTATGATTCTGAGTGTCTAGGATTCCAAGATTGAAGCCAGATGGACCGGGAGCCAGGTCCAGCAGTTGCCAAGGCTGACAGTGTGACTTTGGGCAAGGGGCTTAACTTAAACCTCAGTTTCCCCACCTACAAAAGGAAACCAACAATAGCAACCTGGGGGAAGGGGCAGCCCCAGGAAGCAGGGCCAGGTCTGGGTCAGATGCTCCACCAGGAGGGGTCCCAGCCCCACCTCCAACTCCAGTCTCTGGTGACTAGTGGCTTCAGTTGAGGAACTGCCTCTGCCCTTTCCCCAGACCTGGGGCAGATTCGCAAGAGTTCAACACCGACTCCAGGGCAGGAGCATCTGCTGCCCACCTGGCACCTAGCCCAGAAATGTCCGTCCTGCCCAGTACCCCCAGAGCGGCCCTCTGAGAGGGACAGCAGTGTAAGTCAGAGCCCTGTAGGCAGAAGGACCCTAATAAGCCCTGAGTGCAACCCCTGGCGCTCTGGAGAAGGTAAGACAGATGGCCAGAGGGGACACCCCTCCCCGAGGACGGTGCAGGGAGGGGCAGGGGGGAGGTGATCCAGCCAGGGCTCCACGGGCCGTGTCCCTGCTGATAAGAGGCTGAGAAAGTGGCCACCAGTTGCCCGTCTGGGCCTCTCAAGGCAAATCTAGATCTGCCTAGACTAGAGACCGCGAGGCGGAGCAGAGAAACCTGAATCGGATTCTCTGTGGGACCTCGCTAGGCTAGGACACCTGGCTCTCTGAGCCTCAGCGTTCTCATCCATGAAACGGGGTACCACGCCTCCCGGCGGGTGTGACGCGGGAAGGACGCACACAGCAGGCGCTCGGGGAACGGAGCCCCCGTAGACCCGGGCTCGCGCCCCAGACCGCCCGCGCCCTCACCTGGAGCCCGCGCTGCGCGAGTCCCGGCTCGTCCGGCGCGGGTCTCGGAGAGGCTGACAGCTCGGACCCGGGCAGGGAATGGGCGCGCCCAACGCGGCTCGGGAGGCCCCGGCCCCGCGTGAGGACCCGCAGGCGCCTCTTCGGCGCTGCCCTCCGCACCGAGATGAGCGGGGCACCCGCCTGTCCCGAGCCCCCGACCGGAGCGAAGGTCCCCGCGGCGCAGAGGAAGGGGAAGTGAGCACGCGCCCTCCCCGCCGTCGGCGGAATGGTTTGCCCCGGACATCCTGATTGGTTTCTCGCTTCCGTTCGAACGCCGCGCCGCCGGGGTTGCCAGGCGACCGCTGAGCTTCGGCGCCGCGCGTGAGCGCCCCTGCTCGCAGCCCGCCCGCTCGCCTCCAGTTCCTCCGACGGCGCTTTAGCTCCGGGCCTGGTTCTTTCCCTTGCTCAGCCCGGACTTTCCCCTGGTTCCCAGCTGGACGAGGCACTACTTAGGGTCCCCAAGTGGTTCCTAGTCCCCAGTTTGCAGCTAACTCGCCACGTGAGCCCGGGCAAGCCCCTTTCCCTCTCTGTTCCCCCAGCTGCACAATGATGAGTAGGTTAGTTTTGAAATACGCGTACCCAGCAGTCCTGAAATTTACTAAGGAAATGACCAAAGATGAGCAAGGATTAATATAGCCCAGCGTTATTTATCATAGCAAAATAATGGAAATAACTTCAATGCTCAGCGAAAGGAGATTGGTTATATGAATCTATCCTGCAGAAGAGACAAGTTTATCCAGCATTCACATGCCAAGTAGCTTTACATAACATAACTCAGTGCTCATGGCATAATCCTCTGAGATAGGTACCTTTAGTTATACCCATTTTCTGATGAGGAATATTTTGTCATTAGTGCTGCTGAGTGGATTCTGACCCCTAGTAACCCTGTGCACACAGAGTGGAACCCTGCCCAGTATTTTTGCGCCATCCTCTCACCTTCCGGCGCTATATCAGACAACACTCCGCTGCTGTTCATAGGGTTTTCATGGCCAGTTTTTCCAAAGTGGGTGGCCAGGTCTTTCTTCCTAGTCTGTCTAGTCCGGAAGCTCCGCTGAAATTTGTCCACCATGGGTGACCCCGCTGGTATTTGAGATACTGGTGGCGTAGCTTTCAGCATCACAGCAACAAACAGCCGCCTCGATACAACTGACAGACTGGTGGTGTGGTTCCCTAACTGGGAAATGAACCTGGGCCTCCGCAGTGAGAGTGCTGAATCTTAACCACTGAACCACCAGGGCTGGCGATGAGGAATATTATGCAGCCACTAAAAATGATGTAGTTAGGGGCTGGCCCCGTGGCGTAGCGGTTAAGTTCACATGCTCCACTTCCGTCACCTGCACACCCACACCACTTGTTGGTGGCCATGCTGTGGTGGCAACCCACGTGCGAAATAGAGGAGGACTGGCACAGATGTTAGCTCAGGGCCAATCTTCCTCAGCAAAAAAAAAAAAATGTGTTTGAAAGATACTTAAAGTATGGATAAAATGCTAAGAAAGTGTTAAGTTTTTAAAAAGTATGTTTCAAAGCACTATGTACAACATGAATATGTATTAAATACATAATTGTAATATCCCATGTATATATGTGTAATCATTTATAATAACAGCAGTTAATTTCTTCTTTGTGCTTTTGTGGATTTTCCAAATTTCCAACACTTAAACATGTGAAGAAAAAAAAAACACATATTTTTAAGAGGATTAGAATAAATTAACTCTAAGGGCCCTTCGAGATGAGGAAATTCTGTTGCTGTGAGCCACTGTGTGGGTCTAGCACCTTGCTCAGTTTGGAACCAGCCTCTGTTTTCTATTCCCGATGGTGTCTTTTTTCTTGGGTTGGATTGTCAACGACTGAGCACTTACTGTGTACACGCCTTGGGCAGACGGGGGAGGAGGACCAATAATGTATCAATAGCTAACCATGATTTCGTGTTCTGGCCTGGGCACCAATCAAATCAGAACAGATACTGCCATGAACAGGGGTTCTGGCCGTGTCTGTGAGGACCAGCTAGACAGCAAACCCGGCACTAACTGTGCCCCCTGCCAGGCTCTCCAGGCCTTACACATTTCCTCATTTGTCTTCGTTACTGTCTGAGCACAGGGAGTCTATTACTCCCATTTTATAGATGAGAAAACTAGGGTTTGTCTGGCTCCAGCAGGAGTCCTCTCCCCTGTTCCGTTACATTCCCGCGCAAGTGTGCACGACCTGCTTGGCTGCGCCAGTGAGGAAAGGCAAGGGGAATCCCACAATCCGAAAAGACACGGAGAAAACTGAGCCGGGGCGGACCCAGAGAAAACTGAGCCGGGGCAGACCCAGACTTGGTGCTTCCTGCGGCTGAGACAGTTTAGGGGGACTTATTTAAGAAAAAGACTACAAACTTACAAATATAAAATGAGGTAATAAAG